>NC_141875.1:577901506-578204536 GCF_056163025.1 Triticum urartu | reverse complement strand
AGATCGAAATGCAGGGGCAGCCGCCCACTTGGTGCCACGGAGTTCGGTGATATAAAACCACTCCTGGTGCCATATCCTGATGATTTCCACAGAGACTCCTTTGGGCCAGATGACTTTGGGAAGTTTGCTCACCATGGCACCGCCGCAATCTGCGTGTTGCCCATCAACCACCTTCGGCTTCACATTGAAAATCTTGAGCCACAGACCGAAGTGTGGAGGGATGCAGAGGAATGCCTCAGACACGACGATAAACACCAAAATATGAAGGAAGGGGTTTGGGCGCAGATCGTGAAAATCCAGCCCGTAGTAGAACATGAGTCCACGAACAAAGGGGTGGAGGGGAAACCCTAGCCCATGGAGAAAGTGAGGGAGGAACACGACCCTCTCACCGGGCTCTGGAGTGGGGATGACTTGCTCCTTGGCCGGGAGTCTATGTCTGACTTCCGCTGTCAAGTATCACGCCTCCCGGAGATCCTTAATGTCCTTCTCCGTCACGGAGGAGGCCATCCACTTGCCTTGCGAGCCGGATCCGGACATGGCCGGAGTATTTGGTGGCGATGGGAAAAATTGGGACTTGGGCGCTGGAGCTCGAGGACGGATGGGCTGAGGAAGGAGAAGGCGTGGGGGAAGAGATGGATTCTTATCCACTTATAAAGGCCGTGAATATCAAGCGCCCCCACAAGCCTTAAAACTCACCTATTCCCAAGGGGTTGTGCAAAATAGCACAGTTGGATTACCCAAAACCGTATTGATGAGAATCCCGTAATAAGGGGACACGATCTCTGCTTTGACAAGACGTGTCAATGAGGACGGCGCCTCGAAATGTGAAGTAGGAGGCTAAAAAATGGTTCAAAATAATAATAAGGCCAGAACATAATGTCTCACCGAAAAAGTTGTTAGTAGACATGGCTTATTTTGTTGGAGTATTTTGCCCTTGTGGTTCAGGGTTGTGACAGTTATACAAAGCCGAACATAGTTGTTTTGACCAATTGCTTTGGAGTATTCGGAGGAGGAACCCGCCTTGCAATGCCAAAGACAATCTGCGCACCGGACACATCGTCATTGAAGCTTGGTTCAGGGGCTACTGAGGGAATCCTGGATTAGGGGGTCCCCGGGTGTCCGGGCTATGTGATATAGGCCGGACTAATGGGCCAAGAAGATACAAGATAGAAGGCCTTCCCCCATGTTCGGATGGGACTCTCCTTTACGTGGATGGCAAGCTTGGCGTTCAGATGTGAATATTCCTTTCTCTGTACAACCCTAGGATCCACCGGTGTCTATATAAACCGGAGGGTTCAGTCCCTAGAGGCGATTATAATCATACAGGCTAGACATCTAGGGTTTAGCCATTATGATCTTGAGGTAGATCAACTCTTGTAACCCCTATACTCATCAAAGTCAATAAAGCATGAAGTAGGGTATTACCTCCATCAAGAGGGCCCGAACCTGGGTAAACATCATGTCCCATGCCTCCTATTACCTTTGATCCTTAGACGCATAGTTCGGGACCCCTACCCGAGATCGGACGGTTTTGATACCGACAATGGGAACATAACTGTTTATACAATTGAAAATAAAATCAACATAGAGCAAGAAGTTACAACAACAAACTAGTTAAAGAAACAGGTTTAAAATATATAGTTGTTGTGCCATTAGAGTTTTGATTGGATCCTTCAAATTTGAAATTAGTTGATATGAGTAAATACAGTCATGCAAGAGCAAAGGAGTATGCACCATAGCTACGGAATCTGACCTAAGAACAGTTGTTCTTCTGCTTTAAGCATTGTGTTGGGGTTCGCAGGGGTGGTCCTCGTGCTTTGCGCACTGCATTTGCCTTACTAACTGCTCGTATTTGGGTGCTCTGTGGTGGAGTTGGTGTTATGTCAACCGGAACTGGTTACTATCAGCTAGGGTTGGGTTTGATGGGGGTAGCTAGTTCTTTGTCCAACGGGGTACGAGTACAATCTACGAGAGTCTGGGTTATGTGTTGTGGGCTGGTTCCTGAGCAAGTACAACCATAGTTCTATCTGCATTGGGTAGCACTATCTTTTCTGTAGGCTGTGTTTTTAGTGATTAAGATACCTGCCATCACCTCCTCCAATTCAAATGGATGATAAACAAAAAAGTAATTGAATGTGCAGACATTGTATGCCAGACAGATGCACTAATTCACATATGTGTTGTCTAATGAAATAGGACAACATGACACAATTTCACATAAATAGTGCTTAACTAAACAGGATAGCATGACAAAGTTTCAGATATATTATGGATAATGATACGTCTCCAACGTATCTATAATTTTTTATTGTTCCATGCTATTATAGTATCAATCTTGGATTTTTCATATAGATTTACAAGCAAATTTATATCATTTTCTGGGACTAACTTTTCTGGGACTAACTAACTTAGTGCTCAGTGCCAGTTGCTGTTTTTTTTGCTTGTTTTTGACTTTGTAGAATATCAGTACCAAACAAAGTCCAAATGCCACAAAACTTTTTGGAGATTTTTTCTCGTAATAAGAGACCTTGGAAGCCTTGGGAAGGAATAAGAAGACGAAGGAGTGACTCACTAGGCACCAAGGCACGCCCTCGTACATAGTGGGGCCCACAAGCCTCCGTTTGACCTAACCCCGCCTCTATAAATTCCAAAAAATCAGAAAACCTACCAGGGAGTCCACGAAATACTTTTTCCGCAGCCACAAGTCTCTATTCTCGAGAGATCCCATCTGGGGACCCTTTATGGCACTCTGCCAGAGGGGGAAACGATCACGAAGGGGTTCTTCATCATCCTTGCCGCCCCTCTGATGATGCGTGAGTAGTTTACCATAGACCTACGTGTCCATACTTAGTATCTAGATGGCTTCCACTCTCTCTATGTTCTTCAATACAATGTTCTCCTTGATGTTCTCGGAGGTCTATCCGATGTAATTCTTTTTTGTGGTGTGTTTGTTGGGATCCAATGAATTTTGAGTTTATGATAAAATCTATCCATGAATATTATTTGGGTTTTCTCTGAATCTTTTATGCATGATTAATATAGCTTCATATTTCTTGTCCAATTTATTGGTTTGGTTTGGCCAACTAGATTGATTTATCTTGCCATGGGAAGAGGTGCTTTATAATGGGTTAAATCTTGTGGTGCTCAATCCCAGTGAAAGAAAGGGACATGACACGTATGCATCGTTCCTATTAATGGCAAAAGGATGGGGTTTATTCAAACGTGAGTTTACCTTGTCTATACCATGTCATCTTGCTTAAAGCATTACTCCGTTTTTTCATGAACTTAATACACCAGATGCATGCTGGATAGCGGTCGATGTCTGGAGTAATAGTAGTAGATGAAGAATCATTTCGGTCTACTAATCTTGGACGTGATGCCTCATCATAATTATTTGCTTTTCTATCAATTTCCCAACAGTAATTTGTTTACCCACCGTATGCTATTTTCTCGAAGGAAGCCTCTAGTGAAAACTATGGCCCCCGGGTCTATCTTTTATCATATATTATAACTGAAAAACCTTCCTGCAATTTTATTTTATTTTTTATTTTTGTCACATCTATCTATCGAAACCTATATAATTTAATCTTTCTCTTAACCATTGAGGGATTGACAACCCTTCTACGTGTTCAGTTGCAAGTATTTGTTGTTTGTGTGTAGGTGTTGTTTACATAGTGTTGCTTGGTTCCCCTACTGGATTGATAACCTTGGTTTCGTAACTGAGGGAAATACTTATCTCTATTGTACTGCATCATCCTTTCCTCTTCAAGGAAATCCCAACGCAGCTCGCAAGTAGCAGGAAGAATTTCTGGCGCCGCTGTCGAGGAGACATCATCAACATCTATCAAGTACCTACGCGTAACTTTCATCTCTTTGCATTTACTTTATTTGCCATTTGCCTCTTGTTTTCATCTTCCCCACTTCTATTTTCTTTTACAAAAATACAAAAATATTTTCCATTTTCCTTTTGCTTGTTTTCTTTTTGTGTGCTATCTTGCTTTCTCTAGTTATCATGTCTAAATCTGAAAATGGTAGTGATGTTTCCGCCACTAGTGTGAACTCTTAGTAAAGCTTCTATCATGCAAAATAAAGAAAATGTTCGTGAGCTTGCTAAAGAAAAATTTGAGGATTTTTAATGATGATCCTCATGATAGAGAAAGTACTATCATGCATACTAAAAAACTCCGCGTAGGTAGCGGTAATATTATTGGAAAAGGTGTTATCCAAGATTTATTTGCTTATGCCGGTACGTTACCTATCCAAGTCTTGCGGATGCAATATCTTTGCTTATAGTTGAACTTGAAAGACAATTTGTTCACATGCATCCTTTCATACAAAGGATCCTTCTAGAATTCTCTAATATTCATGATCCTTCCGTTAAGCGTGTTACCACTATATTTCTAGCTTATGAATTTGGGAATATTATGAAAGATGTACATGAAATATTTGCTCATTACCATATAAATTGCGGTTTCCCCCTATAGGGGAGATCCTTTTTAATCAAGAAGAGATAAGGAGACTACAATCTCCATTTTATGCTGTTTACAATGAAAATCTAAGGAAAAAGGTTCCCCCATCTATTTTGATTGATAAAATTTCCAAACAAAATGATAACTTTGCTATACAAAATAATGGACTAGGACATGTTCTTAAGAAAAGGCTTATGGAGCATAATCAAAGGAACATTTATAATGAAGAGATAGTTATCACATATAAAAGGGCCAAGCGAAGAGCCTCCTCCTCCCGAACTTGATCTTATAGATCCGCACCCTATTAAATTTAGCCCTTTTGACTATTTTACTTGCCACAAAGGAAACTTGCTGATGAAAGGAGGGAGTTGTTGGGGAACGTAGTATTTCAAAAAAAATTCCTATGATCATGCAAGATCTATCTAGGAGAAGCATAGTAATGAGAGGGGAGAGTGTGTCCACGTACCCCCGTACACCGAAAGCGGAAGCGTTTAGTAACACGGTTGATGTAGTTGAACGTCTTCGTGATTCAACCGATCCAAGCACCGAACATACAACACCCCCATGTTTAGCACACATCCAACTCAATGACGTCCCTCGAGCTCGTGATCCAGCTCGATGATGGTGAAGTTACCGGCGCAGGGCTTTGCCTAAGCACTACAATGATATGACCGAGGTATGTAACTGTGGAGGGGGGCACCGCCATGACTAAGAGAAGACTTGGTGTGCCTTTGGGGTGTCCCCTCCCATGTATATAAAGGGGGGGAGGAGCGGAGTCCGGCCATAGGGGGGCGCGCCATAGGGGAGTCCAACTAGGATTCCCAATCCTAGTTGGAGTCCCCTTCCTTTCCAACAGAGGTAGAGAGAGGGAAGGAGGAAGAGGGGAGAAGGAAAGAGGGGGCGCCGCCCACCTCCGAAGTCCAATTCGGACTGGCCATGGGGGGCATGTGGCCTCCCTTGTGGCCCTCCTCCTTTCCACTAAGGCCCATGAACTTCCCCGAGGGGGGGGGGTTCCGGTAACCCCCGGTACTCTGAAACTTATCCGAAACAACCCGAACCATTTTAGTGTGTGAATGTAACCTTCCAATATATGAATCTTTACCTCTCGACCATTTCGAGACTTCTCGTCATGTCCGTGATCTCATCCGGGAATCTGAACAAACTTCGGTCATCAAAATCACATAACTCTTAATACAAATCAACATCAAACGTTAAGCGTGCGGACCCTACGGGTTCGAGAACTATGTAGACATGACCGAGACACATCTCCGGTCAACAACCAATAGCGTAACCTAGATGCTCATATAGGCTCCTACATATTCTACGAAGATCTTTATTGGTCAAACCGCATAACAACATACGTTGTTCCCTTTGTCATTGGTATGTTACTTGCCCGAGATTCGATCATCGCTATCATCATACCTAGTTCAATCTCGTCACTGGCAAGTCTCTTTACTCATTACGTAATGCATCAGCCCGTAACTAAGCCATTAGTCACATTGCTTGCAAGGCTCAGAGTGATGTACATTACCGAGAGGGCCCAGAGATACCTCTCCGATACAATGAGTGAAACATCCTAATCTCGATCTATGCCGACTCAAGAAACACCATCGGAGACACTTGTAGAGCATCTTTATAATCACCCAGTTACGTTGTGATATTTGATAGCACACAAGGTGTTCCCTCGGTGTTCGGGAGTTGCATAATCTCATAGTCAGAGGAACATGTATAAGTCATGAAGAAAGCAATAGCAATAAAACTAAATGATCATTATGCTAAGCTAACGGATGGGTCTTGTCCATCACATCATTCTCTAATGATGTGATCCCATTCATCAAATGACAACATATGTCTATGGTTAGGAAACTTAACCATCTTTGATTAACGAGCTAGACAAGTAGAGGCATACTAGGGAGACTCAGTTTTTACTATGTATTCACACATGTACTAAGTTTCCGGTTAATACAATTCTAGCATGAATAATAAACATTTATCATGATATAAGGAAATATAAACTACAACTTTATTATTGCCTCTAGGGCATATTTCCTTCAGTCTCCCACTTGCACTAGAGTCAATAATCTAAATTACATAGTAATGATTCTAACACCCATGGAGTCTTGGTGCTGATCATGTTTTGCTCGTGAGAGAGGCTTAGTCAACGGGTCTGCTACATTCAGATCCATATGTATCTTGCAAATCTCTATGTCTCCCTCCTTGACTTGATCACGGATGGAATTTAAGCGTCTCTTGATGTGCTTGGTTCTCTTATGAAATCTGGATTCCTTTGCCAAGGCAATTGCACCAGTATTGTCACAAAAGATTTTCATTGGACCCTGCTACCTCTTGAGCACTGCGTTGGTTTTCCCTGAAGAGGAAGGGATGATGCAGCAAAGTAGCGTAAGTATTTCCCTCAGTTTTTGAGAACCAAGGTATCAATCCAGTAGGAGGCTACGCGCTAGTCCCTCGTACCTGCACAAAACAAATAAATCCTCGCAACCAACACGGATAGGGGTTGTCAATCCCTACACGGCCACTTACGAGAGTGAGATCTGATAGATATGATAAGATAAATTTTTTGGTATTTTTGTGATAAAGACGCAAATTAAAATAAAGGCAAAGTAAAGAGCAAAGGAAATAACTAAGTAGTAGGAGATTAATATGATAAAGATAGACCCGGGGGCCATAGGTTTCACTAGTGGCTTCTCTCGAGAGCATAAGTATTCTACGGTGGGTGAACAAATTACTGTTGAGCAATTGACAGAATTGAGCATAGTTATGAGAATATCTAGGTATGATCATGTATATAGGCATCACGTCCGAGACAAGTAGACCGACTCCTGCCTGCATCTACTACTATTACTCCACTCATCGACCGCTATCTAGCATGCATCTAGAGTGTTAAGTTAAAAATAGAGTAACGCCTTAAGCAAGATGACATGATGTAGAGGGATAAACTCATGCAATATGATGAAAACCCCATCTTGTTATCCTCGATGGGAACAATACAATACGTGCCTTGCTGCCCCTACTTTCACTGGGAGAGGACACCGCAAGATTGAACCCAAAGCTAAGCACTTCTTGCATTGCAAGAAAGATCAATCTAGTAGGCCAAACCAAATTGATAATTCGAAGAGACTTGCAAAGATAACCAATCATACATAAAAGAATTTAGAGAAGATTCAAATATTGTTCATAGATAGACTTGATCATAAACCCACAATTCATCGATCTCAACAAACACACCGCAAAAAGAAGATTACATCGAATAGTTCTCCACAAGAGAGGGGGAGAACATTGTATTGAGATCCAAAAAGAGAGAAGAAGCCATCTAGCTAATAACTATGGACCCGTAGGTCTGAGGAAAACTACTCACACTTCATCGGAGGGGCTATGGTGTTGATGAAGAAGCCCTCCGTGATCGATGCCCCCTCGGGCGGAGCTCCGTAACAGGCCCCAAGATGGGATCTCGTGGATACAGAAAGTTGAGGCAGTGGAATTAGGTTTTTGGCTCTGTATCTGATCGTTTGGGGGTACGTAGGCATTCATGGTCTTTAATTTTAATTTCAATAGTTTGTTCCCACTCATCATAATGCTTTCTAGGGATAGAAACTTCCAATTCAAGTTTTTCTTCATAAGATTGCATCAAGGCATCAACGATATGTTTAGTAAACGCTTTATTTTGACTATAAGCATGAGGAGAATTTAGCACGGATTGCAACAAGGAAATACAATCAATCAAAGATCAATTTTCATAGTTAAATTCCTTGAAATCCATAATAGTGGGTTTAGCAACATCTAGGGTTTTAATTTCTTCAATCCCACTTTTATCAATTTTAGCATCAAGATCAAAAAATTCCGAATTCTTGGAACGCCTTCTAGGTAAAGGTGGATCATATTCAGTCCCATCATTATCAAGATTCACATTACAAAACAAATATTAGATAGGGGACACATCAATAACTTTCAGATCTTCATCTTTATTTTCATAGCAACTAGAAGAACACGCTCTTATAAAGGCATCTTTCTTAGCACGCATCCTAGCGGTTCTTTCTTTGCACTCATCAATGGAAATTCTCATGGCTTTGAGAGACTCATTTATATGATGGTTAGGTGGAATAGATCTAAGTTTCAAAGAATCAACATCAAGAGAAATTCTATCAACGTTCCTAGCCAACTCATCAATCTTAAGCAATTTTTCTTGAATCAAAGCATTAAAATTATTTTGCGAAGTAATAAATTCTTTAATATTAGATTCAAAATCAGAGGGCATATTATTATAATTTCCATAAGAATTGTTGTAGGAATTACCATAATTATTAGAGGGATTACTAGGATAAGGCCTAGGATTAAAATTTCCTCTATACGCGTTGTTACCAAAATTGTTCCTACCAACAAAATTCACATTCATAGATTCATTATTATTCTCAATCAAAGTAGACAAGGGCATATCATTAGGATCAGAAGAAACACTCTTATTAGCAAATAATTTCATAAGTTCATCCATCTTTCCACTCAAAACATTAATTTCTTCTATCGCATGCACCTTTTTATTAGTAGATCTTTCAGTATGCCATTGAGAATAATTAACCATAATATTATCTAGGAGTTTAGTAGCTTCTCCTAAAGTGATTTCCGTAAAAGTGCCTCCCGCGGCCGAATCTAAATGATTTCTAGAAGCAAAATTCAATCCGGCATAATTTTTTTGTATAATCATCCACAAATTCAAACCATGAGTAGGGCAATTACGTATCATTAGTTTCATTCTGTCCCAAGCTTGTGCAACATGTTCATGATCAAGTTGCTTAAAATTTGTATATCGTTTCTAAGAGAGATGATCTTAGTAGGAGGAAAATACTTAGAGATAAAAGCATCTTTGCACTTATTCCATGAATCAATACTATTTTTAGGCAAAGACGAAAACCAAGCTTTAGCACGATCTCTAAGTGAAAAAGGAAATAGCTTCAATTTAATAATATCATTATCCGCATCTTTCTTCTTTTGCATATCACACAAATCAACGAAGATATTTAGATGGGTAGCGGCATCTTCACTAGGAAGGCCGGGAAATGGATCTTTCATAACAAGATTCAGCAAAGCAGTATTAATTTCACAAGATTCAGCATCAGTAAGAGGAGCAATCAGAGTGCTAATAAAATCATTGTTGTTGGTATTGGTGAAGTCACATAATTTAGTATTATCTTGAGCCATCGTGACAAGCAAGCAAATTAACACACAAGCAAACAAAAAGCAAGCGGGCAAAAAGAGGCAAATAGAGAAAGAGAGGGACGATAAAGAGAGAGAGGGCGAATAAAATGGAAAGGGTGAAGTGGGTGAGAGGAAAACGAGAGGCAAATGTCAAATAATGCAATGCGGGAGATCAGGGTATGTGATGGGTACTTGGTATGTTGACTTTTGCGTAGACCTCCCCGGCAACGACGCCAGAAATCCTTCTTGCTACCTCTTGAGCACTGCGTTGGTTTTCCCGAAGAGGAAGGGATGATGCAGCAAAGTAGCATAAGTATTTCCCTCAGTTTTTGAGAACCAAGGTATCAATCCAGTAGGAGGCTACGCGCTAGTCCCTCGGACCTGCACAAAACAAATAAATCCTCGCAACCAACGCGAATAGGGGTTGTCAATCCCTACACGGCCACTTACGAGAGTGAGATCTGATAGATATGATAAGATAATATTTTTGGTATTTTTGTGATAAAGATGCAAAGTAAAATAAAGGCAAAGTAAAGAGCAAAGGAAATAACTAAGTAGTAGGAGATTAATATGATAAAGATAGACTCGGGGGCCATAGGTTTCACTAGTGGCTTCTCTCGAGAGCATAAGTATTCTACGGTGGGTGAACAAATTACTGTTGAGCAATTGACAGAATTGAGCATAGTTATGAGAATATCTAGGTATGATCATGTATATAGGCATCATGTCCGAGACAAGTAGACCGACTCCTGCCTGCATCTACTACTAGTACTCCACTCATCGACCACTATCCAGCATGCATCTAGAGTATTAAGTTAAAAACAGAGTAACGCCTTAAGCAAGATGACATGATGTAGAGGGATAAACTCATGCAATATGATGAAAACCCCATCTTGTTATCCTCGATGGCAACAATACAATACGTGCCTTGCTGCCCCTACTGTCACTGGGAAAGGACACCGCAAGATTGAACCCAAAGCTAAGCACTTCTCCCGTTGCAAGAAAGATCAATCTAGTAGGCCAAACCAAACTGATAATTCGAAGAGACTTGCAAAGATAACCAATCATACATAAAAGAATTTAGAGAAGATTCAAATATTGTTCATAGATAGACTTGATCATAAACCCACAATTCATCGGTCTCAACAAACACACTGCAAAAAGAAGATTAAATCGAATAGTTCTCCACAAGAGAGGGGGAGAACATTGTATTGAGATCCAAAAAGAGAGAAGAAGCCATCTAGCTAATAACTATGGACCCGTAGGTCTGAGGTAAACTACTCACACTTCATCAGAGGGGCTATGGTGTTGATGAAGAAGCCCTCCGTGATCGATGCCCCCTCCGGGGGAGCTCCGGTACAGGCCCCAAGATGGGATCTCATGGATACAGAAAGTTGCAGCGGGGGAATTAGGTTTTTGGCTCCGTATCTGATCGTTTGGTGGTACATAGGTATATATAGGAGGAAGGAGTACGTCGGTGGAGCAACAGGGGGCCCACGAGGGTGGAGGGCACGCCTGGTGGGGGTGGGCGCCCCCTACCTCGTGGCCTCCTCTTTTGTGTCTTGACGTAGTGTCCAAGTCTCGGGTCTTGTTTGTTGAGAAAATCACGTTCCCAAAGGTTTCATTCCATTTGGACTCCGTTTACTATTCCTTTTCTTCGAAACCCTAAAACAGGCAAAAACAACAATTCTGGTGTCGGTGTCAAAACCGGCGGATCTCGGGTAGGGGGTCCCGAACTGTGCGTCTAGGCCGGATGGTAACAGGAGGCAGGGAACACTTTGTTTTACCCAGGTTCGGGCCCTCTTGATGGAGGTAATACCCTACTCCTGCTTGATTAATATTGCTGATATGGGTAGTACAAGAGTAGATCTACCACGTGATCAAGGAGGCTAAACCCTAGAAGCTAACCTATGGTATGATTGTTGTGTATGGAGTTGATTGCCTACGGACTACAACCCTCCGGTTTATATAGACACCAGATAGGGTTAGGGTTACATGGAGTCAGTTACAATGGTAGGAGATCTTGAATATCCGCATCGCCAAGCTTGCCTTCCACGCCAAGGAAGGTCCCATCCGGACACGAGACGAAGTCTTCAATCTTGTATCCTCATAGTCCAGGAGTCCGGCTGAAGGTATAGTCCGGCTACCCGAACACCCCCTAATCCAGGACTCCCTCAGTAGCCCCTGAACCAGGCTTCAATGACGATGAGTCCAGCGCGCAAATTGTCTTCGGCATTGCAAGGCGGGTTCCTCCTCCAAGTCCTTCATAGAAGATTGTAAACACCAAGAGTAGTGTCCGGCTCTGCAAAACAAGCTTCCACATATTGCCATAGAGAGAATAATATTAACACAAATCAAATCTGCTGACGTATTCCGCAGTGTGTCATCACACTACAGCCAAGTCCTTTACTCGAATCGTTTTTACTTTTCCACCTCAGCATGTTTTGCGAGGCGGTTTCCTTGGCACGTCTTGTCAAAGCAGAGATCGTGTACCCCTTTTATGGGATTCTCATCAATACGGACGTGGGTAACCCTAACCGCGCCATTTATCACGACGCTTGGGTGACAAGCGAGTTTTACTAGGCTGGTGGGGACGCACAACCGCATCCGCCCATATAAGGGGATAAGGATCCACCTTTTTACCTACGCCCTCTTCCTCCTTTGCCTGTCCATCTCCTGCGCACTCGAGCTCCAGCGCCCAAGCCCGCACTTCCCACCTCAACCTTCTCCAGCAATGTCCGGAGCGGGAGGCAAGTGGATAGTCTCCTCCGTCATGGAGGGCCATGTCAAAAAGCTAAGGAAGGCCGGATACTTGTCCAAAGACATCACACACCGGCTTCCCGAGGAGGGGCAGCTTCTCCCCACCCCAAGGCCCCATGAGAGGGTAGTATTCCTTCCCCACTTCCTCCACAGACTGGGTTTTCCACTCCACCCATTTGTCCGGGGGCTCATGTTCTACTACGGCCTGGATTTCCACGATCTGGCCCCGAACTTCATCCTCAACATCTCGGCGTTTATCATCGTGTGCGAGGCTTTCCTCCGCGTCCGCCCTCATTTCGGCCTCTGGCTCAAGACCTTCAACGTCAAGCCCAAGGTGGTGTGCGGCAGCCAGGCGGAGTGCGGAGGCGCCATGGCGGGCAAGATGGCCAACGTCCTATGGCTCGAGGGCTCTTTCGTGGAGGCCCTAAAGGGGTGGCAATCCGGGTGGTTTTACATCACCGAGCCACGCGATCCGAAATGGACCACAGCCCCCGAGTTCCGATCCGGACCCCCACACGGCTTATGTCCTGGAAAGAGACGAGCCTATCGTGGGGTGATGAAAAAGAGGTGACCGGATTGCAAAAATGCATCCAGTCCCTGGTGAACAAGCCAATCCGGCTTGTTAATGTAATCCAGGTTATGCTCGTCCGTCGGATCCTCCCGTGCCAACAACGGGATTTTAATCTATGGGAGTTCGTCCCGGCGCAGCACCAAACCCTTAACAGGCTCTTCGACACGACGTATGAAGACGTCTGGAAGGTGCTAACCAAAGGCGCCGAGGCTCCCACATCTGCTTCCGAGGACCGCGGATACAGCTCGCAGCGTCACACCAGCGAGGTAAGCTATTTTCACCTTTTACAGGATGTTAAGTTTTTTCATAGTTTAACTCCATGCGGGATCTAAACTCCCTTACCTTTGACAGGCTTGGCGGGCGAAGTCCGGATCGATTAACTGTCTGGCTCCCTTGCCCGAAGACCCAGCCCCCGCTCTACTAGCGAAGCTGCTGGTTCCGGCACCTTATGTGGTGCCGGAGAAGAAGGCCAAGAAGAAGAAGGCCACGGGGACTCGAAAGAGTTCCCGGCATATGGTGGTGTCGGACTCGTCATCCAACGAGTCTGAGACGCCCTCCTCCCGCGAAAACGAGGATGAAGAAGAAAACTCCCCCCCCCCAACGGAGGGAGGAGAGAAGAGGAAGGCCGCCCCAACGGGGGAGGCCGGGGGGGCTAGGAAATGGAAGACCCCTCCGCCGGACTACGCTCCCAACGCCGAAGAGGGCAAGGAGGAGTGGCCAAACAGGGCCAAGCGTCCGGCGAAATCGTAAGTACGGATATCAGAATGACTCATGATGTTCCTTTGTTGCATAGCTTTCCCTAATGTCGAATGTAATTATACAGTCCGCCCCGGGCCGAACTCAACGAGTCGTCGAGCGGCTCCCTGGATTCATCGGACGTGAACTCAGTTCCGCCCGCTGTCTCCCCCTGCACTGCAGATGACGCTGAAGTGGCGTCGCAATGAGCTCCGGGGCAGGAGGAGGTGGTCCTGGAGCAGCCGCAAGGTGACCTCCCGGACCCCAGGAGTAAAGGGGACAAGACCCCCCAGGGCTCCAAGTCCGGCTTTGTGCCGGACCCCGCGCTGGAATCTTCAACAGTTCCGGACCGCGGTAGGCGAACTCCTTCCAAGAGGAGCAAGCCTTCTAAGCCGGCGGCCTCCGTCTAACCGGAGGTGCCGGACAATCTTCTTGAGGTGCTTGATGGCGCCTCCATCGACGAGGAGCACCGTACTATTATGAGTACGGTGATCCAGAAGGTTCAATCCGCCAAGAGCGGACTGACTGAAGCTTGCGCTAGCCTTCTAACAGGCTTCGAGGTAAGTAAAAATATATAAAAATATAACCGCATAGACAGTAGCCCCTGATGCTCTGTTTGGCATTCGGAAAGAAAAGCCGAATAGAGGATCTATTAAATTTCGCAGGAGTCTAACAAAAAGAGTCAATATGCGTATGCAGGCTTCGCTGCTGTCCACCACCGCACTGACTGCGGAGGTGGGTGTCCTGAAGCAGGACCTCGAGCAGGTCGAGCAAGAGCTCGGCCTTGCCAAGCAGCGGCTCGAGGATAAAGAAGGTAAGAAATACCTTATAGAAAAAGTGCCTATAGAGAGGCGTGATTGCAAAAAAATAACAGGATTGCACTGCTTATTATAGGGGCCACGACTGAGGTGGCGATCCTCAAGCAGGCGCTGTCCGAGGCCGAAAAGAAAATGGCTGCGGAGCGCACCGAGCGAGAGAAACTTGGGGCTCAGGTCAGCGAGGTGCAGCAAGAGCTTCAGGCTCTCATGAAAAAACATGAGAGTTTGGAGCTTGAGTCAAAGACCCAAGCGTCCGAGCTCGCGGCGGCCCTTGAGACTGCCAAGTGTGCCAAGGCCGAAGCCCAAAAGGCCCTCCGAGAGTTGGAGGAGATTAAGAAGATAGCAGCGGGTAAGGCATTATTTATGCAAAGCAGAAATATAAAAATAAACTACTTGTTACTTACCCGAATCCGGAGTTCTCCAGGGGCATTCATAGATCTTCCCCGCAGCGTATCCGACGCCGCCGCATTCTACTGAGCTGAAGAGGGCAGCTCGACGGAGAAGGTGTTCTGGTCTCAGTATGCTGAGGCTGGACACCCTATGCCCTTGAGCGACCAGCTGAAACAGCTGGTCGAGCTCCACAAGGCGGCCGAACAGGCCATGAAGGGCTTCATAGTTCGGCTGTGGCCCGGAGAGGCCCTGCCTGGGAGCTACTTCGGGCTGGTGCGGCGGCTGGTGGAGGCCTGTCCAAGGCTCGAGGTCATCAAGCGCTCCGTCTGCATCGAAGGTGCCCGTCGGGCCCTTGCCCGTGCAAAGGTGCACTGGGTAAGCTGGACGGTGAGAAGCTTGTGAAGGACGGGCCGCCGCCGGGGAAGGAGCATCGCAAGCCCGAGAACTATTACAAGGATGTTCTTGCGGGTGCCTGCCTTGTGGCAGATGAATGTACCAAGGATGTAATTTTTGAATAAACTTGCTCGTTTTTATCCTGTGCGCTGAAAACTTGTTCATATGCGCTTTAAGAAATGCTTGTTGAATTTGAAATATTATTTTCTGTGCGGCCGTTTATCAAAAAATTGAGAGATGGCCAGTCGTCGGCTTCTGCCCCCATGCCGCTAGTGCTGGGGTGTTCGAGATAAACCTGAGCGCTCTTTTTCCCATAGTTGGGTCCTTCGAGGGAGGCGCTCAGCACAACGAACCAGGCAATCGGACTATAATGCTTGAACACTCTCACTTAGCCATAGAACTTTATAATTTTAAATTTCGGCGAAGCCCCTAGTTCGGAAGACCGAGTTCGGGGCTCTATCCACGCCATGGACGGACAAATCCGGCTCCTCGCTCGAAGCGGCATAAGTCTTTAGGGACCCGAAAAACCTCTCGAACAGTGACCGGTCTCTCGCCTCATCATGACAGTCAGTTTTAGCTTTCTCCACTGAGGTGCTTAACCCAGCTCAATCGGGGCACAATCGCAGTGGTTCTCCTAGTGCTACCTTAGCCGATATAGCGGAACGTAAGGCACCAAAACATAGGAGCCGGGCAAACCCAACTATTGACCCAAATCATGATTCGGAGCCGATGCATATAGTGCTATAAGTTCGGGGTGCCGCACTTGTGAAAGTCTATGGACTTCTCACACCATATTAAAGGGTACTGAAGCCCCTGGCATACTTGTCGTACCACAGTGTACGGGTGCAACATGTCATTAATGAACATATATAAAGGAGAGTAATGCAGAAAATAGACAAAAGCTATGCATTGTTTATATAGAGGCTATTTATCAAAGCCGAACGATACAAATAGTGTGGTAAGAAAAAGATATTGGACTATTCAGTATGTCCTGACCAGGGGCAGGCCGCGGAATTGTATTTAAAACAGGTATACCGCTCGTAACAGAGACCACGTGGGAGTTCCATAATGCGGCATGGCTTGTCTGCCTCCCTGGATCTTGCATCATTTGTGCAGCAGTCGAATTGCCGAACAGGTCGTCCGAAGTATGGAGTCTTGAAAGTAAGAAAAAATTAAAAAAAGAATCCGACAGCCCCTAGTACGTTTTAAGCCGTATTTTGGGCGTGCCGTTATTGTGCCCCTTCCCCTGTGCCCATGGTATTTCAAGGGCGTAGTTATGTACGCGAGGTGCTGGTTTCGCTATGTCGCGAAAGCTGGGGTTGGGGCCGCATTGCTACGCTTGCTCAGAGTGTACCAGGCGGTCCTGCTGTGGGTTACTTCGGGCGCGCTTGGCAGTGTCTGGCTTTTTAATTGCCAGACTGGAGAATTGCCTGAGAAGGCTACTTTGTACCTCCGCTGCGAGAGCCGCCATATGATCCTCCGTACGGAGGGAGCGTTCGGTGTTTCCGTTGACCGTAATTACTCCTCGAGGGCCTGGCATCTTGAGCTTGAGATATGCGTAGTGCGGCACCGCATTGAACTTTGCAAACGCGGTTCGTCCGAGCAGGGCGTGATAGCCACTGCGAAACGGGACTATATCAAAGATTAACTCTTTGCTTCGGAAATTGTCCGGGGATCCGAAGACCACGTCAAGTGTTACTGAGCCTGTACAGTTGGCTTCTACACCTGGTATAACGCCTTTAAAGGTCGTTCTTGTGGGCTTAATCCTTGAGGGATCTATGCCCATTTTCCGCACTGTATCCTGATAAAGCAGGTTCAGGCTACTGCCGCCGTCCATGAGGACTCTTGTGAGATGAAATCCGTCGATGATTGGGTCGAGAACCAATGCGGCGAAGCCGCCATGACAGATGCTAGTGGGATGGTCCCTTCGATCAAAAGTGATCGGGCAGGAGGACCATGGGTTGAACTTTGGGGCGACTGGCTCTATCGCGTATACGTCCCGTAGCGCACGCTTCCGCTCCCGTTTGGGAATGTGGGTTGCGTATATCATGTTCACCGTCCGCACTTGTGGGGGAAAGCCCTTCTGTCCATTGTTGTTCGGCGGCTTGGGCTCCTCGTCGTCGCTGTGCACCCCCTTGTCTCTATTTTCGGCCCTTAACTTGCCTGCCTGCTTGAACACCCAACAATCCCTGTTAGTGTGATTGGCTGGCCTTTTAGGGGTGCCATGTATCTGGCACAAGCGATCGAGTATTCGGTCCAAACTGGACGGGCCCTGAGAATTCTTTTTGAATGGCTTTTTCCACTGACCGGATTTATAGCCTTTGAATCCAGCATTGACTGTAGTGTCTTCATTGCTGTCGCTGTTAACGCGGCGTTTTTGCTTATTTCGACGTGTCCTGCCACTTTTGTCCTTGGTATCCGAATTACCAGGGTTCTTTGATAAGTTGTTACTGCGAGCTAGCCAGCTGTCTTCTCCCGCGCAAAAGCGGGTCATGAGTGTCATGAGGGCTGCCATGGATTTCGGCTTTTCCTGTCCCAGGTGCCGGGCAAGCCACTCATCGCGGATGTTATGCTTGAAGGCTGCTAGGGCCTCTGCGTCCGGACAATCGACTATCTGGTTTTTCTTTGTTAGGAACCGTGTCCAGAATTGTGTGGCCGATTCTTCTGGCTGCTGAATTATGTGGCTTAAATCATCGGCATCCGGCGGTCGCACGTAAGTGCCTTGGAAGTTGTCGAGGAATGCGGCTTCCAGGTCCTCCCAAGAACCGATTGAGTCTTCTGGCAAGCTGTTAAGCCAATGCCGGGCCGGTCCTTTAAGTTTGAGAGGGAGGTATTTGATGGCGTGTAGATCATCACCGCGTGCCATGTGGATGTGAAGGAGATAATCCTCGATCCATACCACCGGATCTGTTGTGCCATCGTATGATTCGATGTTTACGGGTTTGAAACCCTCTGGGATTTTATGATCCATTACTTCATTCGTGAAGCATAGCGGGTGTGTGGCGCCTCTGTACTGGGCTATATCATGACGTAGCTCAGAAGAGCTATGTTTGTTGTGTTCGGCCCGACCAGATTTGTTGTATCCGTCGTGAAGATCATTATCACATGCTGTAGGGCGCCTGCGCGATCCGTAGATCGATCTTGTTTGTCTTGCCTTATCCTCCAATATGTCTCGCAGGTCGGGCGCATTTTCCCGTGCCTTAGTTGAGCGGCGTCGGGGCATGTCTTGGGTGGAGGGCCGAGAGGCCTCTCTGTCGCGGCCGCGAGGTGGCCGGTCTGCCATGTCATGCGCTGGTGATGTAGGTGCTTCCTCCTCTGATCGGGGTAGCGGCCTGCGCTTCGGGTAACTCTTGGAGGAGCGTTCGAGTTCATACTCTTTAGCCGCAAGGACTTCAGTCCATCTGTCAGCTAGCAAATCTTGGGCAGCTCTAAGCTGTTGCTGCTTTTTCTTGAGGCTGCTTGCCGTGGCTAAAAGCCTGCGTCTAAAACGCTCTTGTTCGGCGGGGTCTGATGGTATGAAGAATTCATCGTCATCGAGGCTTGCCTCGTCTTCGGAGGGAGGCATATAGTTATCATCCTCGACCTCTCGGTCTGCCGCTCTCTCATGAGGGCTGGCTTCTCCATCTTCCTGTGCCGAATCTTGCTGAGGTGGGTGTTCTTCGGCGCTGTCCGGGGTAGTATTATCTCCCGTGCCGGAATCACCGTTTTTGCTTTGGCGGGATTTAGAGCGGCGCCGCTGACGCCGGCGCTTTGGCTGTTTCTTGGGGGCGTCATCCCCCACTGTTCCATCGCCATCTCCATCTTTTGGAGTGTCCACCATATATATGTCATATGACGAGGTGGCGTTTCAGTGCCCTACAGGTGCTGGTTCCTGTTCGTCTCCTACATCGTCGTCCATGCCGTCGATGTCTTCGGAGCTGAAGTCAAGCATGTCGGTTAGATCGTCGACAGTGGCTACAAAGTGGGTGGTGGGTGGGCTTTGAATTTCCTCATCGTCCGTATTCCACCCTTGCTGACCGTAGTCCGACCAGGGCTCTCCTGATAAAGAGAGAGACTTAAGAGAATTCAGGATGTCGCCAAAAGGCGAATGCTGAAAGATGTCTGCGGCGGTGAACTCCATTATCAGCGCCCAATCAGATTCGATTGGCAGGGGCGCGGGGCGTTCGGAGTCCGGGGAGGAGTCCGGATCCTCGGAGTCACGGGTCGTGCAGAGTGCGGGGCTAGCGTTCGGCTCGATAGCTTTCGGGATCGCAGCCCCTGAGGTGACGTCCAACCGTTCATCCTCGATTGGTGCAATAGGCTCCGAGTTAGGGGTCGGAACCGATGCTTGTGCGGCCTCCAAGGCGCTGTCCGGTGGCAGAGCTAGATCATGCCCCTCGAGATAGTGCGGCGCGCTTGGCCGTGGCTCGAGACCGTCGAAGATCAAGTCTCCGCGGATGTCGGCCGTGTAGTTTAAGCTTCCAAACCTGACTTGATGGCTAGGGGCGTAGCTTTTGATCTGCTCCAGGTGGCCGAGCGAATTGGCCCGCAGAGCGAAGCCGCCGAAGACGAAGATCTGTCCGGGGAGAAAAGTCTCACCCTGGACCGTATCATTGTTGATGATCAAAGGAGCCATCGGGCCTAAAGGCGATGACACATAGGAACTCTCAATGAAAGCACCAATGTCGGTGTCAAAACCGGCGGATCTCGGGTAGGGGGTCCCGAACTGTGCGTCTAGGCCGGATGGTAACAGGAGGCAGGGAACACTTTGTTTTACCCAGGTTCGGGCCCTCTCGATGGAGGTAATACCCTACTCCTGCTTGATTAATATTGATGATATGGGTAGTACAAGAGTAGATCTACCACGAGATCAAGGAGGCTAAACCCTAGAAGCTAGCCTATGGTATGATTGTTGTGTATGGAGTTGATTGCCTACGGACTACAACCCTCCGGTTTATATAGACACCGGATAGGGTTAGGGTTACATGGAGTCGGTTACAATGGTAGGAGATCTTGAATATCCGCATCGCCAGGCTTGCCTTCCACGCCAAGGAAGGTCCCATCCGGACACGAGACAAAGTCTTCAATCTTGTATCTTCATAGTCCAGGAGTCCGGCTGAAGGTATAGTCCGGCTACCCGAACACCCCCTAATCCAGGAATCCCTCATCTGGATTGGGCCTCCGGTTAATAGGTTAGTCCCAAAAATAATATAAAAGTGGATAATAAAGCCCAATAATGTCCAAAATAGTAGATAATATAGCATGGAGCAATCAAAAATTATAGATACGTTGGAGACGTATCAAGCGTCCCCAAGCTTAATTCCTGCTCGTCCTCGAGTAGGTAAATGATAAAAACAGAATTTTTTATGCGGAGTGCTACTTGGCATAATTTTAATGTAATTCTTCTTAATTGTGGTATGAATATTCAGATCCGAAAGATTCAAGACAAAAGTTTAATATTGACATAAAAATAATAATACTTCAAGCATACTAACAAAGCAATTATGTCTTCTCAAAATAGCATGGCCAAAGAAAGTTATCCCTACAAAATCATATAGTCTGGCTATGCTCCATCTTCACCACACAAAATATTTAAATCATGCACAACCCCGATGACAAGCCAAGCAATTGTTTCATACCTTTTGGTGTTCTCTAACTTCTTCAATTTTCATGCAATACATGAGCGTGAGCCATGGACATAGCACTTATAGGTGGAATAGAATCGTGGTTGTGGAGAAGACAAAAAGGGAGAAGATAGTCTCACATCAACTAGGCGTATCAACGGGCTATGGAGATGCCCATCAATAGATATCAAGTGAGTGAGTAGGGATTGCCATGCAACGGATGCACTAGAGATATAAGTATATGAAAGCTCAAAAAGAAACTAAGTGGGTATGCATCCAACTTGCTTGCTCATGAAGACCTAGGGCAATTTGAGGAAGCCCATCATTGGAATATACAAGCCAAGTTCTATAATGAAAAATTCCCGCTAGTATATGAAAGTGACAACATAGGAGACTCTCTATCATGAATATCATGGTGCTACTTTGAAGCACAAGTGTGGTAAAAGGATAGTAGCATTGTCCCTTCTCTCTTTTTTCTCTCATTTTTTATTTGGGCCTTTTCTCCTTTTTATGGCCTCTTTTATTTTTTTTATTTTTTTATTTTTAGTCCGGAGTCTCATCCCGACTTGTGGGGGAATCATAGTCTCCATCATTCTTTCCTCACTGGGACAATGCTCTAATAATGATGATCATCACACTTTTATTTTTCTTACAACTCAACAATTACAACTCGATACTTAGAACAAAATATGACTCTATATGAATGCCTCCGGCGGTGTACCGGGATATGCAATGACTCATGAGTGACATGTATGAAAGAATCATGAATGGTGGCTTTGCCACAAATACTATGTCAACAACATGATCATGCTAAGCAATATGACAATGATGAAGTGTGTCATAATAAATGGAACGGTGGAAAGTTGCATGGCAATATATCTCGGAATGGCTATGGAAATGGCATAATAGGTAGGTATGGTGGCTGCTTTGAGGAAGGTATGTGGTAGGTGTATGATACCGGCGAAAGGTGCGCGGTATTAGAGAGGCTAGCAAAGGTGGAAGGGTGAGAGTGCGTATAATCCATGGACTCAACATTAGTCATAAAGAACTCATATAGTTATTGCAAAAATCTACAAGTTATAAAAGCAAAGTATTACGTGCATGCTCCTAGGGGGATAGATTGGTAGGAAAAGACCATCGCTCGTCCCTGACCGCCACTCATAAGGAAGACAATCAAAAAACAAATCATGCTCCGACTTCATCACATAACGGTTCACCATACATGCATGATACGGGAATCACAAACTTTAACACAAATATTTCTCAAATTTACAACTACTCAACTAGCACAACTTTAATATCACCATCTTCATATCTCAAAACAATAATCAAGCATCGAACTTCTCATAGTATTCAACACACTCATAAGAAAGTTTTATTATTAATCTTATATACCAAGCATATTAGGATTTTAAGCAAATTACCATGCTATTTAAGACTCTCAAAATAATCTAAGTGAAGCATGAGAGATCAATAGTTTCTATAAAACAAATCCACCACCGTGCTCTAAAAGATATAAGTGAAGTACTAGAGCAAAACTATATAACTCAAAAGATATAAGCGAAGCACATAGAGTATTCTAACAAATTCCGAATCATGTATGGCTCTCTCAAAAGGTGTGTACAGCAAGGATGATTGTGGTAAACTAAAAAGTAAAGACTCAAATCATACAAGACGCTCCAAGTGAAACACATATCACGTGGCGAATAAAAATATAGCTCCAAGTAAAGTTACCGATAGAAGTAGACAAAAGAGGGGAAGCCTTCCGGGGCATCCCCAAGCTTTGTATTTTCGGTGTCCTTAGATTATCTTGGGGGTGCCATAATCCATCAAATCTTTACCCAAAACTTGAAAACTTCACAACACAAAACTTAAAGTAGAAAATCTCATGAGCCGTTAGCGAAATAAAACAAAAGAACACTTCAAGGTACTGTAATGAACTCATTCCTTATTTATATTGGTGTTACATCTACTGTATTCCAACTTCTCTATGGTTTATAAACTATTTTACTAGCCATAGATTCATCAAAATAAGCAAACAACACACGAAAAACAGAATCTTCAAAAACAGAATAGTCTGTAGTAATCTGTAGCTAGCGTAAGATCTGGAACCCCAAAAATTCTAAAATAAATTTCTGGACGTGACTAATTTATCAATTAATCATCTGCAAAAATAATTAACTAAATATCACTTTCCAAATAAAAATGGCAGTAGTTCTCGCGAGCGCTAAAGTTTCTGTTTTTTTACAGCAAGTGTAACAAGACTTTTCCCAAGTCTTCCCAACGGTTCTACTTGGCACAAACACTAATTAAATACAAAAAACACAACCAAAACAGAGGCTAGATAAATTATTTATTACTCCCTCCATTCCTAAATATAGGGTGTATAGTTTTTGGCATGGAAATTAAAGAACGCACATGGAGGGAAAATTTCACAAGTTTTGGGCGAGATTTCACCTGACTAATTGACATGAGAAAATAGAGGATCTTGCTTGATATAAGGAAATGTAATCAAATCCCTAAAAAAATTACCCAAATGAGTGGTGCAACGCAATACACCTTATATTTTGGTTTTTTTCTCAAAAAACTATACACCCTATATCAAGGAACGGAGGGTGTAGCGACCAGACCTCAAACAGTCTGATCTCTGTGCTCCGGTGTCATCCCTGGATCAGTAATGCTGACACCACACAGTACTCGGAGGATTTATAGCAGAGTAGCAATCACACACTTATTACATCGAGTGTCTCAAAAGAGAACTTATTACAATAAATATGGCTTAAGGCCATCTAATTACGATAACATCGGAAGGCTTGGAAGATAAGTGGGTCCATCAACTCCAACGGCATCACTGAGTATAGAACCACGACCTAAAAACTCCTTAATCGTCGTCTGAAAAGTCTGCAACATTAACGTTGCAGCCCGAAAATGGGTCAGCACATGGAATATGCTGGCAAGGTAACACATAGAGAGTAATGGAATGCAACAGCTATACTATACGCATATTTGGCTGGTGGAAAGCTCTATGGTTACAGTTTTGCATAAAGCCAATTTTTCCCTACTTCAAAAGGAATAAATTTAATTACTATCATGGTGGTTGTTAAACATTGAGAATGGTTGACAGCATTCTCAATCCCAATTAAAAGTAATCATCATTAACCCAACAACATTAATTTTAAAGTAACAAGTTGAGATTCACATGATAATCCAGATACTAGATACTCAAGATGTCCATAACCGGGGACACGGCTAATCATGATTAGTTTGTTACACTCTGGAGAGGTTTGCGCACTTTTCCCCACAAGACTCGATCGCCTCCGTTGGATTTCTCGCACTACATGGTGTTTGAGAAACGGATGACCGAGACACAGTCTTTCAGAAGCGCTAGCACCTTACGATGGATAGACCGGTGCACTTACTTTCCCCTACATCTGCTAGTCTACCCTGTAAGAGTTCGCACGACTTAATCAACTATGCCAGAGCCCATAATGGCTTGTGGCTACACACGGAAGTTTCTAGTTTGAAAAAAATCTCATGATCCCTTTGAGCCTGGGTGGCGGTCCAAAAGAAAACAAGCAGGTCCTGGAATACCCAGGTGCCACAATCCACCCAGATGTGTGTTTAAGTTGCCACCTTAGATAAACCATTAATTATCAATCTCACATCTGTCATGGATTTCACTCACCCAATCCACATCTACTAGCATAGCATGGCATAATAAGCAAACGTAGAAGTAACTCCCAAAGGTTTGATAATAAACAGGTAATAGGTACTACCTCATCTACTTCCCATCCCACAGTTTAATTAGATCCTAATCATGCAATGTGTGAAAATTGATCTAATGCAAAAAAACTGGGTTGTAGAAAAGGTATGATCAAAGTGTTACTTGCCTTGCTGATGATCCGTGAAACCTAACGATTCGAAGTAACAGGCGGCGCACTCCGGGTACTCTATCACAGGCAAACAAACAAGCATACAATAAGTACTCATCTAATGCACAGGTAAAACTCAAATAATAGATCTAACCAGAAGGTTCAACTTAAGAACTCCGGTTGGCAAATAGAATCAAAAGGAACGAAGCAAAGAAAGTCAAACGGCGAAAGAAAACAACTTCGTTCTAGTAATCTGAACCTAAGTCAAATTTTACAGTAGCAAAAACTTGTTTAAGTTGATTATTCGGATAGAGGGTTTCGAGACGAAACTCCAGGCACTTGAATCGCCTGATTATGATAAACGAGCGAAAAGAAAACCTAAAACGAAAATCGGATCAGAAATCGCGATCAGAAAATAACCGCGGAAAAATCCGACGAAAAAGAAAAACGGCGAACGGATTTTTTTTTAAAAAAACGGCACGGATTTCGAGGGGCGGCAAACCTCGGGCGACGCGCAGCTCCGGCGGATCGGCGGCGGGGCGACGGCGGCGGCGGCGGCGGCGGGGCTGGCGGCTAGGGTTAGGGTTCGGGCGGCGGCTGGTGGGGGGCTGGCTCGGGCCCGAGGCGCGGCTTATAAAGCCCCCCGGCCGGCAGAGTTCTGGCCGGTTACGGCCCGAAGTCGGTTGCGTTTTTTTTTCGCTCGGAAGAAAAATAAGAAGAAATACTAAACGGACTCCAAAAATCCCGAAATAAATTTTCCTGGGCTTCTAAAATCAAGCCCGACAAAGTGAACATTTATTTGGGCCCTAAATGCAATTTTGAAAAACGCGCATTTTTCCTAATTCAAATAAAAACAACAAAAAAAAACTCTGAAATAAAACTATTTGATTTTTTTATTAAATCCTCAATATTTCTGTATTTTGGGAAAGTCATTTTATTCCCTCTCTCATATTTTTGTAATAGAAATAATTGATGATAAAATAAATAAAATCAAATGATCCTATTCTCAAAATTTGAGAAAACTCAAATATGAAAATAACGAAATCCCCAACTCTCTCCGTGGGTCCTTGAGTTGCTTAGAATTTTCTAGGATCAAAACCCAAAGCAAATAAAATATGATATGCATGATGATCTAATGTATAACATTCCAAATTGAAAATTTGGGATGTTACAAAGGGAGTACTAAACATGAGCAAAAAGCAAGGAATAAAAATAAAATCGGGTTGCCTCCCAACAAGCACTATCGTTTAACGCCCCTAGCTAGGCATAAAAGCAAGGATAGATCTAGGTATTGCCATCTTTGGTAGGCAATCCATAAGTGGCTCTCATAATAGATTCATAAGGTAATTTAATTTTCTTTCTAGGAAAGTGTTCCATGCCTTTCCTTAATGGAAATTGGAATCTAATATTTCCTTCCTTCATATCAATAATTGCACCAATCGTTCTAAGGAAAGGTCTACCAAGAATAATAGGACATGAAGGATTGCAATCTATGTCAAGAAAAATAAAATCTACGGGCACATAATTCCTATTTGCAACAATAAGAACATCATTAATTCTTCCCATAGGTATCTTAATAGTGGAATCCGCAAGGTGCAAGTTTAAAGAGCAATCATCAAAATCACGGAAACCTAACAAATCACACAAAGTCTTTGGAATCGTGGAAACACTAGCACCCAAATCACATAAAGCATAGCATTCATGATCTTTAATTTTAATTTCAATAGTTTGTTCCCACTCATCATAATGCTTTCTAGGGATAGAAACTTCCAATTCAAGTTTTTCTTCATAAGATTGCATCAAGGCATCAACGATATGTTTAGTAAACGCTTTATTTTGACTATAAGCATGAGGAGAATTTAGCACGGATTGCAACAAGGAAATACAATCAATCAAAGATCAATTTTCATAATTAAATTCCTTGAAATCCATAATAGTGGGTTTAGCAACATCTAGGGTTTTAATTTCTTCAATCCCACTTTTATCAATTTTAGCATCAAGATCAAAAAATTCCGAATTCTTGGAACGCCTTCTAGGTAAAGGTGGATCATATTCAGTCCCATCATTATCAAGATTCACATTACAAAACAAATATTAGATAGGGGACACATCAATAACTTTCAGATCTTCATCTTTATTTTCATAGCAACTAGAAGAACACGCTCTTATAAAGGCATCTTTCTTAGCACGCATCCTAGCGGTTCTTTCTTTGCACTCATCAATGGAAATTCTCATGGCTTTGAGAGACTCATTTATATGATGGTTAGGTGGAATAGATCTAAGTTTCAAAGAATCAACATCAAGAGAAATTCTATCAACGTTCCTAGCCAACTCATCAATCTTAAGCAATTTTTCTTGAATCAAAGCATTAAAATTATTTTGCGAAGTAATAAATTCTTTAATATTAGATTCAAAATCAGAGGGCATATTATTATAATTTCCATAAGAATTGTTGTAGGAATTACCATAATTATTAGAGGGATTACTAGGATAAGGCCTAGGATTAAAATTTCCTCTATACGCGTTGTTACCAAAATTGTTCCTACCAACAAAATTCACATTCATAGATTCATTATTATTCTCAATCAAAGTAGACAAGGGCATATCATTAGGATCAGAAGAAACACTCTTATTAGCAAATAATTTCATAAGTTCATCCATCTTTCCACTCAAAACATTAATTTCTTCTATCGCATGCACCTTTTTATTAGTAGATCTTTCAGTATGCCATTGAGAATAATTAACCATAATATTATCTAGGAGTTTAGTAGCTTCTCCTAAAGTGATTTCCATAAAAGTGCCTCCCGCGGCCGAATCTAAATGATTTCTAGAAGCAAAATTCAATTCGGCATAATTTTTTTGTATAATCATCCACAAATTCAAACCATGAGTAGGGCAATTACGTATCATTAGTTTCATTCTGTCCCAAGCTTGTGCAACATGTTCATGATCAAGTTGCTTAAAATTTGTAATATCGTTTCTAAGAGAGATGATCTTAGTAGGAGGAAAATACTTAGAGATAAAAGCATCTTTGCACTTATTCCATGAATCAATACTATTTTTAGGCAAAGACGAAAACCAAGCTTTAGCACGATCTCTAAGTGAAAAAGGAAATAGCTTCAATTTAATAATATCATTATCCGCATCTTTCTTCTTTTGCATATCACACAAATCAACGAAGATATTTAGATGGGTAGCGGCATCTTCACTAGGAAGGCCGGGAAATGGATCTTTCATAACAAGATTCAGCAAAGCAGTATTAATTTCACAAGATTCAGCATCAGTAAGAGGAGCAATCAGAGTGCTAATAAAATCATTGTTGTTGGTATTGGTGAAGTCACATAATTTAGTATTATCTTGAGCCATCGTGACAAGCAAGCAAATTAACACACAAGCAAACAAAAAGCAAGCGGGCAAAAAGAGGCAAATAGAGAAAGAGAGGGACGATAAAGAGAGAGAGGGCGAATAAAATGGAAAGGGTGAAGTGGGTGAGAGGAAAACGAGAGGCAAATGTCAAATAATGCAATGCGGGAGATCAGGGTATGTGATGGGTACTTGGTATGTTGACTTTTGCGTAGACCTCCCCGGCAACGACGCCAGAAATCCTTCTTGCTACCTCTTGAGCACTGCGTTGGTTTTCCCGAAGAGGAAGGGATGATGCAGCAAAGTAGCATAAGTATTTCCCTCAGTTTTTGAGAACCAAGGTATCAATCCAGTAGGAGGCTACGCGCTAGTCCCTCGGACCTGCACAAAACAAATAAATCCTCGCAACCAACGCGAATAGGGGTTGTCAATCCCTACACGGCCACTTACGAGAGTGAGATCTGATAGATATGATAAGATAATATTTTTGGTATTTTTGTGATAAAGATGCAAAGTAAAATAAAGGCAAAGTAAAGAGCAAAGGAAATAACTAAGTAGTAGGAGATTAATATGATAAAGATAGACTCGGGGGCCATAGGTTTCACTAGTGGCTTCTCTCGAGAGCATAAGTATTCTACGGTGGGTGAACAAATTACTGTTGAGCAATTGACAGAATTGAGCATAGTTATGAGAATATCTAGGTATGATCATGTATATAGGCATCACGTCCGAGACAAGTAGACCGACTCCTGCCTGCATCTACTACTAGTACTCCACTCATCGACCACTATCCAGCATGCATCTAGAGTATTAAGTTAAAAATAGAGTAACGCCTTAAGCAAGATGACATGATGTAGAGGGATAAACTCATGCAATATGATGAAAACCCCATCTTGTTATCCTCGATGGCAACAATACAATACGTGCCTTGCTGCCCCTACTGTCACTGGGAAAGGACACCGCAAGATTGAACCCAAAGCTAAGCACTTCTCCCGTTGCAAGAAAGATCAATCTAGTAGGCCAAACCAAACTGATAATTCGAAGAGACTTGCAAAGATAACCAATCATACATAAAAGAATTTAGAGAAGATTCAAATATTGTTCATAGATAGACTTGATCATAAACCCACAATTCATCGATCTCAACAAACACACCGCAAAAAGAAGATTACATCGAATAGTTCTCCACAAGAGAGGGGGAGAACATTGTATTGAGATCCAAAAAGAGAGAAGAAGCCATCTAGCTAATAACTATGGACCCGTAGGTCTGAGGTAAACTACTCACACTTCATCGGAGGGGCTATGGTGTTGATGAAGAAGCCCTCCGTGATCGATGCCCCCTCGGGCGGAGCTCCGTAACAGGCCCCAAGATGGGATCTCGTGGATACAGAAAGTTGAGGCAGTGGAATTAGGTTTTTGGCTCTGTATCTGATCGTTTGGGGGTACGTAGGTATAGATAGGAGGAAGGAGTACGTCGGTGGAGCAACAGGGGGCCCATGAGGGTGGAGGGCGCGCCCCCCTACCTCGTGGCCTCCTCTTTTGTGTCTTGACGTAGGGTGCAAGTCTCCCAGGTCTTGTTTGTTGAGAAAATCACGTTCCCGAAGGTTTCATTCCGTTTGGACTCCGTTTGGTATTCCTTTTCTTTGAAACCCTAAAACAGGCAAAAAACAACAATTATGGGCTGGGCCTCCGGTTAATAGGTTAGTCCCAGAAATAATATAAAAGTGGATAATAAGGCCCAGTAATTTCGAAAACAGTTGATAATATAGCATGGAGAAATCAAAAATTATAGGTACGTTGGAGACGTATCAGACCTGATGCACTAGGTATTACACCTAGATCGGATATGAACTCCTTCATCCAAACTCCTTCATTTGCTGCTTCGAAGCAACTATGTACTCCGCTTCACACATAGATCCCGCCACGACGCTCTGTGTGGAACTGCACCAACTGACAGCTCCACCATTCAATATAAACGTATCCGGTTTGTGACTTAGAGTCATCCAGATCAGTGTCAAAGCTTGCATCGACGTAACCATTTACGATGAGCTCTTTGTCACCTCCGTAAACGAGAAAAATATCCTTAGTCCTTTTTAGGTATTTCAGGATGTTCTTGACCGCTGTCCAGTGTTCCACTCCTGGATTACTTTGGTACCTCCCTGCTAAACTAACAACAAGGCACACATCTGGTCTGGTACACATCATTACACACATGATAGAACCTATGGCTGAGGCATAGGGAATGACTTTCATTTTCTCTCTATCTTCTGCAGTGGTCGGGCATTGAGTCTGACTCAACTCTACACCTTGTTACACAGGCAAGAACCCTTTCTTTGATTGATCCATTTTGAACTTCTTCAAAACTTTATCAAGGTATGTGCTTTGTGAAAGTCCAGTTAAGCGTCTTGATCTATCTCTATAGATATTGATGCCCAATAGCTCCCACTCACTTTCTTGTAAATACAGGCTTCTCCAAAAGTCTGTAACAATATGCTTTGATCACACTATCAAAGCGTATATTCCAACTCCGAGAGGCTTGCACCAGTCCATAAATGGATCGCTGGAGCTTGCACACTTTGTTAGCACCTTTTGGATTGACAAAACCTTCTGGTTGCATCATATACAACTCTTCTTTAAGATATCCATTAAGGAATGCAGTTTTGACATCCATTTGCCAACTTTCATAATCATAAAATGCGGCAATTGCTAACATGATTCGAACAAACTTAAGCATCGCTACAGGTCAGAAGGTCTCATCATAGTCAACTCCTTGAACTTGTCGAAAACCTTTTGCAACAAGTCGAGCTTTGTAGACAGTAACATTACCGCCAGCGTCAGTCTTCTTCTTGATGGTCCATTTATTCACTATGGCTTGCCGATCATCGGGCAAGTCAACCAAAGTCCATACTTTGTTCTCATACATGGACCCCATCTCAGATTTCATGGCCTCAAGCCATTTCGCGGAATCTGGGCTCATCATCACTTCCTCATAGTTTGTAGGTTCGTCATGGTCAACATAACCTCCAAAACAGGATTACTCTACCACTCTGGTGCAGAACTTACTCTGCTTGACCTATGAGGTTCAATAGTAACTTGATCAGAAGTTTCATGATCATCATCATTAGCTTCCTCACTGATCACTGGAACTGATTTTTGTGATGAACTACCTTCCAATAAGGGAGAATGTACAATTACCTCATCAAGTTCTACTTTCCTTCCACTCACTTCTTTTGAGAGAAACTCCTTCTCTAGAAAGGATCCATTGTTAGCAACTAATATCTTGCCTTTGGATCTGTGATAGAAGGTGTACCCAACTGTCTCCATTGGGTATCCTATGAAGACACATTTCTCTGATTTGGGTTCGAGCTTATCAGGTTGAAGCTTTTTCACATAAGCATCGCAGCCCCAAACTTTAAGAAACAACTTGGGTTTTTTGCCAAACCACAGTTCATATGGTGTCATCTCAATAGATTTAGATGGCACCCTATTTAACATGAATGCAGCCGTCTCTAAAGCATAACCCCAAAATGATAGTGGTAAATCAGTAAGAGACATCATAGATCGCACCATATCTAATAAAGTGCGGTTACGACGATCGGACACACCATTACGCTGTGGTGTTCCAGGTGGCATGAGTTGCGAAACTATTCCACATTGTTTCAAATGAAGACCAAACTCATAACTCAAATATTCACCTCCACGATCAGATTGTAGAAACTTGATTTTCTTGTTACGATGATTTTCCACTTCACTCTGAAATTCTTTGAAGTTTTCAAATGTTTCAGACTTACGATTCATCAAGTAGATATACCCATATCTGCTCAAATCATCTGTGAAGGTGAGAAAATAATGATACTCGCCGCAAGCCTCAACACTTATTGGACCACATACATCAGTATGTATTATTTCCAACAAGTCAGTTGCTCGCTCCATTGTTCCGGAGAACGGAGTCTTAGTCATATTGCCCATGAGGCATGGTTCACAAGCATCAAGTGATTCATAATCAAGTGATTCCAAAAGCCCATCAACATGGAGTTTCTTCATGCGCTTTACACCAATATGACCTAAACGGAAGTGCCACAAATAAGTTGCACTATCATTATTAAACTTGTATCTTTTGGCGTCAATATTATGAATATGTGTCTCACTACTATCGAGATTCAATAAAAATAGACCCCTCATCAAGGGTGCTTGACCATAAAAGATAATACTCATATAAATAGAACAACCATTATTCTCTGATTTAAATGAATAACTGTCTCGCATCAAATAAGATCCAGCTATAATGTTCATGCTCAACGTTGGCACCAAATAACAATTATTTAGGTCTAAAACTAATCCCTATGGTAGATGTAGAGTAGCGTGCCGACGGCGATCACATCGACTTTGGAACCATTTCCCACGCGCATCATCACCTAGTCCTTAGCCAATCTTCATTTAATCCGTAGCCCCTATTTCGAGTTGCAAATGTGAGCAACAGAACCAGTATGAAATACCCATGCGCTACTACGAGCATTAGAAGGTACACATCAATAACATGTATATCAAATATACCTATCACTTTGCCATCCTTCTTATCTGCTAAATACTTGGGGCAGTTCTGCTTCCAGTGACCAGTCCCTTTGCAGTAGAGCACTCAGTCTCAGGCTTAGGTCCAGACTTGGGTTTCTTCACTTGAGCAGCAACTTGCTTGCCATTCTTCTTGAAGTTCCCTTTCTTCCCTTTACCCTTTTTCTTGAAACTAGTGGTCTTTTTAACCATCAACACTTGATGCTCCTTCTTGATTTCTACCTCGGCAGCCTTTAGCATCACAAAGAGCTCGGGAATTGTCTTATCCATCCCTTACATATTATAGTTCGTCACGAAGATTTTTGTAGGTTGGTGGTAGTGATTGAAGAACTCAGTCAATGACACTATCATCAGGAAGATTAACTCCCAGTTGAGTCAAGTGGTTGTGGTACCCAGACATTCTGAGTATATGTTCACTGACAGAACTATTCTCCTCCATCTTGCAGCTATAGAACTTATTCGAGACTTCATATCTCCCAATTCAGGAATTTGCTTGAAATATTAACTTCAACTCATGGAATATCTCATATGCTCCATTATGTTCAAAACGCCGTTCAAGTCCCGATTCTAAGCCATACAACATAGCACACTGAACTATCGAGTAGTCACCAGCTTTGCTTTGCCAGACATTCACAACGTCTGGAGTTGCTCCTACAGCAGGTCTTGCACCTAGTGGTGCTTCCAGGACATAATTCTTCTGTGCAGGAATGAGGATAATCCTCAAGTTAAGGACCAAGTCCGTGTAGTTGCTACCATCATCTTTCAACTTAGCTTTCTCTAGGAACGCATAAAAATTCAAGGGAATGGTAGCACGGGCCATTGATCTACAACAACATAGACATGCAAAATACTATTAGGTACTAAGTTCATGATAAATTAAAGTTCAATTTAATCATATTACTTAAGAAATCCCACTTAGATAGACATCCCTCTAGTCGTCTAAATGATCACATGATCCATATCAACTAAACCATGTCCGATCATCATGTGAGATGGAGTAGCTTCCAATGGTGAACATCACTATGTTGATCATATCTATTATATGATTCACGTTCGACCTTTCGGTCTCAGTGTTCCGAGGCCATATCTGCATATGCTAGGCTCGTCAAGTTTAACCCGAGTATTCTGCACGTGCAAAACTGGCTTGCACCCGTTGTATGTGAACGTAGAGCTTATCACACCCGATCATCACGTGGTGTCTCAGCACGACGAACTGTAGCAACGGTGCATACTCAGGGAGAACACTTATACCTTGAAAATTAGTGAGGGATCAACTTATAATGCTACCGCCGAACTAAGAAAAATAAGATGCATAAAGGATAAACATCACATGCAACCAAAATAAGTGATATGATATGTCCATCATCATCTTGTGCCTTTGATCTCCATCTACAAAGCACGGCCATGATCACCATTGTTACTAGCTTGACACCTTGATCTCCGTCGTAGAATCGTTGTCGTCTCGCCAACTATTGCTTCTATGACTATCGCTACCGCTTAGTGATAAAGTAAAGCAATTACATGGCGATTGCATTTCATACAATAAAGCGACAACCATAAGGCTCCCGCCAGTTGTCGATAACTTTTACAAAACATGATCATCTCATACAACAATTTATATCTCATCACATCTTGACCATATCACATCACAACATGCCCTGCAAAAACAAGTTAGACGACCTCTACTTTGTTGTTGCAAGTTTTACGTGGCTGCTACGGGCTTCTAGCAAGAACCGTTCTTACCTATGCATCAAAACTACAATGATTTTTCGCCAAGTGTGCTGTTTTAACCTTCAACAAGGACCGGGCATAGTCAAACTGTGTGCAAAGCACGTCGGTAGAACCAATCTCATGAACGCGGTCATGTAATGTCGGTCCGGGCCGCTTCATCCAACAATACCGCTAAATCAAAGTAAGACGTTGCTGGTAAGCAGTATGACTTTTATCGCCCACAACTCATTGTGTTCTACTCGTGCATATAACATCTACGTATATACCTAGCTCGGATGCCACTGTTGGGGAACATAGTATTTCAAACAATTTCCTATGATCACGCAAGATCTAACTAGGAGAAGCATTGAAACGAGAGGGGAGAGTGTGTCCATGTTCCCTCATAGACCAAAAGCGGAATCGTTTAGTAAGGTAGTTGATGTAGTCGAATGTCTTCGTGATTCAACCGATCCAAGCACCGAACGTATGGCACCTCCGTGTTCAGCACATATTCGGCTCGATGACGTCTCTCGAGCTCTTGATCCAGTTGAGGACAAGGGAGAGTTTCATCAGCACGATGGCGTGTTGACGGTGATGATGAAGTTACCGGCGCATGGCTTTGCTTAAGCACTACAACGATATGACCGAGGTGTGTAACCATGGATGGGGGCACCGCACACGGCTAATAGAAGACTTGGTGTGCCTTTGGGGTGCCCCCTCCCACGTATATAAAGGGGGGAGGAGAGGAGGCCGACCATAGGGGGGCGCGCGCCATAGGGGAGTCCAACTAGGATTCCCAATCCTAGTTGGAGTCCCCTTCCTTTCCAAGAGAGGGAGAGCGAGGGAAGGAGGAAGAGGGGACAAGGAAAGAGGGGGTGCCGCACGCCTCCCTAGTCCAATTCAGACTGGCCAGGGGGGCCTCCACTAAGGCCTATGACGGCCCATGAACTTCCGGGGGGGGGGGGGTGTTCCGCTAACCCCCGACACTCCGAAACTTTTCCGAAACGACCCGAACCATTCCGGTGTCCGAATGTTACCTTCCAATATATGAATCTTTACCTCTCGACCATTTGAAGAGTCCTCGTCATGTCCGTGTTCTCATCCGAGACTCCGAAAAAACATCGGTCATCAAAATCACATAACTCTTAATACAAATCAACATTGAAAGTTAAGCGTGTGGACCCTACGGGTTTGAGAACTATGTAGACATGACCGAGACACATCTCCGGTCAATAACCAATAGTGGAACCTGGATGCTCATCTTTATTGGTCAAACTGCATAACAACATACGTTGTTCCCTTTGTCATCGGTATGTTAATTGCCCGAGATTCGATCGTCGGTATCATCATACCTAGTTCAATATCGTCACCGGCAAGTCTCTTTATTTGTTCCATAATGCATCATCCCATAACTAAATCATTAGTCACATTACTTGCAAGGCTCAGAGTGATGTGCATTACCAAGAGGGCCCAGAGATACCTCTCCGATACATGGAGTGACAAATCCTAATCTCGATCTATGCCAACTCAACAAACACCATCGGAGACACCTGTAGAGCATCTTTATAATCACCCAGTTACGTTGTGACGTTTGATAGCACACAAGGTGTTCCTCCGGTATTCGGGAGCTGCATAATCTCATAGTCAGAGGAACATGTATAAGTCATGAAGAAACCAATAGCAATAAAACTAAACGATCATTATGCTAAGCTAACAGATGGGTCTTGTCCATCACATCATTTTCTAATGATGTGACCCCGTTCATCAAATGACAACACATGTCTATGGTTAGGAAACTTAACCATCTTTGACTAACGAGGTAGTCAAGTAGAGGCATACTAGGGACACTCAGTTTTGTCTATGTATTCACACATGTACTAAGTTTCCGGTTAATACAATTATAGCATGAATAATAAACATTTATCATGATATAAGAAAATATAAATAAGAACTTTATTATTGCCTCTAGGGCATATTTCCTTCATGAGAATGAGATGAGCATGGATGATCTCCCTCACTTTTACCACAACACTTGAAACTATGCATTATGCATTATGCCTAGCTAGGGGCGTAAAACAATAGCGCTAGTTGGGAGGCAACCGAATAGTTATCTTTTAATTTTTTGTTACCCTTTCCGTTTTTTAATAAATATGCAATTATGCTACCATTATGATTGTTTTTTAGTGTTTTAATTAGTGTTTGTGCCAAGTAAAGCCTTTAGGATGGGTTGAGTGATAGTTGACTTGATTCTGTTGAAAACATAAACTTTTGCATCCAGTAGCAGAATTGTTAAAATTTGCTAGAGCGTGATAAAATTATGTATATTTTACACATGATTGATATACAAATTCCCCACATTGTCCTAATTTTCAGAATTTTTGGAGTTACAAATGTATGGTCACGTAACATCCCAAAATTCTAAATTTTGGAATGTTATATTAATTAAATAAATTTGATTGTTTGTTTGATTGATTAACTGAAAGTGAGTGAAATTTGATTTTTTTTAAAGTTGAATTAGAGCGAATAAAAGGACTTTCCCAAAACTTTCATCTTTACATTTGGTCTCCAATAAATTCAAATTCATTTCATCACAAAAACCCTAGAGTGAAGAAAACATGACTTCTTCCATTTATAGTGATGAAAAGGGATTTGAATTCCATTTGAAAATATTTCAAAGTCATAAACTCTATGCAACACAATGATCCTCATGAGAGAAGATAAAACGACTTCTCCAAAGATGAGTTGGAAGTTTAAAATAAACAGTTTGAAAAGCCCTTTGAAGTTATTCGAATTTTCAAATTTCAAAACCCTAGAAATATTCAAAAGAGAGAAGTAATATGACACTTCAAATATTTAGGGGCATTTGGAAGGTATTGAGTCACGTGAAAATAGAAAGGTATCCCAAACGATTTGAAATTCAAATTCAAACTCATTTGAGGGTTTTGTTCAAATTATTTTTCTCCAAAAATAAAATATATTGAAATTAGGGTAAAGTGATTCCCTTTAACAAAATAATGGAGGAAAATAAATTTGAAATCATTTTGATATTTAAAAAATATTTTTTTTGAATTTTGAATCTAATAGTAGCACTCTTTGCTTTATTTGAATTTGTGTGGATTTTATTTGAACTTGCAAAAATGTTGATGTTCTAGGATTTCTTTTTCTGAAAAGTATGATATATTATATGCTTGTATAATATTTTTATTTTATTTTTTTTTGTTTTTCTCTTTTGCACCCTATTTAAAAGAAAAATTAAAATAGTTTGCTTTAAAAGAATCGGCCGAAGCAAGTTGCCCGGCCCACCTGGCCTTTCGGCCCAGCTAGCAACATGCACGCCCGAGGCCGCTACTGCCCGGTCGCCCGCTCCCTTCTTTCTCCCCTCTTCTCATTGCCAAGTGGGCCCTGCCTCATCTTCTTCCCCTCACCCACGCAACGCCATGCCCACCACCGCCCAAAGTCTTCGCCTCCGGATCCTCTATGATTCGATCCCCGAAGCCAACCCCTTCCCCAAGACTCTGCCACTATATAAACCCAGCCTCCCTCGACCCGTTCCCTCTTTTTCCCATCGCCGAGAACCACCGCTACCCCCTCGATTCCTCGCCCTGCCGCCCCATCGCCACGCCATTGCCGTCGTGCCGCCCCACCACGACCTCCTCGCTGCCACCTGAGCGCACCACCGCAACCCCCTCGCTCCCCTGGTTCTCCTGGACCACCTTCCCGAGCTCAAAGACCCCTGGAAACCCCGTTCCCCGTCACCACCGGGAACCATCGCCGTCGTTGAGCTTGCCCCGCTCAAGTCCATCATCCCTGAGTCTCACCGACACCATCATCGTCACCGTCGTCGTCGACTACGCCACCCCGACGCATTCCCCAACTCTGAGGACCTCTGGAGCCACCGCCCCTTCACCACCAAAGCCGTCGCCACCGCCCACCATCCCCAGAGTTCCACCGCTGCCCGCTGTGAGCTCTCCCTCTCTCCCCACAGTCTAATCTATTTCCAACGGCTTAGATTAGATGCAAACGAATAGGTAGGTTTGTATTCATTATATTGGTTTTAGTGCGGTTTATTTATGGTTAGTTTGGTTTAGATCGAACCGGGTCCCTCCGGTTTTTCTATTTTGTCTGTGCTGCCACTTGTTCTCTTAGATTGCGAGTGTTCACCGTTTAGTCACCACAATGCACACCTCCAACGAACCAGGAACAACCATGTCACTGTAGCCGATCCGTAGGGTTTATTTTTTTCTTTTCTGTTTTAGATTACAGAAATAGTTCTGTTTTTAGAAATTCAATATATATTGTTTTATAGATCCAAATTAAGTGATTCTGTTTGAATTAGATTCAATATTTCTTGAAGTTTCTAATGGTGCACTTATTTTTCAAATTTGAATAGTTTATATCTAAATTATTTCAAATATGCTTCAAACACGGTTTTGGCTCTAGTTTGAATTCTAGAATAGATTTTTGAGTGATTCTTTTTGCTCCTGATCACTTCTGGTTTTTTCTAACTGTAGGTTTGATTCTAGAACATTTATAAAAATATTAAATTGGGGTTTTTGGCAAAACAATACTGTTTTGACTTAGTTTTGTTTTACCTTTAAACTTTTACTTTTAATTGTTTTTAAATTATTTATTTTTTCACTTTTGACAAATTTAGTTTTCTTTCGGTTATTGAATAGTAGACAATTTTATTTTATTTTTAAAACTTATTGTCTTTATTTTTGTATGAAAACTTGTATAGGTCATAGTTAGAGTTTTATAAAAGCTTTTTATTTCCTTTTGGCCCATAAAAATTCTCCGTGAAGTTTCGTGGCATTTGGACTTCGTTTGATATTGATTCTCTGCGATGTAAAAAAACATGGAAAAAACAGCAACTGGCACTTGGCACTATGTTAGTAGGTTAGTACCAAAAATGAGATAAAATGACTATAAAATGATTATAAAACATCCAATATTGATAATATAACAGCATGGAACAATAAAAAATTATAGATACGTTCGAGAGATATCAAATACCTCAAGACTTCAAGACTCGAGACAAGAATTCAATATACCTCTGGGTGGAGAATGGTTAAGAAGGGTACATATGGTGTGTCTAGTAATTAGTGATTCCGGAGAGTCGCCATGATATCATGTGGAAAGCTCCACCCAGGATCAAAGATAAGGAAGAATACTTCATGCCCGGAAGCTTACCCATGCAACCACAAGTCACTATGGGCTCTGGCTTAGTTGACCCTAGTGGTGACTCCGGTTGGGACAATAGGATTGGATGGGCACCAGACAGTGGTCAGAGGAACTCTTCGGAAGACCACGTTTCGATCGTTCTCAAACGATCTAAAGTGCGAGGATGAAAAGGGAGGGATCAAATCTTGTGGGTGAAGTGTAGAAACCTTTGCAGAGGGTTAAAACCTAATCGATTAGCTATGTCCCTGGTTACGGACAATTTGAGCCTATGGACTTGGATCTATCTCGAAACTCTCAACACCGGATCGAAAACTTAATTGTGGGCAACTTATGATGATATGGGCTATGAGACATCGGTTGGCGGAACCATGTCATGTATAGGTATCTGCTTTGTAGTAGAGAATTCCGGGACATTCCTTTCTTGTAGGAAAAATAAAACCAGCTTTTATGCAAAAAAACCTCAGACGCAGAGCCACAAAGCCATATTGCATATAGTATAGTTTTATCATTTGTTTTCTTATTGTGATCTTGTTGGTACATTCAATGTACTGAACTACACGGCTGCATCAAGTTGAAGGATTTCCCAGGACGAGTGAGTTTCGTTGCAGGGTTACGGCCGATGACCCACAAATGTAGGGGATCTATCGTAGCCTTTTCGATAAGTAAGAGTGTCGAACCCAACGAGGAGCAGAAGGAAATGATAAGCGGTTTTCAGCAAGGTATTCTCTGCAAGCACTGAAATTATTGGTAACAGATAGTTTTGTGATAAGGTAATTTGTAACGGGTAACAAATAGTAAAAGTAAATAAGGTGCATCAAGTGTTGGGGAACGTAGTAATTTCAAAAAAATTCCTACGCACACGCAAGATCATGGTGATGCATAGCAACGAGAGGGAAGAGTGTTGTCTACGTACCCTCGTAGACCATTCGCGGAAGCGTTGTATCAACGCGGTTGATGTAGTCATACATCTTCACGTCCGACCGATCCAAGTACCGAAAGCACGACACCTCCGAGTTCTGCACACGTTCGGCTCGGTGACGTCCTCGCCTTCTCGATCCATAAAGAGGGGCGAAGTAGTAGATGAGTTCCGGCAGCACGACGGCATGGTGACGGTGTTGGTGAAGAACAATCTCCGCAGGGCTTTGCCTAAGCACTACGAAAACTATGACGGAGGATAAACTTAGAGGGGGCGGGGTTGCCTTCACACGGCTTGGTGTTTCTTGATGTGTCTTTGGTGCTAGCCCTACCCCTCTATTTATATGTTGATCCCTGGGGTCGAAACTTGGAGTTAACGCCTCCTCAAAGTCGGTTTTACCCAAAAGGCAAGAGTCCTTCTCGGACTCCAGGGCTAGACGCCAGGGTTCCCGGCGTCTACCCCCTAGACGCCAGGGTTCCTGGCGTCTAGCCTCTGGTCTCCGCAAAACTTCCTTTTTGCACTTTCCCAAAGCCTCGTGGGCTTTCCCCTTTGGCCCAGATAAAGTGTTCTCGTGTCGAAACATTTCGGGAAACATCTGGAACCCCTTCTGGTGAATTCCGGAACCCTTCCGGAGATCAAACACTACTATCCACATATCAATCTTTACTTCCGGACCATTCCGGAGTTCCTCGTCATATCTGTGATCTCATCCAAAACTCCGAACAACATTCGGTCACCAACATACATAACTCATAGTACTATATCGTGAACGAACGTTAAGCATGCGGACCCTACGGGTTTGAGAACTAAGTAGACATGACCGAGACACCTCTCTTGTCAATAACCAATAGCGGGACCTCGATGCCTATATTGGCTCCTACATATTATACGAAGATCTTTATCGGTCAGACCGCATAACAACATACGTTGTTCCCTTTGTCATCGGTATGTTACTTGCCCGAGACTCGATCGTCGGTATCTCAATAACTAGTTCAATCTCATTACCGGCAAGTCTCTTTACTCGTTCCGTAATACATCATCCCGCAACTAACTCATTAGTTGCAATGCATGCAAGGCTTATCGTGATGTGCATTACCGAATGGGCCCAGAGAAACCTCTCCGACAATCGGAGTGACAAATCCTAATCTCGAAATACGCCAACCCAACAAGTACCTTTGGATACACCTGTAGAGCACCTTTATAATCACCCATTTACGTTGTGACGTTTGGTGGCACACAAAGTGTTCCTCCGGTAAATGGGAGTTGCATAATCTCATAGTCATAGGAACATGAATAAGTCATGAAGAAAGCAATAGCAACAAACTAAACGATCAAGTGCTATGCTAACGGAATGGTTCAAGTCAATCACATCATTCTCCTAATGATGTGATCCCGTTTAATCAAATGACAACTCATGTCTATGGTTAGGGAACTTAACCATCTTTGATCAACGAGCTAGTTAAGTAGAGGCATACTAGTGACACTCTGTTTGTCTATGTATTCACACATGTATTATGTTTCCGGTTAATACAATTCTAGCATGAATAATAAACATTTATCATGAAATAAGGAAATAAATAATAACTTTATTATTGCCTCTAGGGCATATTTCCTTCAGTCTCGTACTTGCACTAGAGTCAATAATCTAGATCACATGGCCATGTGATTTAACATCAATAGTTCACATCACCATGTGATTAACACCCATAGTTCACATCGTCATGTGACCAACACCCAAAGGGTTTACTAGAGTCAATAATCTAGTTCATATCGCTTATGTGATTAACACCCAAGGAGTACTGAGGTGTGATCATGTTTTGCTTGTGAGAGAAGTTTAGTCAACGGGTCTACCACATTCAGATCCGTAAGTATTTTGCAAATTTCTATGTCGACAATGCTCTGCATGGAGCTACTCTAGCTAATTGCTCCCACTTTCAATATGTATCCAGATTGAGACTTAGAGTCATCTGGATCAGTGTCAAAACTTGCATCGACATAACCCTTTACGATGAACCTTTTGTCACCTCCATAATTGAGAAACATATACTTATTCCACTAAGGATAATTTTGACCAACGTCCAGTGATCTACTCCTAGATCACTATTGTACTCCCTTGCCAAACTCAGGGCAGGGTATACAATAGGTCTGGTACACAGCATGTCATACTTTATAGAACCTATGGCTGAGGCATAGGGAATGACTTTCATTCTCTCTCTATCTTCTGCCGTTGTCGGGTTTTGAGTCTTACTCAACTTCACACCTTTGTAACACAGGCAAGAACTCCTTCTTTGACTGTTCCATTTTGAACTACTTCAATATCTTTCAAGGTCTGTACTAATTGAAAAACTTATCAAGCGTCTTGATCTATCTCTATAGATCTTGATGCTCAATATGTAAGCAGCTTCACCGCGGTATTTCTTTGAAAAACTCCTTTCAAACATTCCTTTATGCTTTGCAGAATAATTCTAGATTATCTCCGATCAACAATATGTCTTTCACACATACTTATCAGAAATGTTGTAGTGCTCCCACTCACTTTCTTGTAAATACAGGCTTCACCGCAAGTCTGTATAAAACTATATGCTTTGATCAACTTATCAAAGCATATATTCCAACTCCGAGATGCTTGCACCAGTCCATAGATGGATCGCTAGAGCTTGCATATTTTGTTAGTACCTTTAGGATTGACAAAACCTTCTGTTGCATCATATACAACTCTTCTTTAATAAATCCATTAAGGAATGCATTTTCGTTTAATCATTTGCGAGATTTCATAAAATGCGGCAATTGCTAACATGATTCAGACAGACTTAAGCATAGATACGAGTGAGAAACTCATCGTAGTCAACACCTTGAACTTATCGAAAACCTTTTTGCGACAATTCTAGCTTTGTAGATAGTAACACTACTATCAGCGTCCGTCTTCCTCTTCAAGATCCATTTAATCTCAATGGCTCGCCAATCATTGGGCAAGTCAATCAAAGTCCATACTTTGTTCTCATACATGGATCTCATCTTAGATTTCATGGCCTCAAGCCATTTCGCGGAATCTGGGCTCATCATCGCTTCCTCATAGTTCGTATATGACCTCCAGAACAAGATTATCATACCACTCTGGTGCGGATCTCACTCTGGATTACCTACGAGGTTCGGTAGTAACTTGATCTGAAGTTACATGATCATCATCATTAGCTTCCTCACTAATCAGTGTAGTAGTCACAGGAACGGATTTCTATGATGAACTACTTTCCAATAAGGGAGCAAGTACAGTTACCTCGTGAAGTTCTACTTTCCTCCCACTCACTTCTTTCGAAAAAACTCCTTTTCTAGAAAGGATCCATTCAAAGCAACAAATATATTGCCTACGGATCTGTGATAGAAGTTGTAACCAACATTTTCTTTTGGGTATCCTATGAAGACGCACTTCTCCGATTTGGGTTAGAGCTTATCAGGTTGAAAATTTTCCATATAAGCATTGCAACCTCAAACTTTAAGAAACGACAGCTTAGGTTTCTTGCCAAACCATAGTTCATACGGTGTCGTCTCAACGGATTTAGATGGTGCCCTATTTAACGTGAATGCAGCTGTCTCTAATGCATAACCCCAAAACGATAGTGGTAGATCGGTAAGAGACATCATAGATCACACCATATCTAATAAAGTACGATTATGACATTCGGACACACCATTACACTGTGGTGTTCCAGGTGGCGTGAGTAGTGAAACTATTTCACATTGTTTTAACTGAAGGCCAAACTCTTAACTCAAATATTTTACCTTTGCGATCATATCGTAGAAACTTTTATTTTCTTGTTACGATGATTCTCCACTTCACTCTGAAATTCTTTGAACTTTTCAAATGTTTCAGACTTGTGTTTCATTAAGTAGATATACCCATATCTGCTCAAATCATCTGTGAAGGTCAGAAAATAACGATACTTTCCGTGAGCCTTAACGCTCATCGGACCGCATACATCTGTATGTATTATTTCCAATAAGTCAGTTGCTCGCTCCATTGTTCTGGAGAACGGAGTCTTAGTCATCTTGCCCATGAGGCATGGTTCGCAAGCATCAACTGATTCATAATCAAGTGATTCCAAAAGCCCATCAACATGGATTTTCTTCATGCGCTTTACACCAATATGACCTAAACGGCAGTGCCACAAATAAATTGCACCATCATTATTAACTTTGCATCTTTTGGTTTCAATATTATGAATATGTGTATCACTACGATCGAGATCCAGCGAACCATTTTCATTGGTTGTGTAACCATATAAGGTTTTATTCATGTAAACAGAACAACAATTTATTCTCTTACTTAAATGAATAACCGTATTGCAATAAACATGATCAAATCAAATTCATGCTCAACGCAAACACCAAATAACACTTATTTAGGTTCAACACTAATCCCAAAAGTATAGGGAGTGTGCGATGATGATCATATCAATCTTGGAACCACTTCCAACACACATCGTCACTTCACCCTTAACTAGTCTATGTTCATTCTGCAACTCCCGTTTCGAGTTACTACTCTTAGCAACTGAACCAGTATCAAATACTGAGGGGTTGCTACGAACACTAGTAAAATACACATCAATAATCTGTATATCAAATATACCTTTGTTCACTTTGCCATCCTTCTTATCCGCCAAATACTTGGGGCAGTTCCGCTTCCAGTGACCAATCCCTTTGCAGTAGAAGCACTTAGTCTCAGGCTTAGGACCAGACTTGGGCTTCTTCACTTGAGCAGCAACTTGCTTGCCGTTCTTCTTGAATTTCCCCTTATCCCCTTTGCCCTTTTCTTGAAACTAGTGGTCTTGTCTACCATCAACACTTGATATTTTTGTTGTTTTCTACCTTCGTCGATTTCAGCATTACGAAGAGCTTGGGAATCGTTTCCGTTATTCCTTGCATATCATAGTTCATCACGAAGTTCTACTAACTTGGTGATGGTGACTAGAGAATTCTGTCAATCACTATTTTATCTGGAAGATTAACTCCCACTTGATTCAAGCGATTGTAGTACCCAGACAATATGAGCACATGCTCACTGCTTGAGCTATTCTCCTCCATCTTTTAGCTATAGAACTTGTTGGAGACTTCATATCTCTCAACTCGGGTATTTTCTTGAAATATTAACTTCAACTCCTGGAACATCTCATATGGTCCATGACGTTAAAACGTCTTTGAAGTCCCGATTCTATGCCGTTTAAGCATGGTGCACTAAACTATCAAGTAGTCATCATATTGAGCTAGCCAAATGTTCATAACATCTGCATCTGCTCCTGCAATAGGTTTGTCACCTAGCGGTGCATCAAAGACATATTTCTTCTGTGCAGCAATGAGGATAAACCTCAGACCATGGATCCAATCCGCATCATTGCTACTAACATCTTTCAACTTAGTTTTCTTTAGGAACATATCAAAAATAAAATAGGGGAGCTAAACGCGAGCTATTGATCTACAACATAGATATGCTAATACTACCAGGACTAAGTTCATGATAAATTAAAGTTCAATTAATCATATTACTTAAGAACTCCCACTTAGAAAGACATCCCTCTAATCTTCCAAGTGATCACGTGATCCAAATCAACTAAACCATAACTGATCATCATGTGAAATGGAGTAGCTTTCAATGGTGAACATCAATATGTTGATCATATCTACTATATGATTCATGCTCGACCTATCGGTCTCAGTGTTCCGAGGCCATATCTGCATATGCTAGGCTCGTCAAGTTTAACCTAAGTATTCTGCGTGTGCAAAAACTGGCTTGCACCCGTTGTAGATGGACGTAGAGCTTATCACACCTGATCATCACGTGGTGTCTGGGCACGACGAACTTTGGCAGCGGTGCATACTTAGGGAGAACACTTTTATCTTGAAATTTAGTGAGAGATCATCTTATAATTCTACCGTCAATCAAAGCAAGATAAGATGCATAAAAGATAAACATCACATGCAATCAATATAAGTGATATGATATGGCCATCATCATCTTGTGCTTGTGATCTCCATCTCCGAAGCACCATCATGATCACCATCATCACCGGCGCGACACCTTGATCTCCATCGTAGCATCGTTGTCGTCTCGCCAATCTTATGCTTCCACGACTATCGCTACCGCTTAGTGATAAAGTAAAGCATTACAGCGCAATTGCATTGCATACAATAAAGCGACAACCATATGGCTCCTGCCAGTTGCCGATAACTCGGTTACAAAACATGATCATCTTATACAATAAAATTTAGCATCATGTCTTGACCATATCACATCACAACATGCCCTGCAAAAACAAGTTAGACGTCCTCTACTTTGTTGTTGCAAGTTTTACGTGGCTGGTACGGGCTTAAGCAAGAACCATTCTTACCTACGCATCAAAACCACAACGATAGTTTGTCAAGTTGGTGATGTTTTAACCTTCGCAAGGACCGGGCGTAGCCACACTTGGTGCAACTAAAGTTGGAGAAACTGACACCCGCCAGCCACCTGTGTGCAAAGCACGTCGGTAGAACCAGTCTCGCGCAAGCGTACGTGTAATGTCGGTCCGGGCCACTTCATCCAACAATACCGCCGAACCAAAGTATGACATGCTGGTAAGCAGTATGACTTATATTGCCCACAACTCACTTGTGTTCTACTCGTGCACAACATCAACGCATAAAACCTAGGCTCGGATGCCACTGTTGAGGAACGTAGTAATTTCAAAAAATTTCCTACGCACACGCAAGATCATGGTGATGCATAGCAACGAGAGGGAAGAGTGTTGTCTACGTACCCTCGTAGACCGTTCATGGAAGCGTTATATCAACGCGGTTGATGTAGTCGTACGTCTTCACATCTGACCGATCCAAGTACCGAAAGCACGGCACCTCCGAGTTCTGCACACGTTGGGCTCGGTGACGTCCTTGCCTTCTCGATCTAGCAAGAGGGGCGAAGTTGTAGATGAGTTCCGGCAGCACGACGGCATGGTGACGGTGTTGGTGAAGAACAATCTCTGCAGGGCTTCGCCTAAGCACTACGAAAACTATGACGGAGGATAAACTTAGAGGGGACGGGGCTGCCGTCACACGTCTTGGTGTTTCTTGATGTGTCTTTGGTGCTATCCCTACCCCTCTATTTATATGTTGAGCCCTGGGGTCGAAACTTGGAGTAAAAGCCTCCTCAAAGTCGGTTTTACCCAAAAGGCAAGAGTCCTTCTCGGACTCCAGGGCTAGACGCCAGGGTTCCCGGCGTCTACCCCCTAGACGCCAGGGTTCCTGGCGTCTAGCCTCTGGTCTCCGCAAAACTTCCTTTTTGCAGTTTCCAAAAGTCTTGTGGGCTTTCCCCTTTGGCCCAGATAAAGTGTTCTCGTGCCCAAACATTTCGGGAAACATCCAGAACCCCTTCCGATGAATTCTGGAACCCTTCCGGAGATCAAACACTACTATCCACATATCAATCTTTACTTCCGGACCATTCCGGAGTTCCTCGTCATATCTGTGATCTCATCCAAAACTCCGAACAACATTCGGTCATCAACATACATAACTCATAGTACTATACTGTCAACGAACGTTAAGCGTGCAGACCCTACGGGTTCAAGAACTATGTAGACATGACCGAGACACCTCTCTTGTCAATAACCAATAGCGGGACCTGGATGCCCATATTGGCTCCTACATATTCTACGAAGATCTTTATCGATCAGACCGCATAACAACATACGTTGTTCCCTTTGCCATCGGTATGTTACTTGCCCGAGATTCGATCGTCGGTATCTTAATACCTAGTTCAATCTCGTTACCGGCAAGTCTCTTTAATCGTTCCGTAATACATCATCCCGCAACTAACTCATTAGTTGCAATTCTTGCAAGGCTTTTAGTGATGTGCATTACCGAGTGGGTCCAGAGATACCTCTCCGACAATCGGAGTGACAAATCCTAATCTCGAAATACGCCAACCCAACAAGTACCTTTGGAGATACCTGTAGAGCACCTTTATAATCACCCAGTTACGTTGTGACGTTTGGTGGCACACAAAGTGTTCCTCTGGTAAACGGGAGTTGCATAATCTCATAGTCATAGGAACATGTGTAAGTCATGAAGAAAGCAATAGCAACAAACTAAACGATCAAGTGCTATACTAACGGAATGGGTCAAGTCAATCACATCATTCTCCTAATGATGTGATCACGTTTAATGAAATGACAACTCATGTCTATGGTTAGGAAACTTAACCATCTTTGATCAACGAGCTAGTCAAGTAGAGGCATACTAGTGACACTCTGTTTGTCTATGTATTCACACATGTATTATGTTTCCGGTTAATACAATTCTAGCATGAATAATAAACATTTATCATGAAATAAGGAAATAAATAATAACTTTATTATTGCCTCTAGGGCATATTTCCTTCAGCAAGATGGCCCAATCCTTTTTGTAGCAAAGGACAAGCCTGGACAAACTCTTATATATAGGAAAGCACTCCCAAGGACACATGGGAATTACCGTCAAGGTAGTTTTCAGCACGTTCATATAATTCGCGTTCGGTACTTTGATAATTTGATATGTGGGTGGACCGGTGCTTGGGTACTGTCCTTCCTTGGACAAGCATCCCACTTATGATTAACCCCTATTGCAAGCATCCCACTCATTAGTTGCAATTCCTACGCACACGCAAGATCATGGTGATGCATAGCAACGAGAGGGGAGAGTGTGATCTACGTACCCTCGTAGACCGACAGCGGAAGCGTTATGACAACGTGGTTGATGTAGTCGTACGTCTTCACGGCCCGATCGGTCAAGCACCGAAACTACGGCACCTCCGAGTTTTAGCACACGTTCAGCTCGATGACGATCCCCGGACTCCGATCCAGCAAAGTGTCAGGAAGAGTTCCGTCAGCACGACGGCGTGGTGACGATCTTGATGTTCTACCATCGCAGGGCTTCGCCTAAGCACCGCTACAATATTATCGAGGAGTATGGTGGAAGGGGGCACCACACACGGCTAAGAAAACGATCACGTGGATCAACTTGTGTGTCTATGGGATGCCCCCAGCCCCCGTATATAAAGGAGTGGAGGAGGGGAGGGCCGGCCCTCTCTATGGCGCGCCCTAGGGGAGTCCTACTCCCACCGAGAGTAGGATTCCCCTTTTCCTAGTCCAACTAGGAGTCCTTCCAAGTATTAGGAGTAGGAGACAAGGAAGGGGAAGAGGGAAGAGAAGGAAGGAGGGGGCGCCACCCCTCCCCCTAGTCCAATTCGGACTAGTCAATGGGGGGCGCGCGGCCTGCCTCTCCCTTTCCCCTAAAGCCCAATAAGGCCCATATATTTCTTTCCCTGTATTCGCGTAACTCCTCGGTACTCCGAAAAATACCCGAACCACTCGGAACCTTTCCGATGTCCGAATATAGTCATCCAATATATCGATCTTTACGTCTCGACCATTTCGAGACTCCTCGTCATGTCCCTGATCTCATCTGGCACTCCGAACTCCTTCGGTACATCAAAACTCATATGCCCGAGATTCGATCATCGGTATCTCAATACCTAGTTCAATCTCGTTACCGGCAAGTCTCTTTACTCGTTCTGTAATACATCATCTCGCAGCTAACTCATTAGTTGCAATTCTTGCAAGGCTTATGTGATGTGCATTACCGAGAGGGCCCAGAGATACCTCTCCGACAATCGGAGTGACAAATCCTAATCTCGAAATACGCCAACCCAACATGTACCTTTGGAGACACCTGTAGAGCTCCTTTATAATCACCCAGTTACGTTGTGACGTTTGGTAGCACACAAAGTGTTCCTCCGGCAAACGGGAGTTGCATAATCTCATAGTCATAGGAACATGTATAAGTCATGAAGAAAGCAATAGCAACAAACTAAACGATCAAGTGCTATGCTAACGGAATGGGTCAAGTCAATCACATCATTCTCCTAATGATGTGATCCCGTTAATCAAATAACAACTCTTTTGTTCATGGTTAGGAAACATAACCATTTTCGATTAACGAGCTAGTCAAGTAGAGGCATACTAGTGACACTCTGTTTGTCTATGTATTCACACATGTATTATGTTTCCGGTTAATACAATTCTAGCATGAATAATAAACATTTATCATGATATAAGGAAATAAATAATAACTTTATTATTGCCTCTAGGGCATATTTCCTTCAGTCTCCCACTTGCACTAGAGTCAATAATCTAGTTCACATTGCCATGTGATTCAACACTAATAGTTCACATCACCATGTGATTAACACCCATAGTTCACATCGTCATGTGACCTATACCCAAAGGGTTTACTAGAGTCAGTAATCTAGTTCACATCGTTTATGTGATTAACACCCAAAGAGTACTAAGGTGTCATCATGTTTTTCTTGTGAGATAATTTTAGTCAACGGGTCTGTCACATACAGGTCCATAAGTATTTTGCGAATTCTATGTCTACAATGCTCTGCACGGAGCTACTCTAGCTAATTGCTCCCACTTTCAATATGTATCTAGATCGAGACTTAGAGTCATCCGGATCTATGTCAAAACTTGCATCGACGTAACTTTTTACGACGAACCTTTTGTCACCTCCATAATTGAGAAATATTTCCTTATTCCACTAAGGATAATTTTGACCGCTGTCCAGTGATCTACTCTTAGATCACTATTGTACTCCCTTGCTTAACACAGTGTAGGGTATACAATAGATCTGGTACACAGCATGGCATACTTTATAGAACCTATGGCTGAGGCATAGGGAATGATTTTCATTCTCTTTCTATCTTCTGCCGTGGTCGGGCTTTGAGTCTTACTCAATTTCACACCTTGTAACATAGCCAAGAAATCTTTCTTTGACTGTTCCATTTTTGAACTACTTCAAAATATTGTCAAGGTATGTACTCATTGAAAAAACTTATCAAGCGTCTTCATCTATTTCTATAGATCTTGATGCTTAATATGTAAGCAGCTTCACCGAGGTATTTCTTTGAAAAACTTCTTTAAAAACACTCCTTTATGCTTAGCAGAATAATTCTACATTATTTCCGATCAACAATATGTCATTCACATATACTTATCAGAAATGCTGTAGTGCTCCCACTCACTCTCTTGTAAATACAGGCTTCACTGCAAGTCTGTATAAAACTATATGCTTTGATCATCTCATCAAAGCGCATATTCCAACTCCGAGATGCTTGCACCAGTCCATAGATGGATCGCTGGAGCTTGCACATTTTGTTAGCACCTTTAGGATTGACAAAACCTTCTGGTTGTATCATATACAACTCTTCTTTAATAAATCCATTAAGGAATGCAGTTTTGTTTATCCATTTGCCGGATTTCATAAAATGCGGCAATTGCTAACATGATTTGGACAGACTTAAGCATAGATACGAGTGAGAAACTCTCATCGTAGTCAACACCTTGAACTTGTCAAAAACCTTTTTGCGACAATTCTAGCTTTGTAGATAGTAACACTACTATCAGCGTCCGTTTTCCTCTTGAAGATCCATTTAATCTCAATGGCTCGCCGATCATTGGGCAAGTCAATCAAAGTCCATACTTTGTTCTCATACATGGATCTCATCTCAGATTTCATGGCCTCAAGCCATTTCGCGGAATCTGGGCTCATCATCGCTTCCACATAGTTCGTAGGTTTGTCATGGTCAAGTAACATGACCTCCAGAACAGGATTACCGTACCACTCTGGTGCGGATCTCACTCTGGTTTACCTACGAGGTTCGGTAGTAACTTGATCTGAAGTTACATGATCATCATCATTAGCTTCCTCACTAATTGGTGTAGTAGTCACAGGAACAGATTTCTATGATGAACTACTTTCCAATAATGGAGCAGGTACAGTTACCTCATCAAGTTCTACTTTCCTCCCACTCACTTCTTTCGAGAGAAACTCCTTCTCTAGAAAGGATCCATTCTCAGCAATGAATAACTTGCCTTCGGATCTGTGATAGAAGGTGTACCCAACATTTTCTTTTGGGTATCCTATGAAGACGCACTTCTCCGATTTAGGTTCGAGCTTATCAAGTTGAAACTTTTTCACATAAGCATTGCAACCTCAAACTTTAAGAAATGACAGCTTAGGTTTCTTGCCAAACCATAGTTCATTCGGTGTCGTCTCAACAGATTTAGATGGTGCCCTATTTAACGTGAATGTAGCTGTCTCTAATGCATAACCCCAAAACGATAGTGGTAATCGGTAAGAGACATCATAGATTGCACTATATCTAATAAAGCACGGTTTTTGACGTTTGGACACACCATTACACTATGGTGTTCTAAGTGGCGTGAGTAATGAAACTATTTCACATTGTTTTAACTGAAGGCCAAAATCGTAACTCAAATATTTTATTCCCGCGATCATATCATAGAAACTTTTATTTTTGTTACGATGATTCTCCACTTCACTTTGAAATTCTTTGAACTTTTCAAATATTTCAGACTTGTGTTTCATCAAGTAGATATACTCATAACTTCTCAAATCATCTGTGAAGATCAGAAAATAATGATACCTGTCGCGAGCCTCAATATTCATCGGACCACATACATCAGTATGTATGATTTCCAATAAATATGTTGCTTCCTCCATTGTTCCGAAGAACGGAGTCTTAGTCATCTTGCCCATGAGGCATGGTTCGCAAGCATCAACTGATTCATAATCAAGTGATTCGAAAAGCCCATCAGCATGGAGTTTCTTCATGCGCTTTACACCAATATGACCTAAACGGCAGTGCCACAAATAAGTTGCACTATCATTATTAACTTTGCATCTTTTGGTTTCAATATTATGATTATGTGTATCACTACGATCGAGATCCAATGAACTATTTTCATTGGGTGTGTAACCATATAAGGTTTTATTCATGTAAACAGAACAACAATTTATTCTCTTACTTATATGAATAACCGTATTACAATAACCATGATCAAATCATATTCATGCTCAACGCAAACATCAAATAACACTTATTTAGGTTCAACATTAATCCCGAGAGTATAGGGAGTGTGCGATGATGATCATATCAATCTTGGAACCACTTCCAACACACATCATCACTTCACCCTTAACTAGTCTCTGTTTATTCTGCAACTCCCATTTCGAGTTACTAATCTTAGCAACTGAACTAGTATCAAATACTGAGGGGTTGCTATAAACACTAGTAAAGTACACATCAATAACATGTATATCAAATATACTTATGTTCACTTTGCCATCCTTCTTATTCGCCAATCACTTGGGGTAGTTCCACTTCCAATGACCAGTCCCTTTTGCAGTATAATGACTTAGTCTCAGGCTTAGGACCAGACTTGGGTTTCTTCACTTGAGCAGCAACTTGCTTGCCGTTCTTCTTGAAGTTCCCCTTCTTCCTTTTGCCCTTTTCTTGAAACTAGTGGTCTTGTCTACCATCAACACTTGATGTTTTTCTTGATTTCTACCTTCGTCGATTTTAGCATCACGAAGAGCTTGGGAATCGTTTCCGTTATCCCTTGCATATAATAGTTCATCACGAAGTTCTACTAACTTGGTGATGGTGACTAGAGAATTCTGTCAATCACTATTTTATCTGGAAGATTAACTCCCACTTGATTCAAGCGATTGTAGTACCCAGACAATCTGAGCACATGCTCACTAGTTGAGTGGTTCTCCTCCATCTTTTAGCTATAGAACTTGTTGGAGACTTCATATCTCTCAACTCGGGTATTTTCTTGAAATATTAACTTCAACTCCTGGAACATCTCATATGGTCCATGACGTTCAAAACGTCTTTGAAATCCCGATTCTAAGCTGTTTAAGCATGGTGCACTAAACTATCAAGTAGTCATCATATTGAGCCAAACATTCATAACGTCTGCATCTGCTCCTGCAATAGGTCTGTCACCTAGCGGTGCATCAAGGACATAATTCTTCTATGCAGCAATGAGGATAAACCTCAGATCACGGATCCAATCTGCATCATTGCTACTAACATCTTTCAACACAATTTTCTCTAGGAACATATCAAAATATACACAGGGAAGCAACAACACGAGCTATTGATCTACAACATGATTTGCAAAATACTAAGAGGACTAAGTTCATGATAAATTTAAGTTCAATTAATCATATTACTTAAGAACTCCCACTTAGATAGACATCCCTCTAATCCTCTAAGTGATCACATGATCCAAATCAACTAAACCATGTCCGATCATCACGTGAGATGGAGTAGCTTCATTGGTGACCATCACTATGTTGATCATATCTACTATATGATTCACGCTCGACCTTTCGGTCTCCGTGTTCTGAGGCCATATCTGTATATGCTTGGCTCGTCAAGTATAACCTGAGTATTCCGCGTGTGCAACTGTTTTGCACCCGTTGTATTTGAACGTAGAGCCTATCACACCCGATCATCACGTGGTGTCTCAGCACGAAGAACTTTCGCAACGGTGCATACTCAGGGAGAACACTTCTTGATAATTTAGTGAGAGATCATCTTAAAATGCTACCGTCAATCAAAGCAAGATAAGATGCATAAAAGATAAACATCACATGCAATCAATATAAGTGATATGATATGGCCATCATCATCTTGTGCTTGTGATCTCCATCTTTGAAGCACCGTCATGATCACCATCGTCACCGGCGCGACACCTTGATCACCATCGTAGCATCGTTGTCGTCTCGCCAATCTATGCTTCCATGACTATCGCTACCGCTTAGTGATAATGTAAAGCATTACAGCGCAGTTGCATTGCATACAATAAAGTGACAACCATATGGCTCCTGCCAGTTGCCGATAACTCGGTTACAAAACATGATCATCTCATACAATAAAATTTAGCATCATGTCTTGACCATATCACATCACAACATGCCCTGCAAAAACAAGTTAGACGTCCTCTACTTTGTTGTTGCAAGTTTTACGTGGCTGCTACGGGCTTAAGCAAGAACCAATCTTACGTACGCATCAAAACCACAATGATAGTTTGTCAAGTTGGTGCTGTTTTAACCTTCGCAAGGACCGGGCGTAGCCACACTCAGTTCAACTAAAGTTGGAGAAACTGACACCCGCTAGCCACCTTTGTGCAAAGCACGTCGGGAGAACCGGTCTCGCGTAAGCATACGCATAATGTCGGTCCAGGCCGCTTCGTCCAACAATACCGCCGAACCAAAGTATGACATGCTGGTAAGCAGTATGACTTATATCGCCCACAACTCACTTGTGTTCTACTCGTGCATATAACATCAACACATAAAACCTAGGCTCAGATGCCACTGTTGGGGAACGTAGTAATTTCAAAAAATTTCCTACGCACACGCAAGATCATGGTGATGCATAGCAACAAGAGGGGAGAGTGTGATCTACGTACCCTCGTAGACCGATAGCGGAAGCGTTATGACAACGCGGTTGATGTAGTCGTACGTCTTCACGGCCCGATCGATCAAGCACCGAAACTACGGCACCTCTGAGTTTTAGCACATGTTCAGCTCGATGACGATCCCTGGACTCCGATCCAGCAAAGTGTCGGGAAGAGTTCCGTCAGCATGATGGCGTGGTGACGATCTTGATGTTCTACCATCGCAGGGCTTCGCCTAAGCACCGCTACAATATTATCGAGGAGTATGGTGGAAGGGGGCACCGCACACGGCTAAGAAAACGATCACGTGGATCAACTTGTGTGTCTATGGGGTGCCCCCTGCCCCCGTATATAAAGGAGTGGAGGAGGGGAGGGCCGACCCTCTCTATGGCGCGCCCTTGGGGAGTCCTACTCCCACCGGGAGTAGGATTCCCCTTTTCCTAGTCCAACTAGGAGTCCTTCCAAGTATTAGGAGTAGGAGACAAGGAAGGGGAAGAGGGAAGAGAAGGAAGGAGGGGGCGCCGCCCCTCCCCCTAGTCCAATTCGGACTAGTCAATGGGGGGGCGCGCGGCCTACCTCTCCCTTTCCCCTAAAGCCCAATAAGACCCATATATTTCTTCCCCCGTATTCCCGTAACTCCCCGGTACTCCGAAAAATACCCGAACCACTCAGAACCTTTCTGATGTCCGAATATAGTCATCCAATATATCGATCTTTACATCTCGACCGTTTCGAGACTCCTCGTCATGTCCCCGATCTCATCCGGGACTCCGAACTCCTTCGGTACATCAAAACTCATAAACTCATAATATAACTGTCATCGAAACCTTAAGCGTGCGGACCCTACGGGTTCGAGAACAATGTAGACATGACCGAGACACGTCTCCGGTCAATAACCAATAGCGGAACCTGGATGCTCATATTGGCTCCCACATATTCTACGAAGATCTCTATCGGTCAGACCGCATAACAACATACATTGTTCCCTTTGTCATCGGTATGTTACTTGCCCGAGATTCGATCGTCGGTCTCTCAATACCTAGTTCAATCTCGTTACCGGCAAGTCTCTTTACTCGTTCTGTAATACATCATCTCGCAACTAACTCATTAGTTGCAATGCTTGCAAGGCTTATGTGATGTGCATTACCGAGAGGGCCCAGAGATACCTCTCCGACAATCGGAGTACCAAATCCTAATCTCGAAATACGCCAACCCAACATGTACCTTTGGAGACACCTGTAGAGCTCCTTTATAATCACCCAATAACGTTGTGAAGTTTAGTAGCACACCAAGTGTTCCTCCGGCAAACGGCAGTTGCATAATCTCATAGTCATAGGAACATGTATAAGTCATGAAGAAAGCAATAGCAACATACTAAACGATCGGGTGCTAAGCTAATGGAATCGGTCATGTCAATCACATCATTCTTCTAATGATGTGATCCCGTTAATCAAATAACAACTCTTTTGTGCATGGTTAGGAAACATAACCATCGTCGACTAACGAGCTAGTCAAGTAGAGGCATACTAGTGACACTCTGTTTGTCTATGTATTCACACATGTATTATGTTTCCGGTTAATACAATTCTAGCATGAATAATAAACATTTATCATGATATAAGGAAATAAATAATAAATTTATTATTGCCTCTAGGGCATATTTCCTTCAGCATACACAACTACAACAGAAGTATTAAGGTAAACCTAACCATAGCATGAAACATATGGATCCAAATCAGCCCCTTACGAAGCAACGCATAAACTTGGGTTTAAGCTTCTGTCACTCTAGCAACCCATCATCTACTTATTACTTCCCAATGCCTTCCTCTAGGCCCAAACAATGGTGAAGTGTCATGTAGTCGACGTTCACATGACACCAGTAGGGGAAAGACAACATACATCTCATCAAAATATCAAACGAATACCAAATTCACATGACTACTTATAGCAAGACTTCTCCCATGTCCTCAGGAACAAACGTAACTACTCACAAATCATACTCATGTTCATAATCAGAGGGGTACTAATATGCATAATGGATCTGAACATATGATCTTCCACCAAGTAAACCAACTAGCATCAACTACAAGGAGTAATCAACACTACTAGCAACCCACAGGTACCAATCTGAGGTTTTAAGGCAAAGATTGGATACAAGAGATGAACTAGGGTTTGAGATGAGATGGTGCTGGTGAAGATGTTGATGGAGATTGACCCCCTCCCGATGAGAGGATCGTTGATGATGACGATGGTGATGATTTCCCCCTCCCGGAGGGAAGTTTCCCCGGCAGAACAGCTTCGCCGGAGCCCTAGATTGGTTCCGCCAAGGTTCCGCCTCGTGGCGGCGGAGTTTCTTCCCGAAAGCTTGCTTATGATTTTTTTCTCCATGAAAGACTCTATATAGCCAAAGATAGGCATCAGAGGGCTGCCAGGGGGCCCACGAGGCAGGGGGCGCGCCCAGGGGGTAGGGCGCGCCCCACCCTCGTGGACGGTGGGTGGCCCCCTCTGGTACTTCTGAAGCCCAATATTTTTTATATATTCTAAAACATGCTCCCGTGAAGTTTCAGGACTTTGGGAGTTGTGCGGAGTAGGTCTCTAATATTTGCTCCTTTACCAGGCCAAAATTCTTGGTGCTGGCATTCCCCCTCTTCATGTAAACATTGTAAAATAAGAGAGAATAGGCATAATTATTGTGACATAATGTGTAATAAATGCCCATAATGCAATAAATATCGATATAAAAGCATGATGCAAAATGGACGTATCAACTCCCCCAAGCTTAGACCTCGCTTGTCCTCAAGCGAAAGCCGAAATTGAAAAATATGTCCACATGTTTAGATATAGAGGTGTCGATAAAATAAAATACGGACATGAGGGCATCATGATCATTCTTATAACAGCAACATATACATATATTGTCATATGATGTCTTGTGCTAAAGTAACAATTCATTCACAGTTTAAGTATGAATCATAAACTTCATTGAAAACTAACAAACTATAATCTCAGTCATTGAGGCAATTGCAATTTATCATAACATCAGGAAGATTCAATAAGAGCTTTTCAGCAAGTCCACATACTCAACTATCATTTAGTCTTTCACAATTTCTAACACTCATGCGATATTTATGGTTATGAAGTTTTAATCGGACACAGAGAAAGATAGGGGCTTATAGTTTTGCCTCCCAACCTTTTACCTCAAGGGTAATGTCAACAATAATAATTCATGAAAAATCACACCCAATTAGCAATATATATCAAGATCTTTCCAACACATTGTGCATGCCAAAGGATAAAATGTAAAAAGGAAAGGTGAAGATCACCGTGACTCTTTGCATGAAGTATAAGACAAGAATAAAAGATAGGCCCTTCGCAGGGGGAAGCAGAGGTTGTCATGTGCTTTTATGATTGGATGCACAAAATCTTAATGCAAAAGAACGTCACTTTATATTGCCACTTGTGATATGGACCTTTATTATGCAGTCCGTCGCTTTTATTTCTTCCACATCACAAGATTGTATAAAGCTTATTTTCTCCGCACTAATAAGTCATACATATTTAGAGAGCAATTTTTATTGCTTGCAACGATGATAACTTACTTGAAGGATCTTAATCAATCCATAGGTAGATATGGTGGACTCTCATGGCGCAACTGGGTTTAAGGATATTTGGAAGCACAAGTAGTATCTCTACTTGGTGCAAAGAATTTGGCTAGCATGAGAGGGAAAGGAGAGCTCAACATGTTGGATGATCCATGACAATATAATTCATTTCAGATGTAAGGAAACATAACCCATTACGTTGTCTTCCTTGTCCAACGTCAACTCTTTAGCATGTCATATTTTAATGAGTGCTCACAATCATAAAAGATGTCCAAGATAGTATATTTATATGTGAAAACCTCTTTTTTTATTACATCATATTAATTGCAACGATGACTAAAACTATGCTTGTCAACTGTCAACAATTTTTATTCATCATACTCTTTATATGTGAAGTCATTACTCTCCATAAGATCCATATGGTCTCTTTATTTTTTTTATTTCTCTTTTATTCTATTCCCTCAAGATCATAGTAAAATAATAAAGCCCTTGACTCAACACTACTCTTTATTATATATAGCTCACGGACTCGATTACATAGATGGATCATAAAGCAAAACTCAAAACTAGATCATACTAAAACTTTTATTCTACTAGATCAATATATTACCAAAAGGATCAAACTAAGAAAAACGGTAAAGATAAAAGTGTGATGGTGATATGATACCGGGGCACTCCCTCAAGGTTGGCCGTTGCCAAGTGGAGTGCACATACCCATGTGTTTATGTTTCCTTCCTCAGAGGTGGTGATGATGGAGTTGTTGATGATCTAGGCTTGTCGTCCATCTTCCAAGGCATAGGCTCACCATCATAGAAGGATGATCGAGTCTCCGGGGACCTCAAATTTGCACCCAAACTCATCCTCTTGAATCTATATTCATACTCACAGTTTTGGTTTTGCAGGTCATAGATCTGGGCTTGGAGGCGCTCGATTTTCTCATGAAGCTTGAAGATGGCCTCCCCAATGTTCTTGTTATCCAGCTTGTGGTTCTTGGTGAACTCCATGATCATTATATGATTGGAGTCGAGTCCACGTTCCACCATCTCCCGACACTTGAAAACTTGTTGCTCCAATGCCTCGAGCCTTGTCTCCACGCTTCCGGTCCTCCTTGGTCCCTCAACATCGCGGATGTGCAGCAGCCCCTCACGCATCTCAATGGTTTGAGGGTGTTGCAGCACCTCCGTGAGGTAGGGGTTGATGACCTTCTCAAAGAACTTGTCCTTGGGGGCACTTGAAGACGCCATGGCGATCTAGATCTGTCAGAAAAACAGCTCGAAACAAAGACATAAGATATTTGCGTGATGCGGTGGTCAAAACCTTCGGGAGATTATACAATGTATTTTTACCAACCAAAAGAAGTATCATGCAAGAAAATGGAGTCTGGAGAGCACACGAGGTGCCCACGAGGCAGGGGCGTGCCCAGGGGGGTAGGGCGCACCCTCCACCCTCGTGGAAGCCTCGTGTCCTTTCCGGACTACTTCTTATTTTCCTATTTTCTTAAATATTCCAAAACAGAGAAAAATTGCCATTAGAATTGTTCTGGAGTCAGTTTACTTACCATACCTCATACCTATTCCTTTTCGGAGTCTGGAACGTTCTAGAAAGTGTCCCTTATGTATTCCTCCGGGGTTACGGTTTCAATAACATTAGTTTCAACATTTATAGGATTACCTGAGATATAATGTTTGATTCTTTGACCGTTCACCACCCTCGGATTTGTGCCTTCAAAGTTGTTGATTTTTATGGCACCGGAACGATAGACCTCCTCGATGACGTAATGACCTTCCCATTTAGAGAGGAGTTTTCCTGCAAAAAATCTTAAACGAGAGTTGTATAACCATACATAATCACCTACATTAAACTCACGTTTTTGTATCCTTTTATCATGCCATCTTTTAACTTTTTCTTTAAACAGTTTGGCGTTTTCATAAGCCTGGGTCCTCCATTCATCAAGTGAGCTAATGTCAAAAAGCCTCTTCTCACCGGCAAGTTTGAAATCATAATTGAGCTCTTTAATGGCCCAATATGCCTTATGTTCTAGTTCGAGTGGTAAGTGACAGGCTTTACCATAAACCATCTTATACGGAGACATACCCATAGGATTTTTATATGCAGTTCTATAAGCCCATAATGCATCATCAAGTTTCTTGGACCAATTCTTTCTAGATCTATTAACAGTCTTTTGCAAAATTAATTTAATATCTCCATTGCTCAGTTCTAATTGACCACTAGACTGTGGATGATATGGAGATGCAATTCTATGATTAACATCATACTTAGCAAGCATTTTACGAAAAGCACCAAGAATAAAATGTGAACCATCATCAGTCATTAAATATATAGGGACTCCAAACCTCGGAAAAATAACTTCTTTAAGCATCTTAATAGAGGTGTTATGATCAGCACTACTAGTTGGAATAGCTTCTACCCACTTAGTAACGTAATCAACAACAACTAAAATATGTGTATACCCATTAGAGGAAGGAAACGGTCCCATGTAATCAAAGCCCCAAACATCAAATGTTTCAATAAAAAGTGAATAATTCATAGGCATTTCTTAACGTCTACTAATATTACCAATTCTTTGACATTCATCACACGACAAGACAAACTTACGGGCATCCTTGAAGAGAGTAGGCCAATAAAAACCGGATTGCAATACCTTATGTGCAGTTCTGTCTCCAGCATGGTGTCCTCCATAAGCCTCGGAGTGACACTTGCGTATGATCTGTTCCTGTTCATGCTCAGGTACACAACGTCTAATAACACCATCTACTCCATCTTTATAAAGGTGTGGGTCATCCCAAAAGTAATGCCTTAAATCATAGAAGAACTTTTTCTTTTGCTGGTATGTGAAACTAGGTGGTATAAATTTAGCAACAATATAATTAGCATAATCATCATACCATGGGCAGTATGAGAAGCATTTATGACAGCTAGTTGTTCATCAGGAAAGCTATCATCAATAGGTAGTGGATCATCAAGAACATTCTCTAACCTAGACAAGTTGTCTGCAACGGGGTTCTCAGTTCCCTTTCTATCAATAATATGCAAATCAAATTCTTGTAGCAAGAGAACCCATCTAACAAGTCTAGGTTTAGCATCTTTATTTTCCATAAGATATTTAATAACAGCATGATCAGTGTGAACAGTTACTTTAGAATCAACAATGTAAGGTCTGAATTTATCACAAGCAAATACAACTGCTAAAAATTCTTTTGCAGTAGTAGCATAGTTTCTTTGGGCACTGTCTAGAGTTTTACTAGCATATTGAATAACGTTTAATTTCTTATCAACTCTTTGTCCTAGAACAGCCCCTAAAGCATAATCACTAGCATCACACATGATTTCAAATGGTAAATTCCAATCAGGAGGCTGAACAATAGGTGCAAAAATCAAAGCTTTCTTAAGTATTTCAAATGGTTCTACACAATCATCATCAAAGACAAAAGGAACATCTTTTTGTAAGAGATTAGTCAGAGGCCGAGAAATTTTAGAGAAGTCCTTAATGAACCTCCTATAAAAACCGGCATGACCAAGGAAGCTTCTTATACATTTAATGTCCTTAGGACATGGCATCTTTTCAATAGCATCAACTTTAGCTTTATCAACTTCAATACCACTTTCAGAAATTTTATGCCCCAAGACAATACCTTCATTAACCATAAAGTGGCACTTCTCCCAATTCAAGACAAGATTAGTTTCTTCACATCTCTACAAAACTCGTTCATGGTTGCTTAAGCAATCATCAAAAGAAGTTCCATAAACGGAGAAATCATCCATGAATACCTCAATAATCTTTTCACAAAAGTCAGGGAATATAGTAGTCATACATCTTTGAAACGTAGCAGGTGCATTGCAAAAACCAAAAGGCATACATCTATAAGAAAAGGTACCGAAAGGGCAAGTAAAAGTTGTCTTTTCTTGATCCTCTTTTGACACAGGTATTTGAGAGAAACCAGAATAACCATCAAGAAAGCAAAAGTGTGTATGTTTGGATAATATTTCTTGCATTTGATCAATAAAAGGTAAAGGGTAATGATCCTTTTTAGTAGCTTTATTTAATTTGCAGAAATCAATTACCATTCTATAGCTTGTAACAATTCTTTGTGGGATCAATTCATCTTTATCATTAGGAACAACAGTGATACCTCCCTTGTTAGGGACACAATGGACAGGACTTACCCACTGACTATCAACAACGGGATAAATTATACCTGCCTCCAGAAGCTTTAGTATTTCTTTTCTTACCACTTCTTTCATCTTAGGATTTAATCGTCGTTGGTGATCAACAACCGGTTTCACGTCTTTCTCCAATTTTATTTTGTGCTGGCATAGAGTGGGACTAATGCCCTTAAGATCATCAAGAGTATATCCAATAGCAGCACAGTGCTTCTTCAGAGTTTTCAATAATTTCTTTTCTTCATGCTCTGAAAGTTTAGCACTAATAATAACAGGATATAACTCTTTCCCATCAAGATAAGCATATTTAAGAGTATCAGCTAAAGGTTTAAGCTCAAACATGGGATCACCCTTGGGTGGAGGAGGATCCATTAGAATTTCAACAAACAAGTTATGTTTCAAAATAGGTCCCTGTTTAAATAATACTTCATCTATTTCCCTTCTTTCATTCATAAACATATCATTTTCATGGTCTAGCAAATATTGTGCTAAAGGACCACTAGGAGGCACGACAATAGAAGCAAGACCAATAATTTCATCTTTACTAGGCAATTATTTATCATGGGGTTGTCTACGAAATTTAGCAAAATTAAACTCATGAGACATATCCCCCAAACCAACAGAAACAATATCTTTATTACAGTCTATCTTAGCATTAACAATATTCAAGAAGGGTCTACCAAATATAATGGGACAAAAGTCATCTTGTGGGGAACCAAGAACAAGAAAATCAGCAGGATATTTAACTTTCCCACACAAGACTTCAACATCTCTAACAATCCCAACGGGTGAAATAGTATCTCTATTAGCAAGCTTAATTGTAACATCAATTTCTTCTAACTCAGCAGGCGCAATATCAGGCATAATTTCTTTGTATAAGGAATGAGGTATTGCACTTGCACTAGCACCCATATCACATAAGCCATGATAGCAATGATCTCCTATTTTAATAGAAATAACAGGCATGCCTACAACAGGTCTATGTTTATTTTTAGTATCAGGTCTAGAAATTCTAGCAGCTTCATCACAGAAGTAAATAACATGCCCATCAATATTATCAGCCAAGAGATCTTTAACCATAGCAACACTAGGTTCAACTTTAATTTGCTAAGAGGGTGTAGGTGTTATAGTATTACTCTTACGAACCACAGTTGAAGCTTTAGCATGATCCTTTATTCTAACAGGGAAAGGTGGTTTCTCAATATAAGCAGTAGGCACAACAGGATCATTATAAGTGATAGTCTTTTCTTCAACTTTAATAGGTGCAACTACTTTTACTTAAATGGGAGGATTATATTTAAACCACTTCTCCTTCGGGAGATCAACATGAGTAGCAAAGGATTCACAGAAAGAAGCTACTATCTCAGAGTCAAGTCCATATTTAGTGCTAAATTCACGGAAAGCATCGGTATCCATAAATGATTTAACACAATCAAACTTAGGTGTTATACCTGACTCCTTACCTTCGTCTAGGTCCCAATCTTCAGAGTTGTGTTTAATTCCTTCCAATAATTCCCATTTGAATTCAATAGTCTTCATCATAAAAGAACCAGTACAAGAAGTATCGAGCATGGAGCGATTATCGAGAGAAAGCCGAGCATACAAATTTCGAATAATAATTTCTCTTGAGAGATCATGATTGGGGCATGAATATAACATTGACTTAAGCCTCCCCCAAGCTTGAGCGATGCTTTCTCATTCGCGACGACAAAAATTATATATATAATTACGATCACGAAGAACAAGATGCATAGGATAAAACTTCTGATGAAATTCCAATTTCAATCGGTTGTAGTTCCATGATCCCATATCATCACATAGCCTAAACCATGTCAATGCCTCTCCCTTCGAAGATAAAGAGAAGACCTTCTTCTTGATAACATCCTTGGGCATACCTGCAAGCTTAAATAATCCACAAACTTCATCCACATAGATTAGGTGCAAATCGGGTTGCAATGTTCCATCTCCTGTAAAAGGATTAGCTGGCAGTTTGTCTATCATACCTGAAGGAATTTCAAAGTAAACACTTTCAGTAGGTTGAGCAGCAAATCTTTGCTCTACTAGTCGAGGTGAAGATACCCCGAACAAGCCCCTCAAAGGATTATGTTCCATAGTAACAAGTGATAGTAAATTTCAGCACACTATATAAATTTTTCCTTACCAAATTCCGCCTACCAAAGGCGCTTCACTCCCCGGCAATGGCGCCAGAAAGGAGACTTTCTGACCCACAAGTGTAGGGGATCTATCGTAGCCTTTTAGATAAGTAAGAGTGTCGAACCCAACGAGGAGCAGAAGGAAACGATAAGCGGTTTTCAACAAGGTATTCTCTGCAAGCACTGAAATTATCGGTAACAGATAGTTTTGTGATAAGGTAATTTGTAATGGGTAACAAATAGTAAAAGTAAATAAGGTGCATCAAGATGGATCAATCCTTTTTGTATCAAAGTACACGCCTGGACAAACTCTTATATAAAGGAAAGCGCTCCCGAGGACACATGGGAATTATCGTCAAGCTAGTTTTCATCACGTTCATATGATTCGCGTTCGGTACTTTGATATTTGATATGTGGGTGGACCGGTGCTTGGGTACTGTCCTTCCTTGGACAAGCATCCCACTTATGATTAACCCCTATTGCAAGCATCCACAACTACAACAGAATTACTAAGGTAAACCTAACCATAGCATGAAACATATGGATCCAAATCAGTCGCTTACGAAGCAACGCATAAACTAGGGTTTAAGCTTCTGTCACTCTAGCAACCCATCATCTACTTATTACTTCCCAATGCCTTCCTCTAGGCCCAAACAATGGTGAAGTGTCATGTAGTCGACGTTCACATGACACAAATAGAGGAAAGACAACATACATCTCATCAAAATATCAAACGAATACCAAATTCATATGACTACTTATAGCAAGACTTCTCCCATGTCCTCAGGAACAAACGTAACTACTCACAAATCATACTCATGTTCATAATCAGAGGGGTATTAATATGCATAATGGATCTAAACAAATGATCATCCACCAAGTAAACCAACTAGCATCAACTACAAGGAGTAATCAACACTACTAGCAACCCACAGGTACCAATATGAGGTTTTGAGGCAAAGATTGGATACAAGAGATGAAATAGGGTTTGAGATGAGATGGTGCTGGTGAAGATGTTGATGGAGATTGACCCCCTCCCGATGAGAGGATCGTTGGTGATGATGACGGTGATGATTTCCCCCTCCCCGAGGGAAGTTCCCCCGGTAGAACAGCTCCGCTGGAGCCCTAGGTTGGTTCCGCCAAGGTTCCGCCTCGTGGCGGCGTAGTTTCTTCCCGAAAGCTTGCTTATGATTTTTTTCTCCATGAAAGACTCCATATAGCCAAAGATGGGCATCAGAGGGCTGCCTGGGGGCCCACGAGGCAGTGGGGCGAACCCAGGGGGTAGGGCGCGCCTCCCACCCTCATGGATGGTGGGTGGCCCCCTCTGGTATTTCCTTCGCCCAATATTTTTATATATTCTGAAACGTGCTCCCGTGAAGTTTCATGACTTTTGGAGTTGTGCAGAATAGGTCTCTAATATTTGCTCCTTCTCCAGCCCAGAATTCCAGCTACCGGCATTCCCCCTCTTCATGTAAACCTTGTAAAATAAGAGAGAATAGGCATAAGTATTGTGACATAGTGTGTAATAACAACCCATAATGCAATAAATATTGATATAAAAGCATGATGCAAAATGGACGTATCAACGACATACACTCAACTTGCCGATGGCGTTGATGGGACTCCACACCCGATTGACTGTTTCCGCTGAGACTTATGAGGTATATATATATATATATATCAGTTTTATGTTATTTATACATGCGATTGCACTTTGATATAAAAATTGATGTACTGTGTGTGCCAGCATACTGATCCAGGGATGACACAGATACATAGAGGCTTGACCGTTTGAGGTTGGGTCGCTACAGGTCAATTATCAGATTGCTACAGACTATTCTGCTTTTGATAGATTCTGTTTTCGTTGCATTGTATGCTTATTTTCATGAATCTATGGATTGTATCGGGGGGTATAAGCCATGGTAAAGTTAGAATACAGTAGCTATAATGCAATAAAAAATATGAATGGGTTTTCAACAGTACTTAAAGTGGTGATTTTCTTTATTATACTAACGAATCTCACAAAGGTGTAAGATTCTATGGTTGGGGATGAGACCATGGTGGATGAAGGAATAAGGAGTGGAAAGAGCCTATGCTTGGGGATGCCCGAAGCACCCCAAGGTAATATTCAAGGACTCCCAAGCAACTAAGCTTGGGGATGCCCCGGAAGGCATCCCCTCTTTCTTCTAGCGATCATCGGTAATTTTACTTGGAGCTTGATACGTCTCCAACGTATCTATAATTTTTGATTGTTCCATGTTGTTATTGTCGATGTCCTGGGAATGGTGGTACATAGACTTGCCTGCCTGCGGCCCACGGCGTGGCTCTACCGGCGGCCCGGTATAGTCCATCTTCATTAACAACCACTCAAGACCCTCACGAGGGGCCAAGCCTCGCGAGGCAGACAACACATGACCTCCTCAGGGGAAGCCTCGCTAGGCTGGCTCCCGAGGAGCGGACATATAAATGCAAGGGGCACCTCGCGAGGTTCGCGTGACGTGAGCCATGACGACCGAAGCCAGGCGGGCGCCAGCGGGCGCAAAGTGCTAGTTTCCTCTTTGGTGCTAAAGAGGCAGACGCAGGCGAGGAGTCCCGAGGCATCAGGCAAAGGTTTCCATATGACTGCAATAAGACCAAGACCAGTAGGACGGCAGGACGGAGGTCACCACGGAGCCCACTGCCGCATCACCACCAGAACCTTTGGCAGGTGAAGACCACCTTTTGTCAGGATAACTTGTACTAGTTGTCTCCAAAATTGGCCGTTGTGGGATCCCTTCCTGCCTAACATTTGGGAAGAGGACCAGGGCCTCTATAAATAGGGCTAGCCACCAACATAGCAAGGGGGGCCGACTGTTCATTCGGACCATCCTCAAACAGACCAGCTCACCGAGCTCAAGAACACCTCTCCTCAGGAGGCAGTTCATCCATTGTACTAGTTCATCCCTAGCCCTCGACGCAATCCACCATCACACTGGAGTAAAGTATTACACCACAATAGTGGCCTGAACCAGTATAAACCTCTGTGTCCTGTGTTCCTTGGGTTCGGCGAGCTAGGCCTTGAGAATCATTGCGAGAGCGAGCTAGGAAGAGAGAGATCTTCGTGCGCACCCCAGAGTTCGAACCTGATGGGTTTGCCGGAACCCCGAATCCGACATTTGGCGTGCCAGCTAGGGGTGCGCTGAAGCCTTTCTTTCATCGATCCATGCTCCACTACTCCACTTCATCCATGGCTGACGCTCACTGAGCCCGTGCTGAGCACTAGGCCACCCTCGCCGCCCGCATCGCTCAGACGGCGCCCGTTAGCGGACCTCCTCGCCGTTCTCCCTCACCCGTTGCCAATGCCGCCCGGCAGGGAACGAGCAGCAAGCTTCATCACTGCACCCCTCCGTGCAACGGGACGGACGCACATCCACCCCATCGCTGACTCCGGCCGGCTCATCGTCCCACGCTCGCCACGTGCCCATGGATGTGCGGGCCGCACTGCTCTTAGCACGCGAGCTCCTGCGTTACTGCCCAGTCGATGACCTCTACGAGGACTGGCTGGACCGCATCGCCGAGCTCGTCAACGCCGCTGGGGGTGCTCCCGCACCGTCTCTCTCGCTGCCTTGTCCACCTCCAGTTGAGGGCGGCGTAGCTCACGGAGCGCCTCCACCACCTCCGCATCAAGACAGCACCCTTGCACCAAGACGCACGGTCCCGCGGCGTGACCCACCATGCCGGGCGCCCGCGCACGAAGAAGGAAGCTACCAAGAAGTCCCGAGGCCGCAAGAAAATGCTCCTGTGCTCCCAGCACCACCGCGTCAAGACCGCGTACCGCCAGCAGCGGCGGCACATGGATACCAGGACCGGGCTCCGCCTCCGCTATGGGCTCTGGTGAGCATAGCAGGCTGTCGCGCCTTCAATCCCGAGCTGCGCAATGTCGTCTAGCCCGACAAGTTCAAGCCAAACCTGCCTCCGTGCTACGACAGCACCCCCGACCCCGTGGAGTTCTTGCAGCTCTACGAGCTGAGCATCGAGGCAGCCAAGGGGACGAGAAGGTCATGGCAAACTGGCTTCCCATGGCCCTCAAAGATGGCGCGCGCTCATGGCTCCTTAACTTGCCCACGGGATCGATCTCCTCCTATGGCGAGATGCGCGAGCGTTTCGTTGCCAACTTCTAGGGCACTCGCGACCACCCGCCGGCCGCGGGTGACCTGAGGCGCATCAAGCAGCAGCCAGGGGAAACCTTGCAGAAGTACATTCATCGCTTCAACATCGTTTGCTTGAAGATCCCCAAGGTGACGGACGAGGCCATCATCTCTGCGTTCTCCAACGGCGTCCGCGACGTTAAGATGAAGGAGGAGCTCGCCATCCACGAGGAGCTATGCATGGCCCTAGAGATGTTCAACATGGCGACCAAGTGCGCAAGAGCTGAGGAAGGGCACCTCTCCCTCCTCGAGCTTCCAGCCACTGACCCGAAAGACAAGAAGGCCAAGGCCAAAGATGTGAAGCGTAAGGGGGTAGACGTGCTCGCGGCTGAGCCAGAGACGAAGCGTGGCCGAGACCACCCCGAATCCTCCAAGAGCAGCCGTCCATTCTGCGCCTTCCACAACGTACACAACCACAACACCAATGATTGTCAAGAGCTCAGGGCCATCTGCGACGGGCACTTCGGTCGATGCCCTGAGCGAAGCGACCGGGGATACGGCTGAGGAGGAGGACGAACTGGAGGACGCTGGGATGACTGCGGCCCCCGCTAGGAGTGGTGTAACCGGCCTCATGAGGATCGCTGGCATCAGGCCCCAGCCTCCCAACGCATCTTCAAGCAGTTCGCCTGTGAGGTGAACACGACTCTCCCCAGGCTTGAGGCCACGCGCCCGCTCAGGTGGTCCAAGTGCGCCATTAGCTTCAGCTCGTCCGACCAGCTCAAGTGCGCAGCAACCACCGGCGCCCTCCCGATGCTCTGCTTGCCCATCATCAGCAATGTCCAAGTCACCAAGACCCTCATCGACGGCGGCGCAGGGCTCAATGACCTGTCCATCGAAACGTTCGGTCGCCTCCAAGTGCCATACGATCAGCTACAGCCTACCAAGCCCTTCTCAGGAATGACCGATGGCTCCACCACCCCGATAGGGCAGGTCCGCGTCCCCGTCACATTCGGCCAACGCGACAATTACCGCACACGAGCTCATTGACTTCGACGTCGCCCACATCCTCCTACCGTACAACGCCATCCTCGGGTATCCAGCCCTAGCCAAGTTTACGGCAGTGACCCATCATGGCTACAATGTCCTCAAGATGCCAGGGAGCGCCGGCGTCATCTCGGTCGCCTGCGAGGAAAGAGATGTGGTGTGCTCCCTTGAGCGCGCTTACCAAGCTGAAGCGGCCGAAGACCCCGACAACGAAGGCACCCTGTACCCTCCTGAGGCCAACCCCAAGAAGAAGAAGAAGCTACTCCACCAAGGGCCTCAAGAAAGCGGCGTTTCCAGCGGCGCGACCTCAGGATCTGTGCCCGCAGCTGGGGCTCCTCCTTCCCTCGCATAGGAAGGCGCGCCCGGCGCCCTCCTTAGGTTGGGCTCAGGGGCTCTCTTCTGGAGGGCCTTGGACCTAGCCAACGTCACGAGGGAGGCGCTCGGGCACCACATGGAGGCGTGCTTCGCCGCACGTTTCCCTCAAGAGGGCACAAGGCGTGCAGCGCCTAGTGCTCGGGAGTTCATCACCAAGGTGACCGAGGAGCTTCAGGAAGCAAGAGCCATGCGCGGGGACCGCCGCCCACCACTTGGCGCAGCTCCCCATCCTGGCGAGGACAGCGGGCTGCGCGTCTGCGTAGACATTCCAGGGCTCAACAGGGCCGCATCTTAGGGGCGCTTCTGGCCATCAAGTGTTGGACGGTGTGAGGGTCCCCCCTCACAGCTACGTTCGCATGCCTTTCGGCCTGCCGAACACGGCTGTCACCTTCTAGGGCCACCCACGGAGCATTCTAGCGGCTCAGGAGGCCAGGCACCATGCTGCCCTGTTCGAGGCGGCGACAGATCTTCAAGAGCCACTTGGCCCCCCTGGGTCTCCTGGGGCTCAGGGCCTTGGCGGCTCGTGAGGGGCAGCTTCTTCAGCACGCGTCTTCAACTACCCCAACACCTCTCCAGCAGCGGTATCAGTTGACTCTTTCCAGTCCATTCAGTTGGGGGCACCCCTCGGGCAACATTATCCCCAAGTCGCACGGGCCCATTCCTGCGACGTGTATCCTTTTGCATCTTTAGCTTACTCTATTGGGGACACCCCTCGGGCTGCATCATCCCCAGGCCGCTTGGGTCTGTCCGGTGGCATGTATCGTTCTTGCAATTATCTGAACTAGCTTGCCCTCCTGCATGGATTACCTTATGATTATCGCCTGCGTGTCCGGTACTTCGAAACCATGAACGTTGCATGCCCTTGCAAGCCCGCCCACGACCGCCTCATGATTAAGGACTGGCACGGCGTTTGTGCTCGGGTCCGTCCCTGCGCGTCGCCAAACCCAAGAGTCTGAGCTCTGGCTCACGGGCCCGCCCCCGTGTATGTCACCTCCCATGGCCCTTGGTGCCTTGTTCTTGCATGAGCTAATCGCGCACAGATAGGCCAGGGCACGTGACCCGGTGCCTCGCCACCACGGGAGCCGCGCGTCGGTCGTCTTTCTTTAGGATTCTTCGCATGAGAAGACTAGGCACGACGTCTGTGCTCGGGTCCATCCCTGAAGTGTCGATAAACCCAACGACTGAGCTCTGTCTGGTGGGCCGGCCCCATTCACGTCACCTCCTGGGGTCGTTGGTGTTTGGCCTTCTCATGTGATCGCCTTAGGAGATTCGTCAGGCGCAGGTTGCCTAACCATCTCGCAGGGCCACCGTAGTCGTCAAGAATCAAGACCAGGCGCAACCCGCCTTGAGGAAGGGCCTCGTGAGTCCCGCGCTGGCTCACGAGTGCCCAGATACACCTTGTCATGCAAGCCACATGTCAGGGCAGGGCTGTACACGCCCAGGGGATCCACTCAGAGGCAGCCCTCACCCACGCAACAGTGGAAGCACCATGCTCCGTGCTGGCAGTCCACACGGTCGAGGAGTGATACGTCTCCAACTTATCTACTTTTTCTCATGCTTTTCCTCTTGTTTTGGACTCTAATTTGCATGATTTGAATGAAACTAACCCCGGACTCATGCTATTTTCAGCAGAACTACCATGGTGTTGTTTTTGTGCAGAAATAAAAGTTCTCGGAATGGCACGAAACTTTTTGAGGATTTTTTATACCAATAATAAGAATTTCTGGAGCCAAGACCCACCGGAGAGGGGCCCCGGGTGGGCACAACCCACCAGGGCGCGCCCCCCTCTTCTGGCGCGCCCAAGTGGGTTGTACCCACCTGGTGGCCCCGCTTATGACCCCCCTGATACTATAAATTAACATTATTCCAGAAAAAATCAGCGAGAAAGAATTATCGCGATCCATAGATAGAGCTGCCGCCAAGCCCTGTTCTTCCTCGGGAGGGCAGATCCGGAGTCCGTTTGGGGCTCCGGAGAGGGGGATCTTCGATCTTCGTCATCCCCAACCTATCTCCATCGCCAATTCCATGATGCTCCCCACCGGGAGTGAGTAATTCCTTCGTAGGCTCACTGGTCGGTGAGGAGTTGGATGAGATTCATCATGTAATCGAGTTAGTTTTGTTAGGGCTTGATCCCTAGTATCCATTATGTTCTTAGATTGATCTTGCTATGACTTTGCCATGCTTAATGCTTGTCACTTTTGGCCCAGGTGCCATGATTTCAGATCTGAACCATTTATGAATTCATCATTATATCCATGTTTTAGATCCGATCTTGCAAGTTATAGTCACCTACTACGGTTATGATCCGGCAACCCCGGAGTGAAAACAACCGGGCCCACTCCCGATGATGACTGTAGTTTGAGGAGTTCATGTATTCACTATGTGTTAATGCTTTGTTCCGGTTCTCTATTAAAAGGAAGCCTTAATTATCCCTTAGTTTCCAATATAGACCCCGCCGCTGATACGTCTCCAACGTATCTATAATTTTTGATTGCTCCATGCTATATTATCTACTGTTTTGGACATTATTGGGCTTTATTATCCACTTTTATATTATTTTTGGGACTAACCTATTAACCGAAGGCCCAGCCCAGAATTGTTGTTTTTTGCCTGCTTTAGGGTTTCGAAGAAAAGGAATATCAAACGGAGTCCAAATGGAATGAAACCTTCGGGAATGTGATTTTCTCAGCGAACAAGACCCGGGAGACTTGGACCCTACATCAAGAAACAAAAGAGGAGGCCATGAGGTAGGGGGGTGCGCCTACCCCCCCAGGCGCGCCCTCCACCCTCGTGGCCCCCCTGTTGTTCCACCGACGTACTCCTTCCTCCTATATATATCCACGTACCCCAAACGATCAGAACAGGAGCCAAAACCCTAATTCCACCGCCGTAACTTTCTGTATCCATGAGATCCCATCTTGGGGCCTATTCCGGAGCTCCACCGGAGGGGGCATCGATCACGGAGGGCTTCTACATCAACACCATAGCCTCTCCGATGAAGTGTGAGTAGTTCACGTCAGACCTACAGGTACATAGCTAGTAGCTAGATGGCTTCTTCTCTCTTTTTGGATCTGAATACAATGTTCTCCCCCTCTCTTGTGGAGATCTATTCGATGTAATCTTCTTTTTGCGGTGTGTTTGTTGAGACCGATGAATTGTGGGTTTATGATCAAGTCTATCTATGAACAATATTTGAATCTTCTCTGAATTCTTTTATGTATGATTAGTTATCTTTGCAAGTCTCTTCGAATTATCAGTTTGGTTTGGCCTACTAGATTGATCTTTCTTGCAATGGGAGAAGTGTTTAGCTTTGGGTTCAATCTTGTGGTGTCCTTTCCCGGTGACAGTAAGGGCAGCAAGGCACGTATTGTATTGTTGCCATCGAGGATAACAAGATGGGGTTTTCTTCATATTGCATGAGTCTATCCCTCTACATCATGTCATCTTGCTTAAGGCGTTACTCTATTTTTAACTTAATACTCTAGATGCATGCTGGATAGCGGTCGATGAGTGGAGTAATAGTAGTTGATGCAGGTCGGAGTCGGTCTACTTGTCTCGGATGTGATGCCTATATACATAACCATACCTAGATATTCTCATAACTATGCTCAATTCTGTCAATTGCTCAACAGTAATTTGTTCTCCCACTGTAGAATATTGATGCTCTTGAGAGAAGCCACTAGTCAAACCTATGGCCCCGGGACTATCTTTATCATATGGATCTCCTACTACTTAGTTATTTAGTTTGCCTTTATTTTACTTTGCATCTTTATCATAAAAATATCAAAAATATTATCTTATCATATTTATCAGATCTCACTCTCGTAAGTGGCCCTATAGGGATTGACAACCCCTATTTGCATTGGTTGCGAGGATTTATTTGTTTTGTGTAGGTGCGAGGGACTCGCGCGTACCCTCCTAGTGGATTGATACCTTGGTTCTCAAAAACTGAGGGAAATACTTACGCTACTTTGCTGCATCATCCCTTCCTCTTCGGGGAAAACCAACGCAGTGCTCAAGACGTAACAAGAAGGATTTCTGGCGCCGTTACCGGGGAGGTCTACGCAAAAGTCAACATACCAAGTACCCATCACATACCCTTATCTCCCGCATTACATTATTTGCCATTTGCCTCTCGTTTTCCTCTCCCCCACTTCACCCTTGCCGTTTTATTCGCCATCTCTCTCTCTCTATCCTCCCTCTCTATTTGCCTGTTTTTGGCCGCTTGCTTTTTGTTTGCTTGTGTGTTAGTTTGCTTGCTTGTCACGATGGCTCTACCTAAATTTAGTGACCTTCACCTTAAAATATTAGAAGAGATTGAAAGCAATGTCAGGAGTTTTATGGTCTTGCAATTTGAACATAATAGTTTCTTCAGAAACGAGCTTAAAGAACAAAAAAAATTTATGAATTTTATGAATAAAGAGCTTGATGAAATGTCTAAAGAATTCGATGGTTTAAGATCCCAAATTGCTCATCTTGAGAAATTAACTGCTAAAATTTCGGATAGGCAGGCTACCTTAGTTAATAAGATGGTCGCTAAACCGGATTGCTATGAAAATAAAGATGAAGATCTAAAAGTTATTGATGTGTCCCCTATTAAATCTTTGTTTTGCAATATGAATCTTGATAATGATGGGACTGAATATGATCCACCTTTACCTAGAAGGCATTCTAAGATTTCAGAATTTGTTGATCTTGATGCTAAATTTGATAAAAGTGGGATTGAAGAAATTAAAACCCTAGATGTTGCTAAACACACTATTATGGATTTCAAGGAATTTAACTATGAAAATTTCTCTTTGATTGATTGTATTTCCTTGTTGCAATCCGTGCTAAATTCTCCTCATGCTTATAGTTAAAATAAAGCGTTTACTAAACATATCGTTGATGCCTTGATGCAATCTTATGAAGAAAAACTTGAATTGGAAGTTTCTATCCCTAGAAAACTTTATGATGAGTGGGAACCATCTATTAAAATTAAAATTAAAGATCATGAATGTTATGCTTTATGTGATTTGGGTGCTAGTGTTTCCACGATTCCAAAGACTTTGTGTGATTTGTTAGGTTTCCGTGATTTTGATGATTGCTCTGTAAACTTGCACCTTGCGGATTCCACTATTAAGAAACCTATGGGAAGATTTAATGATCTTCTTATTGTTGCAAATAGGAATTATGTGCTCGTATATTTTATTGTTCTTGACATAGATTGCAATCCTTCATGTCCTATTATTCTTGGTAGACTTTCCTTAGAACGATTGGTGCAATTATTGATATGAAGGAAGGAAATATTAGATTCCAAATTCCATTAAGGAAAGGCATGGAAAAATTTCCTAGAAATAAAATAAAATTACCTTATGAATCTATTATGAGAGCCACTTATGGATTGCCTACCAAAGATGGCAATACCTAGATCTATTCTTGCTTGTTATGCCTAGTTAGAGGCGTTAAACGATAGTGCTTGTTGGGAGGCAACCCAATTTTTTTATTCCTTGCTTTTTATCCTGTTTAGTAATAAATAATTTATCCATACTCTGTTTTGGTTGTGTTTTTGTGTTTAATTAGTGTTTGTGCCAAGTAGAACCGTTGGGAAGACTTGGGGAAAGTCTTGTTGAACTTGCTGTAAAAAACAGAAACTTTAGCACTCACGAGAACTGCTGTCATTTTTATTTGGGGAGTGCTATTTAATTAATTATTTTTGAAGATGATTAATAGATAAATTCCTCTCGTCCAGCAATTTATTTTAGAATTTTTGGGGTTCCAGATCTTGCGCTAGCTACAGATTACTACAGACTGTTCTGTTTTTGACAGATTCTGTTTTTCGTGTGTTGTTTGCTTATTTTGATGAATCTATGGCTAGTCTCTCCCTAATAATAAAGCACGGATTGAGTCTCCCGGTTCACCGTCGCGTCCTTTTTTCGAAAAAGTCCTTGTAGTTTTCGCTATTCAACCCGCAGTCCCCATAACAAGTCAACCCGAACCTGTACGGGGCGAGATAAAAAAACAACGCAGCTGCCCACATGACTCTGCTTCCCAATCCCGTCTCCACTCCAGCGCGCCGCCACCTCCTGCCCAGCCCCACCCCACCGGCGTGCCGCCAACCCGCCTCCCATCGCCACGCGACGCAGGAACGCCTAGCGTTGTCGCGCGCTGCCACCGCCTACCCCGCCGACGCGCCCCCACACCGGCAGCCATCGGCGCCATCAGCCCGCCTCCCATCACCGCACGACGCCGGAACGCCTACCGTTGTCGCGCGCTGCCACCGTCTACCCCGCCGACGGGCCCCCACACCGGCGGCCATCACCGGTGTCCGTACGCGTGACATGTTACTCCATCTCCGGTCGGCTGCAGGAGGTGGCCGGCGTCACCCCTCGTCATCAAATCCCCTAGCTGCTCGATCTCATCCGCCGCATGCTGGCTGCCCACGGCTACTCCTCCCACCCCCGGACCTGCTCCTTCCAGTCTCCGGAGACCCACCACTTCGACGATCCATGGCCGGCGCCCCACAGAAGCATCTCCCCAACTCCGGTCTTCTCCGCCGGTGCAACAACTTGTTCCTCCGTACTTCCCATCCAGCGAGATCCCAGCCAATGCCAGATACTTTAGTTTCAGTTTTGTCAGATTTAATTTCATCAGATTCAGAAAATTGTGTTTATCTGTTTCGTCGAAGCTTCAGTTGTCAGTTAATTTCTCATGCACGTTGGCGCTCACGCATGTCGTCCAGTTCCTCACATCACTCGCTCACGTAGCCCACCCCACAGCTGTATCTGCACACATTGACTACATGATGCACTGTTGGATCATCATGTGTATAATGCCTGTTGGAAAGAGTGATGTTTTGCTCTCAACTTGTGGGTGTAAATTTTTGGCATTTTCCATTGCTCTTCAGTGCACTGAAGAATAGTGAAATCTTGGCATCTGATTCATTTTGCAGGCTATGCTTTTAAATCAACGAACATGTGCATTGTTAGTTGCTCTAACAGTCTGTTTGTAGCTAATTGGGGCACAAACATGGGCAATGATCAGCTGGTTTTGATGACAATGCAATCAATGACTCACATGTTCACTGATGAATCTACCTCTATTTGGTACTGTATATATACTTCAAAATAGTAGCATCGTCTTTGCATGGTTATTTTCTGAATCAACAACACTGTATTAGGGTCTTCATCGGCAATGTACATAGTGATGCTTAACTGCTGGTTTGAATTATTTGGATGCATCAGGCATGAATGTGCAGAGAGTTGAGGCTTTGAAATTAGATAATATATATAATGAATATGCATGTTTATTGATGGAACAATGCTCCATCTGTTTGATCAATTTGTTCGATGCATGTTCTCATTCATGTGTTGTCACAGTGACTTGCCTGCGCTCGTTGTTGATCGCATAGAAGTGAGTTGGTCCAGAAATTAGAGTTGAGATGGAGCTTAGTAGGATGGCTAGACAGACCCAGCTTGGTATTAGTCTTCTCTCAAATTGTACATGGAAGTTTTTTCCTAGATCCAAGTACATTGTATCATTATTTTGCAGGTGTAATCCACAAAAGAGATCACGTTTCCAGTCCAGTCATAAATGATTATAATTTATTTACTCATGTTCATACTAAATTTTAAAAGGGTCAATCCACAAGATTATCCGATCCTTGGTTCATTTTTGAATTATGTCCACATGTTCTATCAAGGATCATTTTGTCACATATTGAAATGACAAGCAATTTTCTTACCAGAATAATCATATTGGTAAGGTCGACTACCCATCGGTTCTGCACTTCACTACAAGTAATTTGTACGGTTGACCTGATAAGTTATTGTTGTTGTATTATGAATTATCCATAGTATGAGACCAAATTTATTGTGTTAGTTTCATACAATTTTTTGTTCTTTGATAAATGGAGGTTGTCATTGTCTTCTGTTTGCAAGCGTGGGTAATTTGGCTGCTTCATTGCAACAATTTTTTGGCTTGATATTTATCTGTTTAGAAACGTAGTAAAACTATAGTTCAAGATGACGCTCGCCTACACCTATTTCGGCCTAGAGGTGAAGTGATTTGGTTTGATTGTTTGCTTATGGATTTAACTCATACTAATGGCGATTCTCTCATTGAGTATTTTTTATGGGGTTAGCTAGCTACTAGCTTTTATCAAGCAGATCAGCCCCACATTACTCTGAAATTTTTATCGTCTGATTTGATAGCCTATAGTGTTGTTTGTAAACATGGTTTTAATTTTTTACTTTCAAAGTTGCCGGAAAAAATTATAAGGACAAGATGCTATGTTTAACCGGTTTCATGTCTATCATCTTTCGAGTTGTAATAATGGGGTCATATTTATTTAGGGCCAACATAGTCATGTGAATAACTATGAGTCAGATCAAAATAACATGAATCAAGCTGATGAAATTCAGTTCTATTCTTTCTTTTTCAACTGTGTTTTTTAACTTATGGTATGTAATTAAGGCTGTGCTACTTACTATAGAATCTTATAGCTGGTAAATTTTTACTTTTCCAAAGTGGTAAGGATGCCAAGTGTTCTTTTATTGTTGTTGTTCCAGTTTTTCGGCTACAGGTATATCATTCAAATATTATCAATATAAAAAGATACGCTTAAGGAGAGCCGGAGAGACAACATGGTGGCCAACGAGGGGGGTGTCATCACGGGAGCTACACCTGACCAGTCCACAATCATGTTGGGAGATGCTGCCGACATCGGCGGACGAGCAGTGGTGGCAGTCTTGCCATGAGATGTATGGTAGATTTTCTCAACTCCTTTCTTTTGTGTAAGACCTCCATGCCAATTAATTCCCATTTTATCTATTTGTTCCATTTGATAAATGATTTGGTCTCACGCTAAATTTACTACATGGTATATTCTCAATTTGTTATGGTGAGGTTCCTGGAGATGGCGCCGGATTTCTAGGAGGATATACACGCTGATTGTGGCTGAGAATAAGATTACTACTCCTACGGATTTGTATGTTGTGATCAAAGATAAGAACAGATGGGAGAAATATTGGGAATTTTTGTTTTCTATGCTTTGTGTGCCTCTGCTTTACTTTTGTATAGAGGGATGCTTCATGTGTTGCTGCTGTGTGGTGTTCTATGACCTGTTGTGTGCTCTGCTTGGGGAAACTTTGTACATATGTACATAGATTGGAAATATTAGAATTGAGATTTGGAGCAATTTTTTTCATTTTGCTTTGTATTAATGTTGCCACTATTTGTGTGATGATGCCATTATTGTACAGAGGGAAGAAAAAGTGATACAGATGGATAGAAATTACTAGCTACCTATGTTCAAATTGTTTGTTGTCGAAGCTTATTGTTTATTGGTTGTTGCAGATTTTTGTGATGGAAAGTCAACATTATTTTTGATTATTTCGAATGAATATAAGATTGAATAATTTTAACTAGAATGGACTACAACATGTTGATCTCACATGATCATGCAATTTTTAGTGACTAAAATAGGTGGGCAAGTTATTTTTATTCCCGTTGCAATGCACATGCATTTGTGCTAGTAAAATAGTTTATAAACCATAGAGAAGTTGGAATACAGTAGGTATAACACCAATATAAATAAAGAATGAGTTAATTACAATACCTTGAAGTGGTCTTTTATTTTTCTTTCGCTAACGGAGCTCACGAGATTTTCTACTTTAAGTTTTGTGTTGTGAAGTTTTCAAGTTTTGGGTAAAGATTTGATGGATTATGGAACAATGAGTGGCAAGAGCCTAAGCTTGGGGATGCCCATGGCACCCCCAAGATAATCTAAGGACACCTAAAAGCCAAAGCTTGGGGATGCCCCGGAAGGCATCCCCTCTTTCGTCTACTTCTATCGGTAACTTCACTTGTAGCTATATTTTTATTCGCCACATGATATGTGTTTTGCTTGGAGCGTCTTGTATTATTTGATTCTTTGCTTTTTAGTTTACCACAATCATCCTTGCTGTACACACCTTTTGAGAGAGCCATACATGATTTGGAATTTGTTAGAATACTCTATGTGCTTCGCTTATATCTTTTGAGTTATATAATTTTGCTCTAGTACTTCACTTATATCTTTTAGAGCACGGTGGTGGATTTTTTATAGAAACTATTGATCTCTCATGCTTCACTTAGATTATTTTGAGAGTCTTTATAGCATGGTAATTTGCTTTAAATCCTAATATGCTAGGTATTCAAGAAGAATAAAAATTCTCTTATGAGTGTGTTGAATACTATGATAAGTTTGATACTTGATAATTGTTTTGAGATATGAAGATGGTGGTATTAAAGTCATGCTAGTTGAGTAGTTGTGAATTTGAGAAATACTTGTGTTGAAGCTTGTGATTCCCGTAGCATGCACGTATGGTGAACCGTTATGTGATGAAGTCAGAGCATGATTTATTTTTTGATTGCCTTCCTTATTAGTGGCGGTCGGGGACGAGCGATGGTCTTTTCCTACCAATCTATCCCCCTAGGAGCATGCGCGTAATACTTTGCTTTGATAACTTGTAGATTTTTGCAGAAGTATATGAGTTCTTTATGATTAATGTTGAGTCCATGGATTATACGCACTCTCACCGTTCCACCTTTGCTAGCCTCTCTAATACCGCGTACCTTTCGCCGGTATCATACACCCACCATATACCTTCCTCAAAACAGCCACCATACCTACCTATTATGGCATTTCCATAGCCATTCCGAGATATATTGCCATGCAACTTTCCACCGTTCCGTTTATTATGGCACACTCCATCATTGTCATATTGCTTAGCATGATCATGTAGTTGACATCGTATTTGTGGCAAAGCCACCATTCATAATTCTTTCATACATGTCACTCATGAGTCATTGCATATCCCCTTACACCGCCGGAGGCATTCATATAGAGTCATATTTTGTTCTAAGTATCAAGTTGTAATTGTTGAGTTGTAAGAAAAATAAAAGTGTGATGATCATCATTATTAGAGCATTGTCCCAGTGAGGAAAGGATGATGGAGACTATGATTCCCCCACAAGTCGGATGAGACTCCAGACGAAAAAAAGAGAAAAGAAAATAGGCCATAAAGAAAAAAGAAAAGAGAAAAGGCCCAAATAAAAAAATGAGAGAAAAAGAGAGAAGGGACAATGTTACTATCCTTTTACCACACTTGTGCTCCAATGTAGCACCATGATCTTCATAGTACAGAGTCTCTCATGTTATCACTTTCATATACAAGTGGGAATCTTTCATTATAGAACTTGGCTTGTATATTCCAATGATGGGCTTCCTCAAAATGCCCTAGGTCTTCATGAGGAAGCAAGTAGGATGCACACCCACTTAGTTTCTTTTTGAGCTTTCATATACTTATAGCTCTAGTGCATCCATTGCAGGGCAATCCCTACTCACTCACATTGATATCTATTGATGGGCATCTCCATAGCCCGTTGATACGCCTAGTTGATGTGAGACTATCTTCTCCCTTTTTGCCTTCTCCACAACCACCGATCTATTCCACCTATAGTGCTATATCCATGGCTCACGCTCATGTATTGCGTGAAGATTGAAAAAGTTTTGAGAATGTCAAAAGTATGAAACATTTTCTTGGCTTGTCGTCGGGGTTGTGCATGATTTAAATATTTTGCGTGGTGAAGATAGAGCATAGCCAGACTATATGATTTTGTAGGGATAACTTTCTTTAGCCTTGTTATTTTGAGAAGACATAATTGCTTTGTTAGTATGCTTGAAGTATTATTATTTTTATGTAATATGAACTTTTGTCTTCAATCTTTCGGATCTGAATATTCATACCACAATTAAGAAGAATTACATTAAAATTATGCCAAATAGCATTCCGCATCAAAAATTCTGTTTTTATCATTTACCTACTCGAGGATGAGCAAGAATTAAGCTTGGGGATGCTTGATACATCTCCAACGTATCTATAATTTTTGATTACTCCATGCTATATTATCTACTGTTTTGGACATTACTGGGCTTTATTATCCACTTTTATATTATTTTTGGGACTAACCTATTAACCGGAGGCCCAGCCCAGAATTGCTATTTTTTGCCTGTTTTAGGGTTTCCAAGAAAAGGAATATCAAACGGAGTCCAAACGGAATGAAAGCTTCAGGAACGTGATTTTCTCAGCGAACAAGACCCAGGAGACTTGGACCCTACGTCAAGAAAGAAAATATGAGGCCACGAGGTAGGGGGGCGCGCCTACCCCCCCCCCCCAAGGCACGCCCTCCACCCTCATGGGCCCCCTGTTGCTCCATCGATGTACTCCTTCCTCCTATATATATCCACGTACCCCCAAATGATCAGAACCGGAGCCAAAACCCTAATTCCACCGTCGTAACTTTCTGTATCCACGAGATCCCATCTTGGGGCCTGTTCCGGAGATCCACCGGAGGGGGCATCGATCACGGAGGGCTTCTACATCAACACCATAGCCTCTCCGATGAAGTGTGAGTAGTTCACGTCAGACCTACAGGTACATAGCTAGTAGCTAGATGGCATCTTCTCTCTTTTTGGATCTGAATACAATGTTCTCCCCCTCTCTTGTGGAGATCTATTCGATGTAATCTTCTTTTTGCGGTGTGTTTGTTGAGACCGATGAATTGTGGGTTTATGATCAAGTCTATCTATGAACAATATTTGAATCTTCTCTGAATTCTTTTATGTATGATTAGTTATCTTTGCAAGTCTCTTCGAATTATCAGTTTGGTTTGGCCTACTAGATTGATCTTTCTTGCAATGGGAGAAGTGCTTAGCTTTGGGTTCAATCTTGCGGTGTCCTTTCCCGATGACAGTAAGGGCAGCAAGGCACGTATTGTATTGTTGCCATCGAGGATAACAAGATGGGGTTTTCTTCATAATGCATGAGTCTATCCCTCTACATCATGTCATCTTGCTTAAGGCGTTACTCTGTTTTTAACTTAATACTCTAGATGCATGCTGGATAGCGGTCGATGAGTGGAGTAATAGTAGTTGATGCAGGTCGGAGTCGGTCTACTTGTCTTGGACGTGATGCCTATATACATGATCATACCTAGATATTCTCATAACTATGCTCAATTCTGTCAATTGCTCAACAGTAATTTGTTCTCCCACCATAGAATACTTATGCTCTTGAGAGAAGCCACTAGTGAAACCTATGGCCCCCGGGTCTATCTTTATCATATTGATCTCCTACTACTTAGTTATTTCCTTTGATATTTAGTATGCCTTTATTTTACTTTGCATCTTTATCATAAAAATACCAAAAATAATATCTTATCATATCTATCAGATCTCACTCTCGTAAGTGGCCCTATAGGGATTGACAACCCCTATTTGCGGTGGTTGCGAGGATTTATTTGTTTTGTGCAAGTGCGAGGGACTCGCGCGTAGCCTCCTACTGGATTGATACCTTGGTTTTCAAAAACTGAGGGAAATACTTACGCTACTTTGCTGCATCATCCCTTCCTCTTCGGGGAAAACCAACGTAGTGCTCAAGAGGTAGCAGCTGCCATGGGAGGGTAGGACAAAAGATGTCATGCAAGTTCTTTTAATAAAGCATGTATGACTATTTATGGAATACATTCCTACATTATATCAATGAACTGGAGCTAGTGCCACATCGCCCTAGGTTATAACTGTCTCATGATGAATATCATCCAACAAGTCACCGATCCAATGCCTACGAATTTATCCTTATTGATTTTGCTGCTACTACTGCTATCATCACTGTTACACTTTCTACAAACTACTGCTATCACTGTTGTTGTTACCGTTGCTGCTGTCACTACTATCAAAACTACCATATTACTGTGCTACTAATCATATTGCTGCAGATAATTAATCTCCAGGTGTGGTTGAATTGACAACTAAGCTGCTAATACCTTCAAATATTCTTTGGCTCCCCTTGTGTCGAATCTATAAATTTGGGTTAAATACTTTACCCTCGAAAACTGTTGCGATCCCCTATACTTATGGGTTATCAAGACCTTTTTCTGGAGCCGTTGATGGGGAGCATAGCTATATTTGTTGAGTCACTTGGGATTATTATCATATTATCGCTATGAAGAATCTAAAGGATGCTAAGACTAAGATATTTCCCTCAAAGACGAGGGGAGGTAAGGAACTGCCATCCAGTTCTGCTTTAGATTCACCTTCTGTTATGAGTAAACTTGAAACACCACCACATGTTGTTAATTCTGATTTGTCGCAAGTTATTGATGATGCTACTTCTACTATGAATGATGCTTATGATGATGCTAGTACCTTGCTTGATAATGATGATGTACCACTTGGTGAATTTCTTGATAAACAAATTGCTAGAGTTATACAACATGATGTTGAATCTGATGATGAGCTTGAAACTGAAACTCCTAAAACACCTGCTAGAACTAGCCTTCCTAGATATGAATTGCCTAAGGTAACGGTAGGTTATGTTATGAGTGAATAAGCAACTAGAGATATTCTTGCTTGAATGATAGAGATGATCTAGAGAAATTACTATGCAAGTATAAAGAAAAATCTCTGAATGCTAGAATGAAATGTGATCCTAAGTTTGCTACTTCATCTATCTGTATTGATGATAAGGATTATGAATTCTCTGTCGACCCAGAGTTAATTACTTTGGTTGAATCTAATCCTTTCCATGGTTATGAAACTGAAACTGTTGTGGCACATCTTACTAAGTTGAATGATATAGCCACCCTTTTTACTCATGATGAGAAAACTCATTATTAGTTTATTCTCAAATTACTTCCTTTCTCATTAAAGGGTGATGCTAAAGCTTGGTACAATACTCTTGCTCCTGGTTGTTTGCGTAGTCCCCGGGATATGACTTATTACTTCTCTGAAAAATATTTTCCTGCTCATATGAAACAAGCTACCTTACAGGAAATATTTAGCTTTGTGTAAACTAAATAAAAGAGTCTCCCACAAGTTTGGGGGAGGCTTTGCCAGTTGCTTAATTCTTTGCCTGATCATCCTCTTAATAAAAATGAAATACTTGATATCTTCTATAATGGACTAACCGATGCTTCTAGGGACTTCCTAGATAGTTGTGCTGGTTGGGTTTTCAGGGAACGAACTATTGCTCAAGATGAATAATTATTGAATAACATATTGAAAAATTATGATGATTGGACTATTCCCGAACTACCGCCTAAACCCACTCCGAAGAAGAGGCGTATATTATATCTCAGTCCTAAAGATATGCAAGAGGCAAAGAAATCTATGAAGGAAAAAGGTATTAAAGCTGGGGATATTAAAAATTTACCTCCTATTGAAGAAATACATGGGCTTAACACACCACCACTGCCTAAGGTGGTAGAGGTAAATTCTCTTATGAAGTTTAATGAAAATGATAATCCTCACAATATGCATCCTAGTCAATGCCTTTATGAGTTTGAAAACTATATTAGAAAACAAGATCACTTCAATGCAAATGGTATGAAACAATTGAAATACAATTCTGACATGATTGCTCGCTTGAGTGACTTGTTATTTAGAATATCAAATGATGTTAGAGGTGTTGGAAAACATGCTTCTATGGTTCAAACTCAATTAGAACAAGTTGCTAAATCTCAAAGGGAATTGCTTGATGAAATGAATCATAATATGCATGACTTTGCTATTAGAGTTGCAACTAGAGGAGGTAAAATGACTCAGGAACCACTTTATCCCGAGGGACACCCTAAAAGAATTGAACAAGATTCACAAAGAAACAACACTAGTGCACCTAGTCCTTCTAGAAATAAAAATAAAAATAAAAATGATAGGACTGTGCACACTTCTAGTGAACCTAAAATAGAGAAACCTCCTGATAATGGAAATGAAATTTCTATATCTGAGGCCGAAAATCAATCTGGTAATGAACACTCGCCTGATGAAAAAGATAATAATGAGGTTCATGAAGACTCTCAAGCAACCAATGATAAAGAACCGGATAATGATGTTGAGATAGAACCACCTGTTGATCTTGATAACCCACAACCTAAAAATAAAAGATATGACAAAAGAGACTTTGTTGCTAGAAAACATGGTAAAGAAAGAGAACCATGGGTTCAAAAACCTATTCCTTTTAAACCCAAGTCAACTAAAAATAATGATGATGAAGAATTTGAATGCTTTGCTGAAATGCTGAGGCCAGTCTTTTTGCGTACTCGCTTGACTGATATCCTAAAAATGCCTCCTTATGCAAAGTATATGAAAGACATCATCACAAATAAGAGAAAAATATAGGAAGCTGAAATCTCCACTATGCTTGCTAATTATAATTTTAAAGATGGAGTACCTAAAAAACTTGGAGATCCGGGTATACCAACTATACCTTGCTCCATAAAAAAGAATTATGTGAAAAGTGCTTTGTGTGATTTAGGAGCTGGTGTTAGTGTTATGCCTTTCTCTTTATATAAAAGACTTGACTTGAATAAACTCACACCTACTGAAATATCTTTGCAAATGGCTGACAAATCAACTACCATACCTATCGGTATCTGTGAGGATGTGCCCGTTGTTGTAGCTAATGTTACTATTTTGACTGACTTTGTTATACTTGAGATGCCCGAGGATGACAACATGTCGATTATCCTTGGTAGACCCTTCTTGAATACTGCAAGGGCTATTATTGATTGCAATAAAAGCAAGGTCACTTTTAATATCAATGGTAATGAGCATACGGTGCACTTTCTGAAGAAACAATTCCAAGTGAATGGTATTAATGTTATTGAAAAAATCTCCGACAATCACTATTGGAAGTTTTCAAATACCTCTACCTACCATGAAAAAGAAATATGAAATGCTTATTGTTGGGGAAATGCATATCCCCATTGAGGTAACTTAGTGATTTACAAAAGTTCTTTGGTTTCATGCTAATTGAAAGTGGTTGTTAATAAGACTTGATCAACCTTATTAATGAATCATTTTTGAACGGTATGAAGTTGATGAATTTAGTAAGCACCATTTTCTGTCCATACCTTTTGTTTTATGTTTTTATTAGTTAAATAAAATAAAAATGCCATGTTTTGCCTGTTTTCTGAATTTCCCATGCAATAAAAAATGACCCAAAAATAAAAGTTCTTAGAATGCCTTCAAAATTTTATATGATTTTTTCCTGAATATTTAAGATTTTTTGGTGCAAAAATAACCAGAGGGGGGTGCACCAGGTGGGCACAAGCCACCTGGGCGCGCCAGCACCCCTTGGCATGCCCTGGGGGGTTGTGGTCCCCACGTGGGCCCCCTCATTTATCTCTTTAGCCCACATTGTCACCTACCTCCAGAAAAAAATCACTCCTACTCTCTTTCCCGAGTTCTTGCTCATTTTGCTGCCATTTTTGATCTCTTTGCTCGAAGCTCCGTTTCTGAAACTGTTTCGGGAGATTGTTGCCTGGTATGTGACTCCATCATTTGTCCAATTAGTTTTTGTTGTAGTGGTTTATACTTTGAATAAATAGCTATTCTTGGTGCTGATGTAGATGTGCTTGCATGTTGAATTCTTAGTGTTCTAAGTTGTTTGAATGCTTGTTATGGCCTCTATGTATCCCTATGAGTAGTTGCTATCAATCTTACAAAGTTTTGTTGACAAATTTTTGTCACTCCAAAATTTTTATTTTCAGAAAATTGTACGCGGACATGAATATCTTCAGGAAATATGGCTCAAGTAAGAACTCCAAGGGTGTAATTGGGGAGTCTTCTGACAATGATCTCCACCCTCGGAGGTTGGCAGAGGTACGGCCATGCGAATGGCTGCACATCCCATTCCTGCAAGAAGCTGGATTTCATGAGAAGTTCATGCAATTCATTGCCAATGCCGGTCTCACCGACTTCATCGAAGATGAGTGTGACCAGCACCAAATCAGCACAAATATGTTTGTTCAAAGCTTTACTTTCCTACCTAGAAATAATCCTCCTGGAGCGAGTTTTAATTTATATGCTGAAAACCATCAGATACCACTTACTGAGTTTTGTGACATATGCATGATCCCTTCGAAGGGAGCTTGGCCAAGCCTAGGCTGGCTGAGTTTCAGTATTTTTGTCGCACTCTGATAGTGGCTGATGAGAAGAGAGTGTCAGCCATCACTGCCGGTGGTTTACATTTTCCCGTTGTTCGTTACTTTGCATATTTCATTACCAAATGCTTGCTTTCTAGGGAGAAGGTGGGCGCACTTAGTTCACCAGACCTTGTTGTTTTACGTTGTGCAATTGAGGGCGACAAGAAGTATAGCTTGGGAGCTATCATGGCTTATCGCCTGCACCTTAATAAATCCCAGGGTAAAATACATGGTGGGAGTTTTGCTACTCGTTTGGCGGCTCACTTTGAAGTTGAGATACACCCTCATGATTTCCCTCTTACCACAGTTTACCTAGACTGTGCAGCCATGGACCACCATCACTTTCTTGCACATGATCATCCAGACATTGCCATTCCTTATAACTTGGTCTGTAACGTTGACACTCGTGATGTTATCCCCTTTCCTGCACCTACTTTGTTTGATTCTGTTGCCAAGGGCGGATACTGGATTATGCCTCCAGACATCCTCGCCTACTGGAACGCTCACGCTGCTGCAGAGGCTGCACAGGCACCTCCACAGTGGGATCAGTGGACGCCTGCTCCTCAGCAGTGGGATGAGTGGATGCCTGCTCCTCAAGATCCATACTACCCTCCAGGCTACTGATTCACTACCAAGTTAGGCCAAAAGCCTAAGGTTGGGGGAGTACGTGTTCTCACCGACATTATATTCATGTTCACATATCATTCCATTTGTCGGTGTTCACACTTTTTCATTGTATCATCCATGCTTAGATTTATTTTCTTGCTTTCTTCTTGTGTGTTTGAGAAACTTTAGAAAAACCAAAAAAATTAGTTGTAGTAATTTACCTTCTATGCATGCTTAGTAGTATTACTAAAAAGAAAATCCAAAAAAAGATTTCCTTGTTCTTCTTTTTGCTTGTTGGGAGCTTTCCCGTGTAAATAGTTTTCCTCGTTTTTGCCTTTTATTTGCTTGTTGAAGAAAAACCAAAAACTACAAAAATATTTCAGTGTGTTTCTCTGAATTTCTTTTCTTTCATTCGAGTTGTACCGAGGAGAAGACCATGATGAAAATTTTGAGTGGCTCTCATATGAATAACTATTGAACTAATAAGAGCCCATTTTACATTGTCTTCTCCTGTTGAATAAAATGTTCTGCTGATTTTAGCTTAGTCCATGGCACTCTTGCACCATTATTATACTCATATCATTAGGTCGTGCAAGTGAAAGGCAATAATGACGATATTCAATGAGCTGGCCATGGCAAAGAGAAACTGGTATGAACTCGACTTGTCTTGTCTGTGTAAATATGTTAACCTAGTGCCCATGATTCAGCCCGTTATTATTAAACATGTTTGCAATGACAATTAGAGATTATAGTTTCTCATGCCATGCATAAGTAGCTGGCAGTTAATAATGATTTATCTTGGATATCAACATAGCGTTAAAATGATTGTGATGTAGTATGATGATATGGTATCCTCCTCTGAATGTTCGAGTAGCTTGACTAGGTACATGTTCTTGCATGTAGTTGAATCAAAACCAACATAACCTCTATAATGTTTATGTTCATGGTGTTCATATCCTACTCATGCTAGTGTCCAATGTTACTTATGCATAATGCCTGGTCATGATCGTTGTTGCTCTCTAGCTGGCCGCTTCCCAATCTTAAAATTGCTAGCCTTCGCCTGTACTAAGTGGGGATTCTGCTTGTACATCAAAAACCTTGAACCCAAAGTTATTCCAGATGAGTCCACCATACCTACCTATATACGGTATTACCCCACCGTCCTAAGTAAATTTTCATGTGCCACCTCTAAAAACTTCTAAAAAATTATCCATTTTGTGTGCCTGGATCGTTCATGGAACGACAGGAGGTGGTCGATATCTTCCATGCTAAGCATGTTATCCTCAGGTCGAGTGTTTATTCACTCACCATCGCACAAGGAAATGGGTGGTAATAGGGATGCCCAGTCCCGAACTCAAAAAATGCAAATAATTAAACAAAACTCCCTCGGGACTGTTGTTGGTTTGGACGGCACCCATTGTTTCGGACAAGCCGTGGAATGTGATTGTTGGTGGAGGGGGAGTAAACCTTTACTTTTATCGCTTGGGAATCGCCAATAGCATGCTTAGCATGGAAGATGTTGATAACTGATGGTGGTGAAGTGAATAAGAAGGGTGCATGTCTCAAAATATCATTTATCTCTGTTTTAAAATTGAGCTCTAGCACCTCTGCAAATCGCTGCTTCCCTTTGTGAAATGACTTTCTATTTACTTTTATGTTGTGCCATCACCTTCTATATACAAGCGCCAGAAACTGAGTAGAGCACGACGGTCATGATTTATGCATTGTTTATAGCTAATGTTGGGTGCATCATGACTGGATCTTTTCAACCATGAATTACAATGTTTAGTCGCTGCTTGAACTTCGGAGGTGCTCTGCATTTATGTTTTGCGGCCTCATAAAGGGCTAGCGAGATACCACTATTGTCATATTATATCATGATTGTTTTGACAACGTGTTGCTATTTCAGATATCTTATTATTGCTCGCTAGCTGATTATGTCATTGATATGAATCATTATAATCTTTAAGAGTTATTGTCGACATGGTTAGTTATAATGCCAGCTGAAAACCTGGGTGATGTTTAAGCTTATTTACGCAAACAAGAGCAAAAGAGTTCGTAAAAGTTTTTCTTTCTCACTTTCAGTTTATCAACTGAATTGCTTGAGGACAAGCAAAGGTTTAAGCTTGGGGGAGTTGATACGTCTCCAACGTATCTATTTTTTCTCACACTTTTTCTCTTGTTTTGGACTCTAATTTGCATGACTTGAATGAAACTAACCCCGGCCTGACGTTGTTTTTAGCAGAACTACCATGGTGTTGTTTTTGTGAAGAAATAAAAGTTCTCGGAATGGAACGAAACTTTTTGAGGATTTTTTATACCAATAATAAGAATTTCTGGAGCCAAGACCCACTGGAGAGGGGCCCCTGGGTTGGCACAACCCACCAAGGCATGCCCCCCTCTCCTGGCGCGCCCAGGTGTGTTGTACCCACCTGGTGGCCCCGCTGATGACCCCCCTGATACTACAAATTCACATTATTCCAGAAAACATCAGGGAGAAAGAATTATCACGATCCATGAGATGGAGCCGCTGCCAAGCCCTGTTCTTCCTCAGGAGGCCTGGAGTCCGTTTGGGGCTCCGGAGAGGGGGATCTTCGATCTTCGTCATCACCATCCTATCTCCATCGCCAATTCCATGATGCTCCCCACCGGGAGTGAGTAATTCCTTCGTAGGCTCGCTGGTCGGTGAGGATTTGGATGATATTCATCATATAATCGAGTTAGTTTTGTTAGGGCTTGATCCCTAGTATCCATTATGTTCTTAGATTGATGTTGCTATGACTTTGCCATGCTTAATGCTTGTCACTTTGGGCTCGGGTGCCATGATTTCAGATCTGAACCGTTTATGAATTCATCTTTATATCCATGTTTTAGATCCGATCTTGCAAGTTATAGTCACCTACTACGGTTATGATCCAGCAACCCTGGAGTGAAAACAACTGGGGCCACTCCCGGTGATGACCGTAGTTTGAGGAGTTCATGTATTCACTATGTGTTAATGCTTTGTTTCGGTTCTCTATTAAAAGGAGGCCTTAATATCCCTTAGTTTCCAATATGGACCCCGCTGCCACGGGAGGGTAGGACAAAACATGTCATGCAAGTTCTTTTAATAAAGCACGTATGACTATTTACGGAATACATGCCTACATTATATCGATGAACTAGAGCTAGTGTCGTATCGCCCTTGGTTATAACTGTCTCATGATGAATATCATCCAACAAGTCATCGATCCAATGCCTACGAATTTATCCTTATTGATTTTGCTGCGTTACTACTGCTATCATCACTGTTACACTTGCTACAAACTACTGCTATCACTGTTGCTGTTACCGTTGCTACTATCACTACTATCAAAACTATCATATTACCATGATACTGATCATATTGCCGCAGATAATTAATCTCCAGGTGTGGTTTAATTGACAACTCAGCTGCTAATACCTTCAAATATTCTTTGGCTCCCTTGTGTCAAATCTATAAATTTGGGTTAAATACTTTAACCTTGAAAACATTTGCGATCCCCTATACTTGTGGGTTATCAAGGACTGGCTATGCTCGTGCAAGTGCGGAAGCGCTATGCTCCAGCTGGTGATAAACAATTGAGGGCGGCCCCATGGCTGTACCAACCTCAGGGAGCCTCCGGACTCAGTGTCCATCCTCGTCGCAACACTTCCCCTCGGGAGAGAAGCGTGAGGGGGCTAGGCACAAGGGCTACGCTCGGGTCACGCCCGAGCATACACCAGCCTGCCAGGTCCCTCGGACCTGGTCGTCACACGTCCCTCCCGAGCGGAGCCTCTGTGAAGGAAAAGGTATGGAGGCCATTTGGATGTCAAGGGGGACTCCTGAGCATCGCGACTCAGGAGCCTAACTGGCCATGTAGCCCCTCACCCTTGGCCCCGTCCTGGTGATCCGGACGGCCCAATGGCGGCTGCGGTACGCACACGGCTGTGCCCTGCCGACGTAGCACGCTAAGGCCTACTTTCACATCTCCTCCCCGTAGGCTGTTTGCACGTCAAGGGGGACTCCTGAGCATCATGACTCAGCAGCCTAACTGGCCACGTAGCCCCTCACCCCTTGGCTCCGTCCTAGTGGTCCGGACGGCCCAACGGCGGCTGAGGTACGCGCGCGGCTGGGCCCTGCCGACGTAGAACACTAAAGCCTACTTTTGCATCTCCTCCCCGTAGGCCGTTTGCGCGTCAAGGGGGACTCCTGAGCATCATGACTCAGGAGCCTAACTGGCCACGTAGCCCCTCACCCCTTGGCTCCGTCCTGGTGATCCGGACGGCCCAACGGCAGCTGAGGTACGCGCGCGGCTGGGCCCCGCCGATGTAGAACATTAAGCAGACATGAAGCAAATCGTGGAACATTAGAAAAATATTACAAAACATATTGTTCTTCAAACGCCGAACAGAAGTCCTGACGCCTCCACGAGGCACGTTGCATATCACAAGAAAGTTCGTGGGAAGATAAAATAGGAAGCAGCGCCACCGCTCACCAACAAGCCTCCTCTTCAGCCACGAGCGCTGTCGCCAGGGAGCGCCTCCCCGTCGTCAGCATCGCCATTGCCAGTGTCATCAACCGCGGTCGCGGGATCGGCGACACCGTCAGCCGGAGGTGCAGGATCAATGACGAGGAACTTCTTCAACAGGGCCTCCACCTGGCCCTTCACGGCTGCGGCAGCAGCTGCGCAGTGCCCTTCCTCCACGGGGTCGAGCAGCTCACCAAGATCAGCGTCGGGGTCGTGAAGATGGAGGTGGCTGAAGACGCGATTCAGAGCAGAGGAGGAAAGCGCGCGGGCTTCCCCCTCTACCATGGGGCCGATCCCATCGACGACACCCTCGAGCACCGCGATAAGATGAGGGAGCAGCTGGGCAGGGCCCTCGTCATCAGTTGCCAACGGCTTCTCCAAGCCCTTCTCATAGAGCTCTTGCAATGCCTTGTGGGACCTCTGCTCAAGAGACTTGAAGGCCGCCCGATTCTCAGCCAGAACCTTCACCTTGGCTTCCAGCTGAGTCTTCTCTGCCTCCACATTCTTCTGCAGCTTCTCCAAACGGTTGCGTTCTGTGGCCTGCGCCCTTGCCGACTGCTCCAGCTCGGTGACGACCAGCGACCGCGTCTTCTTGGGCCTTCATCTTCTCCTCCACCTTGCGATCGCGAGCCTTGGCCGCGCACTCATTGCGCACGGTCTCCAGCTCGGCCTCCAGCGACCGGTAGCATTCCCTTGCGGCCTCTGTGTCCTTCAACGCTGCGTCACGGGCGGCAGCGGCCAGACCAACATCCCGCTCCCCTTCCTTGGAAGCTCCTACGGCATGTCTCCACGCCGCCTGGATGGACGCGTCGGAACGCGGCCACCCCGAAATCAGCTCTAGGCGTCCTGACGCCAGGCGGAGGTCGGGACCTTGGAGGTCGCCCCGAAGCCGGGTCAGAGTAGAAAAAGCCTCCTCCAGGGCGTCAGGCGAAGCAGAAGGGTCACGGGCCAGCGGCATGATGGGAGGAGGAGGAGGCAGCGTCATCGCTGTGGGCTGCGCTTTAGCGGCGGCAGAAGAAGAAACTTGGGGATCGTGAACCTTTGGAACATCAACGGGCGAGATGGGGATAGGCTCCTCCAGAGCCACCTTGGCTGTGGAGGTAGCCTTCTCCTGAGGCCGGTCCACCGGGCCTCGCTAGGATGACCGAGCTGCAGAAGCATGGGCACCATCGCCACCCTTCCACACTGGAGGAGGCGTGGCCGCGGCGGGCTGCTGGGTCCCAGAAGGCATAGGCGCTCCCTCTTTCTTCTTCTTTGCAGCCAACGTCGGCCTGGCGGAGCTAGGAAAGGCGTCAAGAAGCGGCAGCAGGAGCAAGGACAAAATTAGGGCAAAGCACTTACTGGTCCACGGCGGCATAGTCCCTCGGCCTCTTCTCTAGCATGAAGCCCGAAGGCTTCGCAGCCTGGGGCACGGGCGCATGGGTCTCAGGAGCGGACGAGGGGGCAGCAGTGGGGCCCGCGGCGTCACCGGCAGGCGTCAGGGCAGGAGCACCGCCTCGGGAGATCAACGCCGACCTGCTCTTTGTCGGAACTCCGAATCCGACAGTTATATTATAATTCTTGGATGTTTTACAATCATTTTATAGTCATTTTATATCATTTTTGGTACTAACCTATTGACATAGTGCCAAGTGCCAATTGTTGTTTTCTGCATGTTTTTTACATCGCAGGAAATCAATACTAAACGGAGTCCAAACGCAGCAAAAACTTTTTGAGGATTTTTTTGGACCAGAAGACATCCAGTGGGCGAAAGAAGTACCGAAGAGGGAGCCCGAGGTGAGCACAAAACACCAGGGTGCGCCTAGCGGCCCAGGCGTGCCCTAGTGGGTTGTGCCCACGTCGGTGGCCTCCCAAACCGCCTCTTTGCTCTATACATACCCCAATATTCCACAAACCCTAGGGGAGTCGACAAAAATCAATTCCAGCCATCGCAAATTCCAGAAACCAGATCCAATCTAGACAGCATCACGACGGGGTTCATCATGTCCATTGGTGCCTCTCTGATCATGCGTGAGTAGTCTTTTGTAGACCTACGGGTCCGTAGTTAGTAGCTAGATGGCTTCCTCTCTCTCTCTCTTTTGATTCGCAATACAGCGGTCTCTTGGAGATCCATATGATGTAACTCTTTTTGCGGTGACTTTGTTGGAATCCGATGAACTTTGAGTTTATGGTCAGATCTATCTTTTTATCCATGAAGGTTATTTGAGTCTTCTTTGATCTCTTATATGCATGATTGCTTATAGCCTCGTATTTCTTCTCCAATATTTGGGTTTTGTTTGGCCAACTTGATCTATTTATCTTGCAACGGGAAGAGGTGCTTTGTGATGGGTTCGATCTTATGGTGCTTGATCCCAGTGACAGAAGGGGAACTGACATGTATGTATCGTTGCCATTAAGGATAACAGGATGGGGTCTATTTCTACATAAATAGATTCTATCTACATCATGTCATCATTGTTATTTCATTACTCCGTTTTTCCATGAACTTAATACACTAGATGCATGCTGGATAGTGGTCGATGTGTGGAGTAATAGTAGTATATGCAGGCAGGAGTTTGTCTACTAATCTTGGACGTGATGCCTATATAATGATCATTACCTGGATATCGTCATGATTATTTGAAGTTTTATCAATTTCCCAACAGTAATTCGTTTACCCACCGTTTGCTATTTTTCTCAAGAGAAGCCACTAGTGAAATCTACGACCCTCGGGTCTCTTCCTTATTATATTTGCCTTTGCGATCTATTTTTATTTGCTTTTATTTTTAGATCTATATTTCCAAAAACCCAAAATACATTGATGTAGTTTATTTTATTTGGCAATCTATCTATCAAATTATTACAACTTTCTCACGTCCACTTGCCAATTTCTGGCACCGTTACCCGAAAGGGATTGACAACCCCTTTAACACGTCGATTTTTATCTCTATCTTTTTTGCTTTGAGCTCTGGCACCTCTACAAATCCCTACTTCCCTTCGCGAAGGGCCTTTCTTTTACTTTATGCAATTTTTATTTTTATGTGAGTCTCCATCTGCTCTTATACAACACCAACTAAGGGGCACTATGATCATACTTGAGCACTGGGTGTAGCTAATATGCGAGTGTGTTTCATGAATGGATCAATGATTGAGCATAATGGGCTAGGGATAACTTATTTCAGCGTTGATATTTTGAAAGACATGGTTGCTTGTTGATATGCTTGAGTATTAAAGTCCTCATGTCAAAACTAGACTGTTGCTTTAAACCATATAAAAGTCCAAATGTCCATGCTATAAAGAAAAGAATATGTGATGACATATTAGGCAGCATTCCACATCAAAAATTCTGTTTTTATCATTTACTTACTCGAGGACGAGCAAGAATTAAGCTTGGGGATGCTGATACGTCTCCAACGTATCTATAATTTTTGATTGTTCCATGCTGTTATATTATCATTCTTGGATGTTTTACAATCTTTTGATAGTCATTTTATATCATTTATGGTACTAACCTATTGACTATTGGGGAACGTTGCAGAAAACAAAAAAAAATTCCTACGGTTTCACCAAGATCCATCTATGAGTTCATCTAGCAATGAGTGATCGGATTGCATCTACATACCTTTGTAGATCACACGCGGAAGCGTTCAAAGAACGGGGATGAGGAAGTCGTACTCGACGTGATCCAAATCACCGGAGATCCTAGCGCCGAACGGACGGCACCTCCGCGTTCAACACACGTACGGTCAGCGTGACGTCTCCTCCTTCTTGATCCAGCAAGGGGGAAGGAGAGGTTGATGAAGATCCAGCAGCACGACGGCGTGGTGGTGGATGCAGCAGTCACCGCAGCAGGGCTTCGCCGTTCTCTCCGGAGGAGGAAGAGGTGTTGGAGGGGAGAGGGAGGCGCCAAGGGCATTGGTGCGGCTGCCCTCCCTCCCCCCTCTATATATAGGGTCCCCAGGGGAGCGCCGGCCCTGGAGATCCAATCTCCCAAGGGGGCGGCGGCCAAGGGGGGTGGAGTGCCCCCCAAGGCAAGTGGGGCGCCCCCCACCCTAGGGTTCCCAACCCTAGGTGCAGGGGGAAGGCCCAAGGGGGGCGCACCAGCCCACTAAGGACTGGTTCCCCTCCCACTTCAGCCCATGGGGCCCTCCGGGATAGGTGGCCCCACCCGGTGGACCCCCGGGACCCTTCCGGTGGTCCCAGTAAAATACCGGTGACCCCGAAACTTGTCACGATGGCCGAAACAGCACTTCCTATATATAATTCTTTACCTCCAGACCATTCCGGAACTCCTCGTGACATCTGGGATCTCATCCGGGACTCCAAACAACTTTCGGGTTACTGCATATACATATCTCTACAACCCTAGCGTCACCGAACCTTAAGTGTGTAGACCCTACGGGTTCGAGAGACATGTAGACATGACCGAGACGGCTCTCCGGTCAATAACCAACAGCGGGATCTGCATACCCATGTTGGCTCCCACATGCTCCTCGATGATCTCATCGGATGAACCACGATGTCGAGGATTCAGGCAACCCCGTATACAATTCCCTTTGTCAATCGGTATGTTACTTGCCCGAGATTCGATCGTCGGTATCCCAATACCTCGTTCAATCTCGTTACCGGCAAGTCACTTTACTCATACCGTAATGCATGATCCCGTGACCAGACACTTGGTCACTTTGAGCTCATTATGATGATGCATTACCGAGTGGGCCCAGAGATACCTCTCCGTCATACGGAGTGACAAATCCCAGTCTTGATCCGTGTCAACCCAACAGACACTTTCGGAGATACCCGTAGTATACCTTTATAGTCACCCAGTTACGTTATGACGTTTGGTACACCCAAAGCACTCCTACGGTATCCAGGAGTTACACGATCTCATGGTCCAAGGAAAAGATACTTGACATTGGAAAAACTCTAGCAAACGAACTATACGATCTTGTGCTATGTTTAGGATTGGGTCTTGCCCATCACATCATTCTCCTAATGATGTGATCTCGTTATCAATGACATCCAATGTCCATAGTCAGGAAACCATGACTATCTGTTGATCAACAAGCTAGTCAACTAGAGGCTTACGAGGGACATGTTGGTGTCTATGTATTCACACATGTATTACGATTTCCGAATAACACAATTATAGCACGAATAAAAGACAATTATCATGAACAAGGAAATATAATAATAATCCTTTTATTATTGCCTCTAGGGCATATTTCCAACAGTCTCCCACTTGCACTAGAGTCAATAATCTAGTTACATTGTGATGAATCGAACACCCATGGAATTCTGGTGTTGATCATGTTTTGCTCTAGGGAGAGGTTTAGTCAACGGATCTGCTACATTCAAGTCCGTATGTACTTTACAAATATCTATGTCTCCATCTTGAACATTTTCACGAATGGAGTTGAAACGACGCTTGATGTGCCTTGTCTTCTTGTGAAACCTGGGGTCCTTGGCAAGTGCAATAGCTCCAGTGTTGTCACAGAAGAGTTTGATCGGCCCCGACGCATTGGGTATGACTCCTAGGTCGGTGATGAACTCCTTCACCCAAATTGCTTCATGCGCTGCCTCCGAGGCTGCCATGTACTCCGCTTCACATGTAGATCCCGCCACGACGCTCTGCTTGCAACTGCACCAGCTTACTGCCCTACCATATAAAATATACACATATCCAGTTTGTGACTTAGAGTCATCCAGATCTGTGTCGAAGCTAGCGTCGACGTAACCCTTTACGACGAGCTCTTCGTCACCTCCATAAACGAGAAACATTTCCTTAGTCCTTTTCAGGTACTTCAGGATATTCTTGACCGCTGTCCAGTGTTCCTTGCCGGGATTACTTTGGTATCTTCCTACCAAACTTACGGCAAGGTTTAAATCAGGTCTGGTACACAGCATGGCATACATAATAGAACCTATGGATGAGGCATAGGGGATGACACTCATCTCTTCTATATCTTCTGCCGTGGTCGGACATTGAGCTGAGCTCAATTTCACACCTTGCAACACAGGCAAGAACCCCTTCTTAGACTGATCCATATTGAACTTCTTCAATATCTTATCAAGGTATGTGCTTTGTGAAAGACCTATGAGGCGTCTTGATCTATCTCTATAGATCTTGATGCCTAATATATAAGCAGCTTCTCCAAGGTCCTTCATTGAAAAACTCTTATTCAAGTAGGCCTTAATGCTGTCCAAAAGCTCTATATCATTTCCCATCAAAAGTATGTCATCTACATATAATATGAGAAATGCTACAAAGCTCCCACTCACTTTCTTGTAAACGCAGGCTTCTCCATAAGTCTGCGTAAACCCAAACGCTTTGATCATCTCATCAAAGCGAATGTTCCAACTCCGAGATGCTTGCACCAGCCCATAAATCGAGCGTTGGAGCTTGCACACCTTGTCAACATTCTTAGGATCGACAAAACCTTCCGGCTGCATCATATACAATTCTTCCTTAAGGAAACCATTAAGGAATGCTGTTTTGACGTCCATTTGCCATATCTCATAATCATAGAATGCGGCAATTGCTAACATGATTCGGACAGACTTCAGCTTCGCTACCGGTGAGAAAGTCTCATCGTAGTCAACCCCTTGAACTTGTCGATAACCCTTAGCGACAAGCTGAGCTTTATAGATGGTCACATTACCATCCGCGTCTGTCTTTTTCTTAAAGATCCATTTATTTTCTATGGCTCGCCGCTCGACGGGCAAGTCAGTCAAAGTCCATACTTCGTTTTCATACATGGATCCTATCTCGGATTTCATGGCTTCCAGCCATTTGTCGGAATCCGGGCCCGCCATCGCTTCTTCATAGTTCGAAGGTTCACCGTTGTCTAACAACATGATTTCCAAGACAGGGTTGCCGTACCACTCTGGTGCGGAACGTGTCCTTGTGGACCTACGAAGTTCAGTAGCAACTTGATCTAAAGTTTCATGATCATCATCATTAACTTCCTCTCTAGTCAGTGCAGGCACCTCAGGAACATTTTCTTGAGTTGCGCCATTTTCCGGTTCAAGAGGTAATACTTCATCAAGTTCTACTTTCCTCCCACTTACTTCTTTCGAGAGAAACTCCTTCTCTATAAAGGATCCATTCTTGGCGACAAAGATCTTGCCTTCGGATCTGAGGTATAAGGTATACCCAATAGTTTCTTTAGGGTATCCTATGAAGATGCATTTTTCCGACTTGGGTTCGAGCTTTTCAGGTTCTTGACATAAGCATCGCATCCCCAAACTTTTAGAAACGACAGCTTAGGTTTCTTCTCAAACCATAACTCATATGGTGTCGTCTCAACGGATTTTGACGGAGCCCTATTTAAAGTGAATGCGGCAGTCTCTAAAGCATAGCCCCAATAAGATAGCGGTAAATCGGTAAGAGACATCATAGATCACACCATATCAAATAGAGTGCGATTACGACGTTCGGACACACCATTATGCTGAGGTGTTCCAGGCGGCGTGAGTTGTGAAACTATTCCACATTTTCTTAAGTGTGTGCCAAATTCGTGACTCAAGTATTCTCCTCCACGATCTGATCGCAGGAACTTGATTTTCCTGTCACGTTGATTCTCAACCTCACTCTGAAATTCCTTGAACCTTTCAAAGGTCTCAGACTTGTGTTTCATTAAGTAGACACACCCATATCTACTCAAGTCATCAGTGAGGGTGAGAACATAACGATAACCACCGCGAGCCTCAACACTCATTGGACCGCACACATCAGCATGTATGATTTCCAATAAGTTGGTTGCTCGCTCCATTGTTCCAGAGAACGGAGTCTTGGTCATTTTACCCATGAGGCATGGTTCGCATGTGTCAAATGATTCGTAATCAAGAGACTCTAAAAGTCCATCTGCATGGAGTTTCTTCATGCGTTTGACACCTATGTGACCAAGGCGGCAGTGCCACAAGTATGTGGGACTATCATTATCAACCTTACATCTTTTGGTACTCACACTATGAATATGTGTAGCATTACGCTCGAGATTCATTAAGAATAAACCATTCACCATCAGAGCATGACCATAAAACATATCTCTCATATAAATAGAACAACCATTATTCTCGGATTTAAATGAGTAGCCATCTCGTATTAAACGAGATCCTGATACAATGTTCATGCTCAAACTTGGCACTAAATAACAATTATTGAGGTTCAAAACTAATCCCGTAGGTAAATTTAGAGGTAGCGTGCCGACGGCGATCACATCGACCTTGGAACCATTCCCGACGCGCATCATCACCTCGTCCTTCGCCAGTCTTCGCTTATTCCGCAGCTCCTGCTTTGAGTTACAAATGTGAGCAACTGCACCGGTATCAAATACCCAGGAGCTACTACGAGTACTGGTAAGGTACACATCAATTACATGTATATCACATATACCTTTAGTTTTGCCGGCCTTCTTGTCTGCTAAGTATTTGGGGCAGTTCCGCTTCTAGTGACCACTTTCCTTGCAATAAAAGCACTCAGTCTCGGGCTTGGGTCCATTCTTTGGCTTCTTCCCGACAGCTTGCTTGCCGGGCGCGGCAACTCCCTTGCCGTCCTTCTTGAAGTTTTTCTTACCCTTGCCTTTCTTGAACTTACTGGTTTTATTCACCATCAACACTTGATGTTCCTTTTTGACTTCTACCTCTGCTGATTTCAGCATTGCAAATACTTCAGGAATGGTCTTTTCCATCCCCTGCATATTGAAGTTCATCACAAAGCTCTTGTAGCTCGGTGGAAGCGACTGAAGGATTCTGTCAATGACCGCGTCATCCGGGAGATTAACTCCCAGCTGAGTCAAGCGGTTATGTAACCCAGACATAGTGAGTATGTGCTCACTGACAGAACTATTTTCCTCCATCTTACAGCTGAAGAACTTGTCGGAGACTTCATATCTCTCGACCCAGGCATGAGCTTGAAAAACCATTTTCAGCTCTTCGAACATCTCATATGCTCTGTGTCTCTCAAAACGCTTTGGAGCCCCGGTTCTAAGCTATAAAGCATGCCGCACTGAACGAGGGAGTAATCATCAGTACGTGTCTGCCAAGCGTTCATAACGTCTTGTTCTGCAGGGAGAAGAGGTGCTTCACCCAGCGGTGCTTGTAGGACATAATCTTTCTTGGCAGCTATGAGGATGATCCTCAGGTTCCGGACCCAGTCCGTATAATTGCTGCCATCGTCTTTCAGCTTGGTTTTCTCTAGGAACGCATTGAAGTTGAGGACAACGTTGGCCATTTGATCTACAAGACATATTGTAAATATTTTAGACTAAGTTCATGATAATTAAGCTCATCTAAACAAATTATTTAATGAACTCCCACTTAGATAGACATACCTCCAGTCATCTAAGTATAACATGATCCGAGTTGACTAGGCCGTGTCCGATCATCACGTGAGACGGACTAGCCAACATCGGTGAACATCTTCATGTTGATCGTATCTTCTATACGACTCATGCTCGACCTTTCGGTCTTCTGTGTTCCGAGGCCATGTCTGTACATGCTAGGCTCGTCAAGTCAACCTAAGTGGTTTGCATGTGTAAATCTGTCTTACACCCGTTGTATGTGAACGTTGGAGTCTATCACACCCGATCATCACGTGGTGCTTCGAAACAACAAATTGTCGCAATGGTGCACAGTTAGGGGGAACACTTTCTTGAAATTATTATGAGGGATCATCTTATTTACTACCGTCGTTCTAAGTAAACAAGATGCAAAAACATGATAAACATCACATGCAATCAAATAATAATAGTGACATGATATGGCCAATATCACATAGCTCCTTTGATCTCCATCTTTGGGCTCCATGATCATCTTGTCACCGGCATGACACCATGATCTCCATCATCATGATCTCCATCATCGTGTCTCCATGAAGTTGCTCGCCAACTATTACTTCTACTACTACGGCTAACACGTTTAGCAATAAAGTAAAGTAATTTACATGGCGTTTCTCAATGACACGCAGGTCATACAAAAAATAAAGACAACTCCTATGGCTCCTGCCGGTTGTCATACTCATCGACATGCAAGTCGTGATTCCTATTACAATAGCATGAACATCTCATACATCACATATATATCATTCATCATTCATCACAACTTTGGCCATATCACATCACAAAACACTTGCTGCAAAAACAAGTTAGACGTCCTCTAATTGTTGTTGCAAGTTTTACGTGGCTGCAATAGGGTTCTAGAAAGAACGTTTTCTTACCTACATGAAAGCCACAATGTGATTTGTCAACTTCTATTTACCCTTCATAAGGACCCTTTTCATCGAATCCGCTCTAACTAAAGTGGGAGAGACAGACACCCGCCAGCCACCTTATGCAACTAGTGCATGTCAGTCGGTGGAACCGGTCTCACGTAAGCGTACGTGTAAGGTTGGTCCGGGCCGCTTCATCCCACAATACCGTTGAAGCAAAATAAGACTAGTAGCGGCAAGAAAGTTGACAACATCTACGCCCACAACAAATTGTGTTCTACTCGTGCATAAAGAACTACACATAGACCTAGCTCATGATGCCACTGTTGGGGAACGTTGCAGAAAACAAAAAAAAAATTCCTACGGTTTCACCAAGATCCATCTATGAGTTCATCTAGCAACGAGTGATCGGATTGCATCTACATACCTTTGTAGATCACGCGCGGAAGCGTTCAAAGAACGGGGATGAGGAAGTCGTACTCGACATGATCCAAATCACCGGAGATCCTAGCGCCGAACAGATGGCACCTCCGCGTTCAACACACGTACGGTCAGCGTGACATCTCCTCCTTCTTGATCCAGCAAGGGGAAAGGAGAGGTTGACGAAGATCCAGCAGCACGACGGCGTGGTGGTGGATGCAGCAGTCAATGCAGCAGGGCTTCGCCGTTCTCCCCGGAGGAGGAAGAGGTGTTGGAGGGGAGAGGGAGGCGCGAGGGGCATTGGTGCGGCTGCCCTCCCTCCCCCCTCTATATATAGGGTCCCCAGGGGGGGCGCTGGCCCTGGAGATCCAATCTCCCAAGGGGGCGGCGGCCAAGGGGGGTGGAGTGCCCCCCCCAAGGCAAGTGGGGCGCCCCCCACCCTAGGGTTCCCAACCCTAGGCGCAGGGGGAAGGCCCAAGGGGGGCGCACCAGCCCACTAGGGGCTGGTTCCCCTCCCACTTCAGCCCATGGGGCCCTCCGGATAGGTGGCCCCACCTGGTGGACCCCCGGGACCCTTCCGGTGGTCCCGGTACAATACCGGTGACCCCGAAACTTGTCCCGATGGCCGAAATAGCACTTCCTATATATAATTCTTTACCTCCGGACCATTCCGGAACTCCTCGTGACGTCCGGGATCTCATCCGGGACTCCGAACAACTTTCGGGTTACTGCATATACATATCTCTACAACCCTAGCGTCACCGAACCTTAAGTGTGTAGACCCTACGGGTTCGGGAGACATGTAGACATGACCGAGACGGCTCTCCGGTCAATAACCAATAGCGGGATCTGGATACCCATGTTGGCTCCCACATGCTCCTCGATGATCTCATCGGATGAACCACGATGTCGAGGATTCACGCAACCCCGTATACAATTCCCTTTGTCAATCGGTACGTTACTTGCCCGAGATTCGATCGTCGGTATCCCAATACCTCGTTCAATCTCGTTACCGGCGAGTCACTTTACTCATACCGTAATGCATGATCCCGTGACCAGACACTTGGTCACTTTGAGCTCATTATGATGATGCATTACCGAGTGGGCCCAGAGATACCTCTCCGTCATACGGAGTGACAAATCCCAGTCTTGATCCGTGTCAACCCAACAGACACTTTCGGAGATACCCGTAGTATACCTTTATAGTCACCCAGTTACGTTGTGACGTTTGGTACACCCAAAGCACTCCTACGGTATCCAGGAGTTACACGATCTCATGGTCCAAGGAAAAGATACTTGACATTGGAAAAACTCTAGCAAACGAACTATACGATCTTGTGCTATGTTTAGGATTGGGTCTTGTCCATCACATCATTCTCCTAATGATGTGATCTCGTTATCAATGACATCGAATGTCCATAGTCAGGAAACCATGACTATCTGTTGATCAACGAGCTAGTCAACTAGAGGCTTACTAGGGACATGTTGGTTTCTATGTATTCACACATGTATTATGATTTCCGAATAACACAATTATAGCATGAATAAAAGACAATTATCATGAACAAGGAAATATAATAATAATCCTTTTATTATTTCTTCTAGGGCATATTTCCAACATTGACATAGTGCCAAGTGCCAGTTGCTATTTTCAGCATCTTTTTTACATCAGAGGAAATCAATACCAAACGGAGTCCAAACACAGCGAAACTTTTTGTGGATTTTTTTGGACCAGAAGACATCCAGTGGCCAAAGAAGTACTGAAGAGGGAGCCCGAGGTGAGCAAAAGCACCAGGGCACGCCTGGAGGCCCAGGCGCACCCTGGTGGGTTGTGCCCACCTCGGTGGCCTCCCGAACTGCCTCTTTGCTCTATAAATACCCCAATATTCCAGAAACCCTAGGGGAGTCGATGAAAATCAATTCCAGCCGCAGCAAGTTCCGGAACCACCAGCAAATCTAGACACCATCACAGAGGGGTTCATCATGTCCATTGGTGCCTCTCCAATGATGCATGAGTAGTCCTTTGTAGACCGACGGGTCCGTAGTTAGCAGCTAGTTGGCTTCCTCTCTCTCTTTTGATTCTCAATACAATGGTCTCTTGGAGATCCATATGATGTAACTCTTTTTGCGGTGTGTTTGTTGGGATTCGATGAACTTTGAGTTTATGATCCGATCTATCTTTTTATCCATGAAAGTTATTTGAGTCTTCTTTGATCTCTTATATGCATGATTGCTTATAGCCTCGTATTTATTCTTCGATATTTGGGTTTTGTTTGGCCAACCTGATCTATTTACCTTGCAACGAGAAGAGGTGCTTTGTGATGGGTTCGATCTTACAGTGCTTGATCCCAGTGACAGAAGGGGAACCGAAACGTATGTATCATTGCCATTAAGGATAGCAAGATGGGGTCTATTTCTACACAAAAAGATCTTGTCTACATCACGTCATTGTTCTTATTGCATTACTCCGTTTTTCCATGAACTTAATACACTAGATGCATGCTAGATAGCGGTTGATGTGTGGAGTAATAGTAGTAGATGCAGGCAGGAGTCGGTCTACTAATCTTGGACGTGATGCCTATATAATGATCATTGCCTAGATATCGTCATGATTATTTGAAGTTTTATCAATTGCCCAACTGTAATTCATTTACCCACCGTTTGCTATATTTCTCGAGAGAAGCCACTAGTGAAATCTACGGCCCCTGGGTCTCTTCCTTATTATATTTTCCTTTGCGATCTATTTTTATTTGCTTTTATTTTCAGATCTATATTTCAATAACCCAAAAATACCTTGCTGCAATTTATTTTATTTGGAGATCTATCTATCAAATTATTACAACTTTCTCATGTCCACTTGCCAATTTCTGGCACCATTACTCGAAAGGGATTGACAACCCTTTAACACGTCGGGTTGCGAGTATTTGTTATTTGTGTGTAGGTGCCGTTCACGTAGTGTTGCGTGATTCTCCTACTGGTTCGATAACCTTGGTCTCATCACTGAGGGAAATACCTACTGTTGCTGTGCTGCATCATCCCTTCCTCTTTGAGAAAATACTGACGTAGTTCTAGCAGACATCAGAGCTATATTTTTATTCATCACATATTATGAGTTTTGCTTGGAGGATCATGTATGATATGAGTCTTTGATTTGTTTGCTATTTAGACTGTCACAATCATCCTTGCTGAACACATATATTTGACAGAGCCATATGTCATTAGGATTTGTTAGAATTGCTCTATGTGCTTCACTTAAATTTTTTGAGCTAGATAATTGCTCTATGTGCTTCACTTAAATCGATTAGAGCACGGTGGTGATTAAATTTTGAAGAAATACTTGAACTCTAATGCTTCACTTTTATTATTTTTAGAGTTGATATGATTATTTTTTAAATAAATGCACTCTCATGCTTCACTTATATTATCTTGGGATTTGATACATGAAATTTTTTGAAGAATTTATTTTGCTCTCGTGCTTCACTTAAATCTTTTTGAGAGTTAATAATAGTAATGGTAATTTGCACGAGATATGAATTTGGTCCCAAAGTGATAGATATTCAAGAGGGATATAATAAAAAGTTTCATGAAGATCCTTGGATATTATAAACTTCATTCCTTGCAATAGTTTTGCGATATGGAGATAGTGATATGTGAGTCATGTTGGTGAGTAATTATGCTTCAGTAAGAATATTGGTGTTAAGGTTTGTTATTCCCTATGCATGCACGAAAAGTCAATAGTTATGCAATGAATTTATATCCTACTTGTGGTGCATTATTCAGTGTTAGTAATTTTTGGGAAGTGTTGGTATGGAAGGCACCTGTGGATACGGCTAGCCATGGATTGTGTAAGAATGGTGGAAAGGAAATAAACTTTACTTTCTGTCTGAGAACTGCCTATAATTTGTCTAGCATGGAAGATATTGGGAATTCTCGGTCATTATCGTTGACAGGAAAAGCATGCCTTCCAAAATAATTTTATCTCTCAATTTAAGCCATGAGCTCTAGCACTTGTACAAATTTCTTCTTCCCTCTGCGAAGGACCTATCTATTTACTTTTATGCAATTTATATATTAATTTTGAGTCTCCATCTTCTCTTATAAAGCACAAACTAGGGAACACTATTGCCATACTTGTGCATTGGATGTAGCTAATATTCGAGTGTGTTTCATGAATGGATCAATGATTAAGCATAATGGGCTAGGGATAACTTTCTTGAGCGTTGATATTTTGAAAGACATGGTTGCTTGTTGATATGCTTGAGTATTGATGTCTTCATGTCAAGTTATAGACTATTGCTTTGAATCATTCAAGTCCAAATGTACATGCTACAAATAAAAGAATACACGTGTTAGGTAGCATTCCACATCAAAAATTCTATTTTTTATAGAAAGACTATAAGGGAACCCCCTACAGTATAATTGGTGCAAGAAACCCAAATTGCAAGTACCATGCCTTGAACCTGGGTGGGTGGGAAGGCATCAACCCCTCCCCACCACTAGGCTATGCCTTAGTCTGTTTTTATCATTTACCTACTCGAGGACGAGCAGGAATTAAGCTTGGGGATGCTTGATACGTCTCCAATGAATTTATAATTTTTTATTGTTCCATGTTATTATAGTATCAATCTTGGATGCTTTATATACATTTTCAAGCAACTTTATATCATTTTTGGGATTAACCTATTAACTTAGTGCCTAGTGCCAGTTGCTGTTTTTTGCTTGTTTTTGATTTTGCAGGATATCAGTACCAAACGAAGTCCAAATGCCACGAAACTTTTTGGAGATTTTTTTCTAGCAATAAGAGACCCTAGAAGCTTCGGGAAGGAACAAGAAGATGAAGGAGTGGCCCACTAGGCACCAGGGCGTGCCCTGGTACATAGTGGGGGCCACAAGCCTGCGTTTGACCTAACTCCGCCTCTATAAATTCCCAAATATCAAAAAACCTACCAGGGAGTCCACGAAATACTTTTTCTTCCGCTGCAAGCCTATGTTCTCAAGAGATCACATCGGGGACCCTTTCTGGCACTCTGTCGGAGGGGGAAACGATCACAGAGGGGTTCTTCATCATCCTTGCTGCCCCTCTGATGATGCGTGAGTAGTTTACCACTGACCTATTGTACATAGTTAGTAGCTAGATGGCTTCTTCTCTCTCGATGTTCTTCAATACAATGTTCTCCTTGATGATCTTGGAGTTCTATCCGATGTAATTCTATTTTGCGGTGTGTTTGTTGGGATCCGATGAATTGTGAGTTTATGATCAAATCTATCCATGAATACTATTTTGGTTTTCTTCGAACTCTTTTATTCATGATTAATATAGCTTCATATTTCGTCTTCGATTTATTGGTTTGGTTTGGACAACTAGATTGATTTATCTTGCCATGAGAAGAGGTGCTATGTAATGGGTTCAATCTTGTGGTGCTCAACCCTAGTGACAAAAAGGGACATGACGTGTATGTATCATTGCTATTAATGCTAAAAAGGCCGGGTTTATTCATACATGAGTTTATCTTGTCTACATCACGTCATCTTGCTTAAAGCATTACTCCATTTTCCCATGAACTTAATACACTAGATGCATGCTGGATAGGGTCGATGTGTGGAGTAATAGTAGTAGATGCAAAATCATTTTGGTCTAGTAATCTTGGATGTGATGCCTATGTATGATCATTTCCTTGGATATCGTCACAATTACTTGCCTTTCTATCAATTGCCTAATAGTAATTTGTTTACCCACCGTATGTTATTTTCTCGAGAGAAGCCTCTAGTGAAAACTATGGCCCCCGGGTCTATCTTTTATCATGTATTAATACCCAAAATACATGCCTACAATTTTCTTTTATTTATTTTATTTTGTATTTTTGTCAGATCTATCTATCAAAACCTATACAATTTAATCTTGCTCATAACCGTTGAGGGATTGACAACCCCTCCACGAGTTGGGTCGCAAGTATTTCTTGTTTGTGTGCAGGTGTTGTTTAGATAGTGTTGCTTGGTTCTCCTACTGGATTGATAACCTTGGTTTCACAACTGAGGGAAATACTTATCTGCACTATACTGCATCATCCTCTCCTCTTCGAGGAAATCCCAACGCAGCTCACAAGTAGAAGATAACTATATGATGTGTTTATTAAATAGGTTGGCATGAAATAATTCACATACATGTTGTCTAAGTATATAGGATTGCATGATATAATTCACATATATGAGTGATATACTAAGCAGCTGTCATCTACATATATGATCTCTAAACCAAGAAGATGGCATTGAATATTGTCTATATGATGTCTAAACTAAGCAATAGAAGACACCATATGCATGATATGAGAAATATAACCGTCCCAAATTAGAGGATACACCTGAGGGGGGGAGGTCATATGTCTCTCAATCCTTAGAGGAGCTATCTATAACCAGCGAGATATTTGCTTTAACAGGTAGCATTGTCTGCTCTAAATACATTATTTTCACTCTAGATTTTTCCATCACTAACTCAAATGGTTGATACACAGGAAGAGTAGTTCAATATACAAACATTGTCGATAAATGGAATACGTAATGGAAAAAAGGATGGCATAACATAATTCACATATATGATTCTTGGCTAAACATGATGGCATTGCATAATTCACATATATGATGCCCAGCTAAATAAGATGGCATTGCATAATTCACATATATAATATAGAAACTAAACAAGTAGCATTCACACAAAGCATGTCTAAACTAAGAAGATGGCATAGCAATGCAAGACACCATATGATTGATATGAGCAATATAACCCTACCAAGTTAGAGCGTACACCTCTGGGGGGATAGGACTAGTCATTTATCTCTGAATACTCTTTTGAGAAACTATCTGTAACCAGCAACATATCCGCTTCGACGGGTACCACTGACTGATCTGAAGGCATTATTTTCACTCCAGAATTTTCCATCACCGACTCAAATGGCTGATGCACAGGAAGAGTAGATGAATGTACAAACATTGTCGACAAATGAAATACATGATGAAAAAACATAGTATGGCATGATATAATTCAGATGTACGATGACTGGCTAAACAGGATGGCATTGCATAATTCACATATATGGTGCCTCGCTAAACAAGATGGCATTCCATAATCGCGTATATGATATAGAAACCAAACAGGTGGCATTCACACCAAGCATGTCTAAACTAAGAAGAAGACATATCGATGTATAAAGTAAGCAATGCGAGGAGCCATATGCATGATATGACCTACATCAACATGCCAGGTTAGAGCAAACACCTCAGGGGGTAAATAATGCTAGTCTGCTCCCTCTGAATCCCCCTCTGAATAGTTATCTTCCTCTGGATTACAATCTGGAATGGGGGGAGGGGGGCTGCAACTGGACCTGATACGTCTCCAATGTATCTATAATTTTTGATTGTTCCATGCTATTATAGTATCAATCTTGGATGTTTTATATGCAATTATATGCAGTTATATATAATGGAGAGTGCCAACGTATCTATATATCATTTTTTGGGACTAACCTATTAACTTAGTGCCAACTGCCAGTTGATGTTTTTTGCCTGTTTTTGGTTTTCCAGGAAATCAGTACCAAACGAAGTCCAAATGCCAAGAAACGTTTTTTTGGACATAAGAGACCCTAGAAGCTTTGGAGAGGGGGCAGAAGACGAAGGAGTAGGCCATGAGCCACATGGGCGCGCCCTTGTGCCTCGTGGACCCCTTGTTCATCCGTTTGACATAATTCCAACTCTATAAATTCTCTAAAATCAGGAAACCAACAGAGACCACCCAAACTACTTTTTACGCCGCCACAAGCTTCTGTTCTCGCGAGATTCCATCTGGAGGCCTTTTCCAGCACTCCGTCGGAGGGGGAATCGATCACAAAGGGCCTCTACATCAACCTTGTTGCCCTTCCAATGATGTATGAGTATTTTACCACAGACCTATGGGTCCATAGCTAGTAGCTAGATGGCTTCTTCTATCTCTTTGATCTTCAATACAATGTTCTCCTCAATGTTCTTATAGATCTATTCGATGTAATCCTTTTTGCGGTGTGTTTGTTGGTATCCGATGAATTGTGGGTTTATGATCAGATTATCCATGAATATTATTTGAGTCTTCCCTGAACTCTTTTATGCATGATTGATAAAGCTTTGTATTTCACTCTGATCTATCCGTTTGGTTGGCCAACTAGATCGATTTATCTTGCAACGGGGGAGGTGCTTTATGATGGGTTCGATCTTGCAGTGCTCAATCCCAGTGACAGAAAGGGACATACATATTTGTATCATTACCATTAAGGATAAAATGATGGGGGTTTATTCATATTGATTGGATTTACTTTGTCTACATCATGTCAGCTTTCTTAAGGCGTCACTGCATTCTTTATGAACTTAGTACTCTAGATGCATGCGGGATAGTAGTCGATGTGTGGAGTAATAGTAGTAGATGTAGGCAGGAGTCGGTCTACTTGTCTCAGACGTGATGCCTATATACATGATCATTGCCTTGGATATCATCATAACTATGGACTTTTCTATCAATTGCCCAATAGTAATTTGTTTACACATAGTATGCTTTTTGTTCGAGAGAGAAGCCTCTAGTGAAAACTATGGCCCCTGTGTCTATCTTATCATATATTAAAATCCAAAAGTACCTTGCTGCAATTTATTTACTTTACTTTTATTTTGTGTTTTGTCTATCTATATATCACTACGAGATTTGATCCTTGCAATTAACCGCCAAGGGATTGACAACCCCTTGTTTGTGTTGGGTGCAAGTATTTTTAATTTTGTGTGTAGGTGATGTTCATGAGGTGTTGTGTGGTTTTCCTACTCGATTGATAAGTTTGGTTCTTAACTGAGAGAAATACTTATCTCTACTGTACTACATCATCCTCTCCTCTTCGGGGAAATCCCAACACAACTCACAAGTAGCAGCGCTCACCATGGAGCGTCGTCTGCATGACATTACATTCCCACACAATGCCCTTCTGTTTTTCTCTACATGTTCAGTACGATTGTGTACAATAACTGACATGCATAATAAAAAAAGTTAGATTATGTAAGGTCTAAGGGGTGCATGTAGAAATCCAGACTAACGGTAGCAACCAGTGGATAGACCCAAAACTAATGATAGCAGGCAGATGATAGCTTCAGTTAACAAAGATAGATCATGGCTTCTTTACTGTTTGTTTCCCACCCAACATCAACCACATAGAAGACCCGAGATGATCCAAATAGTAGACATATATACTATTTGTTGCTGCCTCGATATGTGCTCCATCGTGGGTAAAAGTTCATCCTCATCATGCATGATAGGGATCTCAAAATGTCTCACAAGATGAGAAGCATAAATACCACCATAAATAACACCATCCGAATGGTTAGTGTAACCGTCATGCAATGATTGCTCCCAAACTAAAAGTTATGGCACCATAAAGAGCGCAACGCAAAATAGAAAGATCAGGTGAACTAAGCGTTCCACTTTCCCATCTACCAGTTAAACACCTCCCGGCAAATAATGAAAAGTAGCAGAAAACAGAAAAAAAATGCAAACTAGCAACTCTAGCCTTAGAGACTCCTCTGCTCTCCCACATAGTTACTTCTAATACAAAGTCCTCAAAATCTCTAGTGTGTGGCTCTAGGGTACTACACTCATTAGGACCTTTGCATTCTTGACAAAACCTATCAAGTGTCATTTCATAAGGTTGATCTTGATACGGTAGGTGTGTCTCTCCTAGGCATAAATCGAAAGTTTTGCACAAAAGTATTGGTAAGGAGAGATGCTGATCACACTTATCATGGAGGAATGGAGTGAGTGCAGCATTGTTCACCCAATGATAGAAATCCTCCCGAATACCCGCGTCTCTCAAGAATGTATCACGACCATTCACATGGTTGCACCTCAGCTACAAGAGGAAGGTTGTACTTGGGCTTCTCCTTCAGAGTTTCCATGGAACTCCAGCTCAAAGAGCGTCTCAAGAGCCTCCTAAGCACTTTCCTTTCTGAAAGTATCGAGAAAAGGTGTCTAGAGGGGGGGGTGAATAGAGTGTAAGTAAGAAAAGTTGCAGTTTTTAACTTCTTTAAGTTGAAGTGGAGTTTTGGCACAAGTTTAAACATTCACAATACATATCGAGCAAGCATGACAAGAGTATATGAGCAGCGGAAAGTAAAGCATGCAAGTTGCAAGAATGTAAAGGGATGGGATTGGAGTGTGCAAACGCAATTGGAGACACAGAGATTTTTGGCGTGGTTCCGATAGGTGGTGCTATCATACATCCACGTCGATGGAGACTTCAATACACGAAGGGTAACGGTTGCGCTAGTCCACGGAGGGCTCCACCCATGAAGGGTCCACGAAGAATCAACCTTGTCTATCCCACCATGGCCGTCGCCCACGAAGGACTTGCCTCACTCGGGTAGATCTTCACGAAAGTAGGCGATCTCCTTGCCCTTACAAACTCCTTGGTTCAACTCCACAATATTGACGGAGGTTCCCAAGTGACACCTAACCAATCTAGGAGACACCACTCTCCAAGAGGTAATAGATGGTGTGTTGATGATGAACTCCTTGCTCTTGTGCTTCAAATGATAGTCTCCCCAACACTCAACTCTCTCTCACAGGATTTGGATTTGGTAGAAAGAAGATTTGAGTGGAAAGCAACTTGGGGAAGGCTAGAGATTAAGATTTATGTGGTTGGAATGGAATATCTTGACCTCAACACAAGTGTAGGTGGTTCTATCTCAGAAAATGTATGTTGGAAGTGCAGGCATGTTCTGATGGCTCTCTCCATGAATGAAGAGTGGGTGGAGGGGTATAAATAGCCTCCACACAAAATCTAACCGTTACACACAAATCACCAAACTCAGTGGGACCGAATCATGAAAGTCGATCAGACCGATTTAGTTTAAAATGTGAACGTTAGGATTTTCGGTGGGACCGACATGATCAACTCGGTGGGACCAATGTGCTAGGGTTATGGTAAAGCCTCAACTCGGTTTGACCGACTACACAAACTCGGTGGGAACGATTTGGGTAATAAGCGAAACAGAGAGTTGGCCAAGCAAACTCGTTGGGACCGATTGCATACCTCGGTGGAACCGAAATTATTGCAATAGGCAACAAAGAGTTTGCAAGCCCATCTCGGTGAGACCGAGATCCCATCGGTGAGACTGAATTGATTAGGGTTTGTGGCAGTGGCTATGTCAAGAGAACTCGGTGGCGCCAGATAGAATGTTTCGGTGGGGCCGAGTTTGACTTTTGGTTTGGGACATATGTGGATATGAGAAAGTGGTTGAGGGCTTTGGAGCATATCACTAAGCACTTTGAGCAAGCAAGCCATTGAGAAACACCTCATCCCCTCTTAATAGTATTGGCTTTCCTATGGACTCAATGTGATCTTGGATCACTAAAATAAAATGTAGAGTCCTGAGCTTTGAGCTTGAGCCAATCCTTTGTCCTCAGCATCTTGAAGGGGTTCCACATCCTCTAGTCCATGCCACTCCATTGTTGAACTTATCTGAAACATACTAGGTAGAAGCATTAGTCCAACAAGGGATATGTTGACATTAATTACCAAAATCACCCAGGGAGCACTTGTGCTTTCAATCTCCCTCTTTTTTGGTAATTGATGACAACATACATCAAAGCTTTAGATAAAGATATAGAGAATAACAAGTAAAGCTTTGGAAAGACATGTAACATGCATAGGCCCCCCCCCTACATGTATGCAATCATGTAAATATGGAATATAGGAGCATGTGAATGGATAAGCATGACAGAGTAAGCAATGTGTTACATGTATCTTGGCTATATGCATCAGAGCAAATGATGTGAATATAGGAAATGTACCTTCATGCTCATGAGTCCTTCTTGCAAACAGTATGTACATCAGCAAGAAATCCTCATACACATGACTGTGATGCATATACTGTTGGAAATATGCCCTAGAGGCAATAATAAATTGGTTATTATTATATTTCCTTGTTCATGATAATCATTTATTATCCATGCTAGAATTGTATTGATAGGAAACTCAGATACATGTGTGGATACATAGACAACACCATGTCCCTAGTAAGCCTCTAGTTGACTAGCTCGTTGATCAATAGATGGTTACGGTTTCCTGACCATGGACATTGGATGTCGTCGATAGCGGGATCACATCATTAGGAGAATGATGTGATGGACAAGACCCAATCCTATGCCTAGCACAAAGATCGTGTAGTTCGTATGCTAAAGCTTTTCTAATGTCAAGTATCATTTCCTTAGACCATGAGATTGTGCAACTCCCGGATACCGTAGGAATGCTTTGGGTGTACCAAACGTCACAACGTAACTGGGTGGCTATAAAGGTTCACTATAGGTATCTCCGAAAGTGTCTGTTGGGTTGGCACGAATCGAGACTGGGATTTGTCACTCCGTGTAAACGGAGAGGTATCTCTGGGCCCACTCGGTAGGACATCATCATAATGTGCACAATGTGACCAAGGAGTTGATCATGGGATGATGTGTTACGGAACGAGTAAAGAGACTTGCCGGTAACGAGATTGAACAAGGTACCGGGATACCGACGGTCGAATCTCGGGCAAGTACAATACCGCTGGACAAAGGGAATTGTATACGGGATTGATTGAATCCTCGACATCGTGGTTCATCCGATGAGATCATCATGGAGCATGTGGGAGCCAACATGGGTATCCAGATCCCGCTGTTGGTTATTGACCGGAGAGTTGTCTCGGCCATGTCTGCATGACTCCCGAGCCCGTAGGGTCTACACACTTAAGGTTCGATGACGCTAGGGTTATAGGGAAAGTATGTACGCGGTTACCGAATGTTGTTCGGAGTCCCGGATGAGATCCCGGACATCACGAGGAGCTCCGGAATGGTCCGGAGGTGAAGATCGGTATATTGGGCGAAGGCTATTGGAGTCCGGAAGTGTTCCGGGGGTATCAGGCGATGGCTAGCATGACCGAAAGGTGTTTCGGGAACCCCGGCAAGTGTGGGAGGGCCTCATGGGCCAAAGAGGAAGGGGCAAACCAGCCCACTAAGGGGTGGTGCGCCCCCCACACCCTTTCCCATGTTACTTGGGGGGTTGGGGCGCCTCCACCTGGCTTGGGAGGCAAGCCTCCACCTGCTTGGCTTGGGGGGGCAAGTCTCCCTAGGATTTTCCCTAGGGAGATCCAATCTGCCTAGCCGCCGCCCCCTAGGGGAAACCCTAGGGCGCCTCCCCCTCTCCCCTTGCCCCTATATATAGTGGAGGGGTGGGAGGGAAGCCGTGACCTCTTCCCTGGCGCAGCCCACCCTCCTCCAACTCTTCCTCCTCCTCCATAGAGCTTGGCGAAGCCCTGCAGGAATACCACAAGCTCCACCACCACGCCGTCGTGATGCTGGAGTTCTCCCTCAACTTCTCCTCTCCCCTTGCTGGATCAAGAAGGAGGAGACGTCCCCGGGCTGTACGTGTGTTGAACGCGGAGGCGTTGTCCGTTCGGTGCTAGATCGGAATCAACCGCGATCTGAATCGCTGCGAGTACGACTCCTTCATCCGCGTTCTTGCAACGCTTCCGCTTAGCGATCTACAAGGGTATGTAGATGCACTCCCCTTCCCCTCATTGCTAAATTACTCCATAGATTGATCTTGGTGGTGCGTAGAAAATTTTAAATTTCTGCTACGATCCCCAACATATACTTACCTTGTGGTCTTGAGTTGGCTTAGGAAGGAATGAACCTGAGTAAACAAGGTTAGATAACACAGATACACCTACTAGCCAGAGCGAACAAAAGAAACCACAAGAGTACCAAGACTGGGATGACATGTAGAGAGTGAGTACTAAGTACCCCATTGGATATAGACATGTCCCCAAAGGTAAAGATGTGCAATGAATTCACGGATTTCCTTCCCTTAGATGTCTTGCTCCCCCTGAATCTAGCATGGGTTACTGGGAGAAGATAGGGAACAGAAAATCAGAGCAAAGAAAAGAAACAGAGCTAATGAAAACAATCAACTATGAGCATCTCTTTCCTCTTAAAGACATGTGACTTCTCTCCTCTTGAACACCAAGAATCTGGGGTTTCTTACACTCTCCCCTGAGTATTCTCTCCCCCTATAGAAATGATTAAGCTTTGATGTGATCTCTCTCTCCCCCTTTGACATCAACTTCCAAGAAGGGTTCTTCTGGATTTTTGTTACAAATGGGTTTGGCCTTGAGTCACAAAGCAAAGCAGCAAGTCGAATGTGATGCTGGAGTAAAAAGAATGCAGGAACAAGTGGCACCGAAATTGGTAGCACCGAGTTGTGTGCTTCGGTGGCACCGAAAGGATTTGGTTGGACCAAAGGAAACAAACCGGTGTGACCGAGTTCATCACAGTGAAAACACTTGTCACCTCACTCACTAGGCAGGTAAAATCTCACAAGGATTTGCAAGGTGAATTGGATGTAGGGAAAGCAGAAAAAAGAGAAGAAAAACAAATACGCATGAGACAAATGCAAGAGCACAGAAAAACACAAGAGAACTTCATCTAGAATTGGTCGGCGACAATGTCGCCTATGTTAGAGTATATTGACTTAGGAGTCAAGTGAGATCACTTGATCATAGGTCATACTCTTAGTTTTAAGCTCAAAATGGGGTTACCATTTTTCATTTAAGCATCTTGATGTATTCACATCTTGTTGAGTTGCTTCGACCCATGACTTGGAGTAAAGCTTCTCTAAGATGGAATAACACACCTTGGGTGGTGGTGTTGATCTTGATCATGTAGTTGTACTTGTGTGGGTTGCTCAAGGTTGATGTAGCTCATCAAGAGTTGGGAGCACCACTTGGAATTTGAGTTCATCTACCTACATGGGTTAGTCTTGCAAGAAAGAGCACTTGTGTATCCAAGAATTTGTCAAAGGATATGTTTGAAGGGTTTCGTGCTTCCTTATCTTCAACCACCATTGTGTAGAGACTTGGTGATGTAGAAATTGCTCATGATGTGAGTGGGTTGCAATCTCATAGATTTATATTTATCCAAGTACCTACAAGGGTTAGATAGCATGCAAGGGTGCAAATATATCCAAGACATATAAATAGCAACATGAAAGAAATATCAAGGATTAGTCAAGGGCTCATGCCTTGCATGTATCCAAATGGAGTTTCTACTCAAAATTTGAAGCATCAATGATGTTCAATTCACCTCTCAAACGACAAAAGACTTTCTCATCAAGTGGTTTGGTGAATATATCCGCCAATTGCTTATCAGTGCGAACATGCTTAAGATCAATGTCCCCTTTGGCAACGTGATCTTGAATGAAATGATGACAAACTTCAATATGCTTAGTTCAAGAATGTTGCACGGGATTGTGAGCAATCTTGATAGCACTTTCATTGTCACAAAGCAGTGGAACATGTTTCACATATATCCCATAGTCCTTGAGAGTTTGGGTCATCCAAAGTAATTTAGCACAACATGAACCAGCGGCAATGTATTCTGCTTCGGCGGTGGATAAGGATACCGAGTTTTGTTTCTTGGAAGACCAAGACACAAGAGATCTACCAAGAAATTGACAAGTACTCGAAGTGGACTTTCTATCAACCTTGTCTCCGGCATAGTCTAAATCGGAGTAACCAACAAGATCGAAAGAAGACCTCTTAGGATACCAAATGCCAAAATTTGGTCTGTGTATTATGTATCTCACTATCCTTTTCACAGCCTTAAGATGACATCTTTAGGAGCTGCTTGATATCGTGCACACATGCACACACTTAGCATAATATCGGGATGAGAGGCACATAGATATAACAATGAGCCAATCATGGAGCGGTAAACCTTTTGATCAACCGGTTCACCATCTTTGGTCATATCAAGATGTCCACTAGTAGGCATGGGTGTAGTCATACCTTTGCATTCTTGCATGTTGAACTTCTTGAATAAGTCCTTAGTATACTTTGTTTGAGAGACAAAGGTACCTTCCTTAGTTTGTTTGATTTGAAAACCAAGAAAGAATTTGAGTTCACTCATCATAGACATCTCAAACTTCTTCGACATTATCTTTCCAAACTTCTCACTAAAATGAGAGTTAGTCGAACCAAATATTATATCATCAACATAAATTTGGCACACAAATAGTTCTCCATTAACCCTTTTAGTAAAAAGTGTAGAATCTATTTTTCCAATTTCAAAGCCTTTTTCAATAAGGAACTTGGTCAAGTATTTATACCACGCTCTAGGAGGTTGTTTAAGACCATAAAGAGATTTGTGAAGTTTGTAAACATGATTAGGTTTCTTAGGATTGACAAAGCCGGGAGGTTTCTTAACATAAACTTCCTCCTCAATTTCACCATTTAAAGAAGCACTTTTAATGTCCATTTGGTACAAGGTGATATCATGGTGATTAGCATAAGCAAGTAAGATGCGAATGGACTCAAGTCTAGCAACGGGGGCATATGTCTCACCATAGTCCATACCTTCGACTTGAGTGTAGCCTTGGGCGACTAGATGTGCTTTGTTGCGAACAACTTGTCCATCTTAATCTTGCTTGTTGCGAAACACCCATTTGGTACCGATGATGTGGTGGTTGTTGTCGGGCTTCTCATCCAATGTCCACACTTGATTTATCTCAAAGTTGTGTAGCTCTTCATGCATGGCATTTATCCAATATGGATCTTCCAATGCTTCTTTAACCTTCATAGGTTCAATGCTAGAGATGAATGAATAATGTTCACAAAAGTTAGCCAAACGAGTTTTAGAGCAAGTGATTCTCCCGGTTTGGATATTCTTGTAGATTTGCTCAACGAGATGGTCTTTGGCGAATCTTGCTCGAACTCGTGGGAGCTTTTGCTTGGCTAGGGGTGGAACATCCTCTTCATCTTGTTCTTCTTCTTGGCCTTCTTCATTGTTGACGTTGTCGTTCTCTTGTCGTGGTGGAGAAGGAGGTTCTTGATGTTCATCTTGGTGTACTTCCTCGTTTTCTTCGTCTTGGTGTGTCCCACTTGTGGATGCTTCCGTATCAACTCTTGGTTCACCTTGTCGTGAGGTGGAAGCTTCCACTTGGATGGATGAGGTACTCTCCTTCACCTCCGTTGGACGAATCTTGTCAATAGACAAGTCTTGGATTGCTTCCGAAGGGTCTTTGTCTCCTACATCAATTGGCAATTACTCTACTTGTGAGCCGTTAGATTCATCAAACTTCACATCTACTTTCTCTAAAACCTTTTGGGTGAAATTGTTGTAGACACGGTAAGTGTGAGAGTTTGAGCCATAACCAAGTAGGAAACCTTCATGAGTTAGGAGCAAATTTAGAACGACGATGCTTATCAAGAAAGTAGCACTTTGAGCCGAATACTCGAAAGTATCCAACTTGGGGTTTGTTACTGGTGAGGAGCTTGAATGTCGTCTTGCTGAGTAGCTTGTGAAGATACAAGCGATTTGTTGCATGACAAGCTATCTCAACCGCTTCCGCACAAAAGTGTTTTGGAGTCTTGTACTCATCAAGCATCGTTCTTGCCATCTCAATAAGAGTCCGGTTCTTCCTCTCAACAACACCATTTTGTTGAGGTGTGTACGTAGCCGAGAACTCGTGTGAAATCCCCTCTTCATCAAGAAAGGTATCCACATTTGCGTTCTTGAACTCTGTTCCGTTGTCGCTCCGAACCTTCTTGATCTTCACTTCAAATTGATTTTGGGCCTTCCTAGCGAAGTTTTTGAAGATCTTTTGGACCTGCGATTTATCATCAAGGAAGAACACCCACGTAAATCTTGAAAAATCATAGACTATGACTAGACCAAATGAGTTACCACTGAGACTCTTGTAGGCATTGGGACCAAAGAGATCCATGTGAAGTAGCTCGAGCGGTCTTCTCGTGGTCATGATGTTCTTCACGGGGTGACTCCCTCCAACTTGTTTTCCTGCTTTACAAGAACTACAAAGTCTATCCTTGTCAAATATAACATCTTTTACTCGAAGGATATGATTACCTTTAATAAGCTTATCAAGATTTCGCATGCCCACATGACATAGCCTTCTATGCCACAACCAGCCTTTAGAAGATTTAGCAATTAAGGAAGTTCTAGGTCGAGCCTTTTTAATGAAATCAACAATGTAAAGATCACCTCTACGTATACCGGTAAAGACCATTTTATGATTGTCTCTTCAAAACACTTGGCAATCTACTTCAGTAAATAGGACATTGAAACCGAAATCAGCAAGTCTAGATACTGAAAGTAAATTGTACCCAAGAGATTCAACGATCATGGCGTTTTGTATGGAGCTATCACGTGAGATGACCACCTTACCGAGGCCAACCACCTTACCCTTTGAGTTATCACCAAAAGTGACATACTTTCGAGGGCCGTCATTTTCAACAAGCTCACGAAACATATCTTTGTCTCCGGTCATATGATCAGTACATCCACTATCAAGAACCCATTCCTTTCCTCCAGCCATGTAGCCGCGAAGATTAGCCATAAGACCAACGTGCCTCATCGCATAGTCAAGATCACTTTTACTATCCTCATCCTCATCGTAGTATCCATGTTCAACATCATCTTGTATTTGATCAATTCCTAGAGAGTGTAATTCATTAGATAAATGATCATCACAATGGTCACCTTTATGAATTCTAATAGCTTCGGATATGATATTGCTAATGATTCCAACATCTCCTTTGGCACGCATGATATTGGTAAGCTCAAATAGATAGTCACCAAACATATGATCACTAGAATTCATCTTACTCAAGGCAATAGACTTATGAAGAATTTCATCTAAGTTTTGCAAGGAATAGTTTGGAAATCTTTCCTCAAGAAATCTCCATATAGTGTAGGCACAACCAAGAGTAGGCAAACATCCAATCAAGTTTCTAGGCAAGCCTCTAGTGATAAGATTAACAGTTCTAAGGTTGCGGATCATGTCAATAGACTCATCAAGGGTAGGATGCAAAGGATGAACATGAGGTGCACAAGGGCTAGTAATGTACTTGTTCAAATGATATTCATTGAAAATCCCAAGCATCTCATTTTTCCACTCACGAAAGAACTCTCCATCAAGAATAGGCACTCTACGTCTAAGACTCCCCAACGTAGACTCATCCATCTTCCTCCAATGGTGATTAAACCAAAGCTCTGATGCCAATCGAAAGGATCAAGAAGAGGTGTCTACAGGGGGGTGAATAGACTCTAAGTAAGAAAAGTTGCAGTTTTTAACTTCTTTAAGTTGAAGTGGAGTTTTGGCACAAGTTTAAACATTCACAATACATATCAAGCAAGCATGACAAGAGTATATGAGCAGCGGAACGTAAAGCATGCAAGTTGCAAGAATGTAAAGGGATGGGATTGGAGTGTGCAAACACGATTGGAGACACAGAGATTTTTGGCGTGGTTCCGATAGGTGGTGCTATCGTACATCCACGTTGATGGAGACTTCAACCCACGAAGGGTAATGGTTGTGCGAGTCCATGGAGGCTCCACCCACGAAGGGTCCACGAAGAAGCAACCTTGTCTATCCCACCATGGTCGTCGCCCACGAAGGACTTGCCTCACTCGGGTAGATCTTCACGAAGTAGGCGATCTCCTTGCCCTTTCAAACTCCTTAGTTCAACTCCACAATCTTGACGGAGGCTCCCAAGTGACACCTAACCAATCTAGGAGACACCACTCTCCAAGAGGTAATAGATGGTGTGTTGATGATGAACTCCTTGCTCTTGTGCTTCAAATGATAGTCTCCCCAACACTCAATTCTCTCTCACAGGATTTGGATTTGGTAGAAAGAAGATTTGAGTGGAAAGAAACTTGGGGAAGGCTAGAGATCAAGATTTATGTGGTTGGAATAGAATATCTTGACCTCAACACAAGTGTAGGTGGTTCTATCTCAGAAAATGTATGTTGGAAGTGCAGGCATGTTCTGATGGCTCTCTCCATGAATGAAGAGTGGGTGGAGGGGTATAGATAGCCTCCACACAAAATCTAACCGTTACACACAGATCACCAAACTCGGTGGGACTGAATCATGAAGCTCGGTCAGACCGATTTAGTTCAAAATGTGAATGTTAGGATTTTTGGTGGGACCAACATGATCAACTCGGTGGGACCAATGTGCTAGGGTTAGGGTAAAGCCTCAACTCAGTTTGACGGATTACACAAACTCGGTGGGACTGATTTGGGTAATTAGCGAAACAGAGAGTTGGCCAAGCAAACTCGGTGGGACCGATTGCATACCTCGGTGGGACCGAAATTATTGCAATATGCAACAGAGAATTTGCAAGCCCATCTCGGTGAGACCGAGATCCCATCGGTGAGACCGAATTGATTAGGGTTTGTGGCAGTGGCTATGTCAAGAGAACTCAGTGGCGCCGGATAAAAAGTTTCGGTTGGGCCGAGTTTGACTTTCGGTTTGGGACATATGTGGATATGAGAAAGTGGTTGAGGGCTTTGGAGCATATCACTAAGCACTTTGAGCAAGCAAGCCATTGAGCAACACCTCATCCCCTCTTAATAGTATTGGCTTTCCTATGGACTCAGTGTGATCTTGGATCAGTAAAATAAAATGTAGAGTCCCTAGTAGCTTGAGCCAATCCTTTGTCCTCAGCATCTTGAAGGGGTTCCACATCCTCTAGTCCATGCCACTCCATTGTTGAACTTATCTGAAACATACTAGGTAGAAGCATTAGTCCAACAAGAGATATGTTGACATTAATTACCAAAATCACCCAGGGAGCACTTGTGCCTTCACTTTCTCTGAAAATTTCTGAAATTTTTAGTCCCCAAATTAAAAGAGAATGAAACTTAACATAATTGATAGAAACTACTCCCACAAGTATCTAGAGGCTATATAATGTATCAAAACTACTTAGAACCAAAAAATTCAACATGCAAGCTCATATTCATGGTCACCAACAGCAGAAAAATAATAATCCACTAGAACAAAAACTAATACCATTCGAGCAGTCACATACCAAGGAGCAATTCCTCCAAACAGTAACAGAGCTCTAAGCAAGGAGATCGAAAATCTCATGAAAATGAGCAAGAACACGGGATATGAAGCAAGGATGATTTTTTCTAGAGGTGGAAGTCTGTGAGCATGGGTACTACATGAGGGGCTCCCTGTGGGGCCCACAAGCTTACTTGACGTGCCCAGGGGATAGGCGCGCCATGTGAGCTTTTGGCTCACTGGTGCACCCCCTCGAGTCTGTTCAGTGCTAAATTCTTATATATTTTATAAAAAATCATACTAAATTTTTAGGACATTCTGAGGATTTTTATTTTTGAGACATTTTTTATTACATGGATAATTCAAAAAATAGGATAAACATGACATTTTACTTTATTAAACTATAAATAAGAGAGAGCAAAGTATAAGTACAGTAGGTTGTGCTTACTAAATTCATCGATCACATGCCCCTAAAAAGAATCGATTAATAAGGTTGATCAATTTTTATTAACAAACTATTTCTGAGTAACAAGAAACCGAAGGACTTTAGCATAACACTAGGTTACCTCTATTGGGATATACATTTCCCCAACAATAAGAGTTTGGTATTTCTTTTCGGGAGTCGGAAGGGGAAATTCAGAACATCAAATAGTAATTATCATAATTCTTTCAATGGAGTCGATACTTTTCATTTGATTCTATTTTGTTAGAAAATATACCATATGCACATTACCATTGACATGAAAAAGTGACCTTGCTTCTGTTGTAATCAATAACAGCCCCTGCAGTTTTCAAAAAGGGTCTACCAAGGATAACCAACATATTCTCGTCCTCACACATATCAAGAATAACAAAGTCTGTTAAGATACTAACATTAGCAACTACAATGGGAACATCCTCACACATTCCAATAGGTATAATAGTTGATTTATCAGCCATTTGCGAAGATATTTCAGTAGGTGCCACCCTACTCAAATCAAGTCTTCTGTATAAAGAGAAAGGCATAACACTGATACCGGCTCCTAAATAACACAAAGTGGTTTTGACATAATTATTTTTAATGGAGCATGGTATATTAGGTATCCTTGGGTCTCCCAATTTCTGAGGTACTTTTCCTTCAAAAGAATAATTTGCAAGCATGGTGGAGATTTCAGCCTCCAAGATTTTTCTTTTATTGGTGACAATATCCTTCATTTATTTAGCATATGGCGACATTTTCATAATTTTAGTCAAGGGTGTGTGAAAATACAAAGGTCTAAGCATTTCAACAAAGAGATTAAAATCCTCTTCATCTCTATATTTCATAGCCTTACTAGGAAATGGCATAGGCTTTTGGACTCAAGGTTATCTGTCTTTACCATGATTCCTAGCAATGAAATCTTTTTTTGTCATATCTTGTATTTTTAGGAGGTGGGTTATCTGGCTCAACTGCGGGTTCTATTCCTGTATCATCATCAGATTCTTTATTATTGCCTGGTTGAGTATCAATATGATCATCATTAGCATCATCACTATCATTACCACTAGGCAAATGTTCATTAGCAAACCATGTCTGATAACCCACAAGTATAGGGGGGCGTTTCTAGCCTTCTTCTTCGATAAATAAGAGTGTCGAACCCAATGAGGAGCTAAAGGCAGAACAAATATTCCTTCAAGTTCTATCAACCACTGATACAACTTTACGCACATTTGATGTTTGCTTTACCTAAATCAAGTATGAAACTATTTTGCAAGAATAAAACTACGAATAAATTGCAAGGTAATAAAAGTGGATAGCTTTTGTCAACAAGAAAGTCATTTGTCCCTAGGCAATTGATAACAAGTACTGGTAATCATTCTTGCAATTCTATATGAGGGAGAGGCATGAGCTAACATTTCTTGCCATTCTATATGAGGGAGAGGCATGAGCTAACATACTTTCTCTACTTGGATCATATGCACTTATGATTGGAACTCTAGCAAGCATCCACAACTACTAAATACCATTAAGGTCATGAAACCCAACCATATAATTAAGTATCAAGTCCTCTATATCCCATATGCAACAACCCACCTGGGAAACAAAAAACATGCAAAAAACAGGAACTGGCACTGGGCACTGGATCAATAGGTTAGTCTAATAAATCATATAAAAAGTTTCCAAAAATATGTAAAAGTTGTATAATATTGGCATGGAATAATAAAAAATCATAGATACGATGGAGACGTATCAACATCCGCAAGCTTAATTCCTGCTCGTCCTCGAGTAGGTAAATGATAAAAAAGATAAATTTTGATGTGGAATGCTACCTAGCATAAACTTGAGCATATATCAAATCATGGCATGAATATTAAGACATAAGTGATTCAAAGCAATAGTCTATAATTTGACATAAAGACATCAATAATTAGGCATCCCAACAAACAATCATGTCTTTCAAAATATGAATGCTAAAGAAAGCTATCCCTACAAAATCATATAGTCTTGTCATGCTCTATCTTCTTAACACAAAGTATTTATCATGCACAACCCCGATGACAAGCCGAGTAATTGGTTCATACTTTTTAACGCGCTTCAGCTTTTTCAACCCTCACGCAATACATGAGTGCAAGCCATGGATATAGCACTATGGGTGGAGTAGACTATGATGATAGGGGTAAATATAGAGAAGACAAAAAAGTAAGAAAGTCTCACATCGATGCGGCTAACCAACGGGCTATGGAGATGCCCATCAATTGATATCAACATGAGGAGTAGGGATTGCCATGCAACGAATGCACTAAGAGCTATAAGTGTATGCAAGCTCAATATGAAAACTAAGTGGGTGTGCATCTAATCCTATAATGAAAAATTCCCACTATTATATGAAAGTGACAACATAGGAGACTCTCCATATGAAAAGCATGGTGCTACTTTGAAGCACAAGTGTGGAACTAGCATGCCCCTTCTCTCTTTATTTATTTATTTATTTTTCTTTTTTCTTTTTTTTCTTTTTCTTTTTTTCTTTCTTTTATATTTTTCTCTCTCTTTGTCCGGAGTCTCATCCCAACTTGTGGGGGAATCATAGTCTCCATCATCCTTTCCTCACTGGGGCAATGCTCTAAAATGAATAATGATGATCATCACACTTATATTTACTTATAACTCAAAAGAAATAAAAACTACAACTCAATACCTATAACAAAGTATGACTCTATATGAATGCCTCTAGCAGTGTACCAGGATGTGCAATGATCTAACGTAACAACGATATCACAAAACGGACAAGCCATGTAAATATCATGCTAGCTATATTATGATCATGCAAAGCAATATGACAATGAATGCTCAAGTCATAAAAAAAAGAGGTGGTGGAAGTTGCGTGGCAATATATCTCGGAATAGCTATGGAAGGGCCATAATAGGTAGGTACGGTGGCTGTTTTGAGGAAGATATAATAAGGCTTATGTGTATAAAGTGTATCATATCACGGGGTTTGGATGCACCTGTGAAGTTTGCACCACCTCTCGATGTGAAAAAGGGCAATGCATGGTGCCATAGAGGCTAGCAAATTGCGGAAAGGTAAGAGTGCTTATAATCCGTGGACTAACATTAGTCATAAAGAACTCATATACTTATTACAAAAGTTTATTAGACCTTGAAGCAAAGAGGGGGAGAGAGTTGGTGTTGATGGTAGCAAGATTATAGCAGGGAGAAGAGGTGTTACACTACTGCATAGAGGGGGAGAGAGTTGGTGTTGACGGTAGCAAGATTGTTGATGTAGATCGCCATCACGATCCTTGCCCCGGCGGCACTCCAGCGCCACCGGGAGAGAGGGGTAGTGAGCCCCCCCTCCTTATTCCTTGTCCTCCCCCCTAGATGGGAGGAGAGTTCCCCCTCTGGTCCATGGCCTCCATGGCGATGGAGGGGCGGGAGCCCCTCCGAGATTGGATCTCCCTCTCTGTTCTCTTCCGTTTCACATTCCCAGATCTGACCCTTCATAGTTTCTTAAATTCCCAGAGATCCGTAACTCCGATTGTGCTAAAAAAGTTACACGATTTTTTTTCGGATATAAGCTTCCTTGTGCCCAAAGTATAGCTCCAATCGACGTTCGAGGTGAGCACAAGACATCACCAAACACCTGGGGCCTGGGGCACGCCCTAGTGGGTTGTGGGCACTATGGGCCCCCGTTTGCGTTGATTCCACCTCCCAAAAATCACAAATATTCCAAATTAATTCTTCGTAAATTTTTATCGCGTTTGGACTTTGTTTCATATGGATTTTCTGCGAAACAAAAAACATGCAAAAAACATGAAATCGCACTAGGCACTGGATCAATAGGTTAGTCCAATAAATCATATAAAAAGTTGCCAAAATATCTAAAACTTGTATAATATTGGCATGGAACAATAAAAAATTATAGATACGACGGAGACGTATCAATGTCTCAGCATCATAAATAGAAACATCACTGGGATTCTGAGAGGGTTTGTGTGCAACAAGTTCGCTAGAAGCATGCAAAGTTCCATCCTTATTGTTTTCCTTTTTCTTCTTCTTAGGTGAACTAGGTCCATCATTATTAATTATCTAAGAATCTTTATTAATTCTTTTAGGATGATCTTCAGGTTATAGAGGGTCCTGAGACATTTTACCTCCCATAGTAATTACTTTAACAACAAGATTGTTCATTTTATTGTTCATATCATTAAGAAAATCATTTTACAATTTAGAAACTTGTTCAAATTGTGTTTGAACCTTAGAAGCATGTTTACACAAGCCTTTAACATCCTTAGCAATCCTACACGTCATATTACTCGATCAATCGTGATAGCATTATGTCTCAATTGATCACTAGCTTGCATATTGAAGTTTTCTTTCTTAACAATAAAAATATCGAATTCATCCAAACACTGACTAGGATACTTAATATAAGGAATATAACTTTCATCAAATATATAGAGATAATTTACCTCCACTACCTATGTCGGGATGTCAAGTTCATGTATTTCTTCAATAGGTGGTAGATTCTTCATGTCTTCACATTTAGTACCTTTTTCCTTCATAGATTTCTTTACTTCCTGCATATCTTCTGGACTAAGGGATAGAACACCTCACTTCTTTGGTGTTGGTTTAGGTGGTGGTTCAGGAAGTATCCAATCATCGACATTCCTCAGTATATTATCCAATAGTTCTTGAGCCCGTTCAACATTTCGTTCCTCGAAAACACAACCATCAAAACTATATAGGTAGTTGATACGTATCCAACGTATCTATAATTTTTTATTGTTCCATGTTGTTATATTATCATTCTTGAATGTTTTACAATCATTTTATAGTCATTTTATATCATTTTTTGGTACTAACCTATTGACATAGTGCCCAGTGCCAGTTGTTGTTTTCTGCTTGTTTTTTTACATCATAGGAAATCAATACCAAACGGAGTCCAAATGTAGTGAAACTTTCTGTGGAATTTTTTATGGACCAGAAGACATCCAATGGGCCGGAGAAGCACCTGGGGGTGCCCCGAGGGGGGCACAACCCACCTGGGTGCGCCTGGCCCCCAGGCGCACCCAGGTGGGTTGTGCCCACCATGCTGGCCTCCCGCACCGTCTCTTTGCTCTATAAATACCCCAATATTCCTGAAACCCTAGGGGAGTTGACCAAAATCAATTCCAGCCGCCTTAAGTTCCAGAACCACCAGATCCAATCTAGACACCATCGCAGAGGGGTTCATAATGTTCATAGGTGCCTCTCCGATGATGTGTGAGTAGTTCATTGTAGACCTACGAGTCCGTAGTTAGTAGCTAGATGGCTTCCTCTCTCTCTTCTGATTCTCAATAAAATAGTCTCTTGGAGATCCATATGATGTAACTCTTTTTGTGGTGTGTTTGTTGGGATCCAATGAACTTTGAGTTTATGACCAGATGTATGTTTTTATCCATGAAAGTTATTTGAGTCTTCTTTGATCTATTATATGCATGATTGCTTATAGCCTCGTATTTCTTCTCTGATATTTGGGTTTTGTTTGGCCAACTTGATCTATTTATCTTGCAATGGGAAGAGGTGCTTTGTGATGGGTTCGATCTTACTGTGCTTGATCCCAGTGACAGAAGGGGAACTGACATGTATGTATCATTGCTATTAAGGATAACAAGATGGGGTCTATTTCTACATAAACAGATCTTGTCTACATCATGTCATCGTTCTTATTGCATTACTCCATTTTCCCATGAACTTAATACACTAGATGCATGCTGGATAGCGGTCGATGTGTGGAGTAATAGTAGTATATGCAGGCAGGAGTCGGTCTACTAATCTTGGACGTGATGGCTATATAATGATCATTGCCTGGATATCATCATGATTATTTGAAGTTCTATCAATTGCCCAATAGTAATTTGTTCACCCACCGTTTGCTATTTTTTCTCGCGAGAAGCCACTAGTGAAATCTACGGGCCCCGGGTCTCTTCTTTATTATATTTGCCTTCACAATATATTTTTATTTGCTTTTATTTTCAGATTTATTAATCCAAAAATACCTTGCTAAATTTTTTATTTATTTATTTTATCTCACGTTCCCGTGGGATCCATTTATCCAATGTACTACAATTTTACCTATCTTTTTACCCGTGAGGGATTGACAACCCCTCTCTTACGTCGGGTTGCAAGTATTTGTTCTTTGTGTGCATGAGCTGTTTACGTGGTGTTGCATGGTTGTCCTACTGGTTCGATAACCTTGGTCTCATCACTGAGGGAAATACCTACCGTTGTTGTGCTGCATCATCCCTTCCTCTTTGGGGAAATACCGACGTAGTTCAAGCAAACATCAGTAGTCCCTAGAAGCACACGTTAGTCCAATGTAAAAGATATCAAGTATTTTCCTTATCAGTTATAAAGATAGGAGAAGTAGCAAATTTAGGATCATATTTCATTCTCTCTGTCATAGCTTTTTCTTTCAGCTTACTCAGTAATTTCTTAAGATCTTCTCTATCATTGCAAGCAAGAAAAATTCTCTAGCAATCTCCCCGTCCATAACATAACCCTCAAGTACATTAGGAATTTCAAATCTATTAGGAGAGCTAAGCATAAAAGGTGAATCTTAATTTTCATCAGTTTCAGCAACCTCAAGTTCTTTAGCTTTAGCAATTAGTTCATCAAGAAATTCACCTAGTGGTACTGTTTCATCAAGCAAAGTACTAGCATCGTCAACAGTTTCATTTATAGCAAAAGTATTATCTTCAATTACTTGCGACATAGCAGATTGAATAGAAGGTGGTGGTGTCGGGGCTTACTTAAAACATAAGGTGAATCAAGTGCGGAACTAGATGGTATTTTCGTACCACCCCTCGTCTTAGAGGGTACGATCTTGGTCTTAGCATCTTTTAGATTGTCATAGTGATAAACATGTATTCAACTCACAAGTGATCTTAATAAATAGAGTTGTGCTCCCCGACAACGGCTCCAGAAAAAGGTCTTGATTACCCACAAGTATAGGGATCACGACAGTCTTTGTGGTTAGTATTTCACCCAATTTATTGATTCGACAGAAGGGGAGCCAAAAATATTATAAGCCTTAGTAGTTGAGTTGTCAATTCAGCCACACCTAGAAAGTTGTTTCTCTACAGAAAAGTGTTTAGTAGCACATTAGTTTGATAGTTTTGATAGCGGCAGTGATAGTAGCAGTAAAAGTAACAGTACTAGTTTTGTAGTGATTGTAACAGCAGTAACAACAGTAGTAACTTAACAAAGACAATATGTCCAAAGCATAGGCATTGGATCATTGATGGATATTTGTATGGATGACATTCATCATGTAACAGTCACAACCTAGAGCGATATACAATAGCTCCAATTCATCCACTACAAAAAAAACCACTTCCGTGATGACACGTGTTTGTCATAGTAGGTCACGTTTTTTGTACATCCATGACGGTTTTATGACAGAATCAAGATAGTCATACTTGTGCTGTCGTAGAAGTGTTCCATGACATTACCAAAATTATCATCACAGAAGTGTCCACTTCCATGACAATAAATCGCACGTCATCGAATTGCTTTCGTCAAGGGTAACCGACACATGGCATCCACCGTAACGGGTCGCCGTTAAACTATTGGGTTCTGGTTTGGATCCGATAACCCGTTAACAGCCCAAACCAATGGGGATTTTCCACATGTAAAATTCTCAATGGCCAGAGGAACCATGTGTCGGCTCATCGTTGGGACAGATGTCATCCACTCATTGGACCAAAGGCGCCTATGATACGTCGACACGTGGCACAGCCCAACAGAGGTCCATTCTTGTGAAAAGGCTGGCCCGTTTGACTTGGTCAAAAGGCAGAGGCCTGGCCCACGGAAAGCCTGTTAATGGCCTGTTCGCATATAGCCCATTTACAACCCGCTAACTCATAGCCTATTACGACCTATCCGAATTAGGCCCAGTAGCGTCATCTAGGCCGTCCAATATGATTCCAGCCCATTGTAACTTCCGGCCCATGTACGACCCATGACGTCTTTTGGCCCATATGTGGCCCTTTATAACTCTTGGCCCATTAACAACCGTGGTGCAACTAGCCCGTAATGAACAGTGTATCGCTTTATACCCATTAGTGGCCCATTATTCCATTGGGCCATTTCCAGCCCATGTTATCTTTAGACCTTCGCAGGGCCCATTTATTCTCGGGCTCATTTCCAGCATTCGGTTACTTACGTTCGGTTACAGGACTTTTCTGCTTGTGGGCCAAATTCAGCCCGTGGTTATAATCGACCCGTTTGTGGCCCATTAATCTGTTGGGCTGTTTTCATAGCGTCATCAAATACGGCCGATTAACGACGACCTGTTATGGTCGTCCCATGAACGGACGATTCCAACTCTAGCCCTTTTACGGCCCATAATGTCATCCGTTAATGGCCCATGTTTGGCCAATTGATCATATGACCTGTAGAAGGCCCATTGATGCTACACCCCATAGAAGGCCCATTGTTTCAACGGCCCATAGAAGGCCCGTTGTTTCTATGTCCTGTAGGAGGCCCATGGTCACTACAGTAAATATGTAGCCCATGGTTATTGTAGCCTAGTTTTTAAAAATAGGTTATTGTGGCCACTAGCAAACTGCAGAAAAAGAACTGCACTAACTACAAGCAAACAAATAAACAAGACAACAAGGAAATAAATGTGACGCCCCAAGACTGATGCTCCAGACGACTTCCATATATTTTGATGTTACCGTGTTTCATTTTGGTTGCTCTATTTATTTCTGCATTGCATCATGTCATTTAATTTTTTTTAAAACTCAACTAAATAAATTGCATAGATCTTTTGATCTATTTAAATCAAGGGAATTCACATGGTGATATCTCTTTATAACATATCCTCCCAATATTATTAGGAAGCTATGATAAACGTTCCATTCCTTATGCAATCAACCAAAAATACACTTGCATCTTTCTCTTGCCACCAAATCCCTCATCAAGTGCACCACCCCCACTAGCTTCTTCTTTTCAAGTCTCACTAGTTTATTGCAAGTGACATTTTCCTGTTCCAGAAAATGTTCAATATCTTCCTATAAATACTAGATCATGTCAAGACCACCTCCTCCAATTTTCAAGTCTTCTAGAGGTGTGTTGGTTGCGCTAAGGAATTATTTGAGTTTGAGTTATTTTCAAACTTGCATAAATTTGCAGCCTCTAAAAATTGCCAAAGCATTTTTTAAATAGCCCACAATTCCAGGGTTTAGGGGTATTTTTACCTCAGCCAAAAAACCCTCTCTTTCTTTTTCTTCTCTCTAATTCTTTTTTGCTGAAGAATATGAGAGTGTGAGAGAGAGTTAGCCCAACTAGCCACTTGGTCCTCCACGCAGGCCAGCCCAATCTCCTCTAATGCCCACCTAACCTCCTACAACCCTAGCCCCGATCCCCTCCAGTCTCTCCCATTCGCTCGATCCCTCACCTCGTCCCCCTCTGCCACCTCCCATGCACACCCACGCGCTGCGCCCGATCCCCTCGTCCTTCTCCTCCGGCTGCCATAGGCTTCCTCACTGCATCCCCCCGCCGCCTAGCCTTGCCCGACCTCCTCCTCTCTGCTCCTCCGTGGGAGTCGTCCTGAGCTCGCCATCCTGCCACATCGCCAGGGACGCCGAGCGCCACCTCGCAACCCCGCCGGCGACCTCGACCTCCGCCTGAGGCCCCTTTGCCTCCTCCTTGTTGCTTGGCCGCCGCCCCGCTGCGTCTTATCAGACTGCGCCGCCCCGACCAATTCCTCGTCAGCGTCCTCCCATCGTGGCACCGAGGCGAACATGAGCGGCTCCAGCCTGCCCTCAGTCCTCCTCGAGCTCCTCGCCCCCACCACCAGAGCTCCATTCCGCCGACGACCACGAGCCTCGCACGCCGCCGTGCTGTCCAAGTTTTCTGCCGCAGCCGCCGGCCTCCCGCGCCCTGTCCTCTCCTAGATTCACCAGGGATCGTTGCCGCGGGTCGCTTCCGGCGAGATCCGCTTCCTCTGCCATCCCGGAGCCCAGCGCTCGCGACCCCTTTGCTCCGGCGAGCCCCTGCTCTGCTGCAACTCCACCGATAGGCCACAGCTTCCTGTCCATGCGTATACGCCAAGGCATACCCCCTGGTTCGCCAAGTACCCTACCAGCAAGACCGTTGACCAAACAAGCATCATTTCCGTGGATTACACCAAGTACACAAGTAGGTGGGGACGCCAAGACCTACGAGATCGACTTCATGGACCGACGAGTACCACGACGACCGTTGTTCGCCAAGTACACCTTCGGATGGCCAAGTTCCTCTTCAAAATGTACGACTACACGGTGTTGCGCCAAGTACCACGATGGCTGGAGCCCTCGGATCCGTCATGTTCGTCTACGAACCGTGAACAACTACCGTCGCCGAAGACCGCCGAGTGTACAACTACCGTCGCCGAAGACCATCGAGTGTACAACTACCGTCGCCAATATCGTGAGTACCTCAACCATCACCGTGTACCACTACCACCACTATCGTCGTGTACAACTACTTCCACTACGACCCGTGAACGACTACTTCCCTCGACGAACCCGAACCACCCCGAGATGTATGCTTCGAAGGTATAACCACCGAGATGATGACCCGTGGACGAATGCTTGAGTTGTATGAGATGAACCCCGTGTTTGCACCCTATGCGATTGACCTTGCACGTTCCTCCTCGTTTGCCGTGCCACTGACATGTGGGACACCCGGTTACCGGAATCACCCCACCATCTTTTGCATGTTCCACTCATCTCATTTGATCTTTTGCACCGACATCTCAACGAGTTGTCGGAACCGAAATGTTGTTGCGGCATCATTTCTGGATTCGCCGCTGTGGCACCCCTTTCCTTCCCATACGGTGTTGAAATACTCCATATCATCTTCATGTCAACTTTTAATAAAAATTGCATAAAAATTTTCATGTCATACGCATCATGATAACAACTTTTGAAATGTTTAAAATTATTGTTTGCTTAAAATTTGCTAAATATGCACATGGGGATTTACCGGGGTTGTTGTTTGTTGTTTCCGACCCCATTTAAATTGCTTAGCTAGTGTAGTTTATTTCATGCTTCACCTCTTGCCATGTTAAACAACATCTAAACTTGTTGGGTTCATAAACGAGATCGAACTAAATAATTGAATGTGGTGTTTCGTCAATATGCAACTCGTTGCATATTGAGCTCCACTTAACTCGTAGTATTGTTTGTGCACTTTGCCATGACATGCATATTTAAACCGGACATGCATCATATTTGATTGTGCATCATGCCATGGTTACAATATGTGAGCTTGCCATGTTGTTTGCTTCTTTCCGGTTTGCTTCTCTCTTTAGCTTCGGTTTCGTTCCAGAGTTGTGAGGATTCGTTTGACTACGTCTGTTTGTCTTCTTCTTGGGCTCGTTCTTCTTCTTTGCGGGATCTCAGGCAAGATGATCATTACCCTCGATATCACTTCTATCTTTGCTTGCTAGTTGTTCGCTTTATCGCTATGTCGTGCTACTAACCACTTGTTTATCGTGCCTCCCATGTTGCCATGTCAAGCCTCTAACCCACCTTCCTAGCAAACCGTTGTTTGGCTATGTTACCGCTTTTGCTCAGCCCCTCTCATAGTGTTGCTAGTTGCAGGTGCCTTTCCGTTTGTTCCTTGTTGGAACATGGATATGTTGGGATATCACAACATCTCTTATTTAATTAATGCACATATATACTTGGTAAAGGGTGGAAGGCTCGGCCTTTTGCCTGGTGTTTTGTTCCACTTTGCCGCCCTAGTTTCCGTCATACCGGTGTTATGTTCCTTGATTTTGCGTTCCTTACGCGGTTGGGGTTATGGGACCCCCTTGACAGGTCGCTTTGAATAAAAATCCTCCAGCAAGGCCCAACCTTGGTTTTACATTTTCCTAAAAACCTATAACTTTCCCTTGGGGTCGCGAACCCGAGGGTCATGTTTATTTTAACCCCCGGGCCAGTACTCCTCTGAGTGTTGGTCCGAAACGGGAAGCCTGCGGGGCCACCTCGGGGAAACTTGAGGGTTGGTTTTACTCGTAGCTTGTCCCATCCAGCGTGCCCTGAGAATGAGATACATTCGACTCCTATCGGGATTTGTCGGCACATCGGGCGGTCTTGCTGGTCTTGTTTTACCCTTGTCGAAATGTCTTGTAACCGGGATTCTGAGGCTGATCGGGTCTTTCCGGGAGAAGGAATATCCTTCGTTGATCGTGAGAGCTTGTGATGGGTAAGTTGGGACACCCCAGCAGGGTATAAACTTTCGAGAGCCATACCCGCGATTATGTGGCAGATGGGAATTTGTTAATATTTGGTTGTAGAGAACTTGACACTTGACTTAATTAAGATGAATCAACCGCGTGTGTAGCCGTGATGGTCTCTTTTCGGCGGAGTCCGGGAAGTGAACACGGTTTGGGTTATGTTTGAACGTAAGTAGTTTCAGGATCACTTCTTGATCGCTTCTAGCTTCATGACCGTTGCGTAGCTTCTCATCTTACTCTTATACTCGTATGGTAGCCACCATATTTGCTTAGCGCTTGCTGCAACTCCACCTCATTACCTTATCCTACCCATAAGCTTAAATAGTCTTGACCTCGCAGGTTTTTGAGATTGTTGAGTCCTCGTGACTCATAGATACTACCAAAACAGTTGCAGGTGCCGATGATACCAGTGCAGGTGATGCCACCGAACTCAAGTGGGAGTTCGCCGAGGACCTTGGTTGTTACTATGCTTCGTTTCCGGATGATCAGTAGTGGAGCCCAGTTGGGACGATCGGGGATCTAGCATTTGGGGTTATCTTCTTTTCATTTGGATGTGACTGTAGTTGGTCTATGTGTGTATTTTGGATGATGTATGAATTATTTAAGTATTGTGTGACGTGGCAATTGTAAGCCAACTCTCTGTATCCCTTTCTTGTTCATTACATGGGATTGTGTGAAGATGACCCTTCTTGCGACAAAACCATAATGCGGTTATGCCTCTAAGTCGTGCCCCGACACGTGGGAGATATAGCCGCATCGTGGGCGTTTCAATAAATAAGCAAGAAACTTATGCTAGGCTATCATGGCTATTACACATATTACATCCACTGGGCATCAAAGTTCGCCACCAGTGCAAATACAGGGAACAAAGCAGCATATCACATACACTGGTTGTCAAAGTTGGAGACCAGTGCAAATAAATGCCGCAGCAAAACAAATCCAGGACTGAAACCACTTCAGAAGAGCTCAAGAAACAATATCCTGGGTACCCATAACGCTGGCAAGATGCTTAGTAAGCTTATTAACTTTCTCTTATTTGGCGCTTAAATCCTCCAACACTTGATGTTGCACCAGAAAGTATGCATCTGAATTCTGCAGGGACTTCCTCAGTCCTTCGGCTTCTTGCTGCAGCACAGCTGACTCATGCCTTTCAACTTGTAGCTGAGACTGAAGAAGCCGAAGTGACTCAGATAGCAAGTTCGAAGAGCTCGTGCCAGCGGTACTGGCCAGTAACTCGAACACTACATCAACACGCGGGACTGTGGGGTTGTCTCACTATCTACAAGATCATTTTTATCACCTTTCTTGGATACCAACAGGGTTGTCTCACAACCTTATCTGCATTACTTTCTCTACCGTTGCATAGTGGGGGTGCTCTTCTCCAATATTCTATTCGCATTCTACAAGAGAAACAAGCAGACACATCACAGGTTTAGCATTTAGCATACGAAACTCATTTGGGTAAACCGGTTCAGTAGTAAGGTGGACAGGATAACAACATGAAACAAACATATATCTATGTACTATGGTCACTGTATTGTCCATATTATTATAGTTTATGTTGCCAGATCAAGATAGAGACACAGTTCAAATCATATATTTTTAAGACACAACAGCATAGCCAAAATATAAGTGTGAGAAACTACATAGCACTGGCAACACTTGTAATGTGCATCACATGAGAACATAACTGTTTATACAACTAAAACTGAAATCAACATAGAGCAAGAAATTAGAACAACAATCCAATTAAAGAAATATGTTTAAAACATACCTGTTGTGCCATTGGAGTTTCAATTAGATCCTTCAAATTCGAAAGTAGTTGGTATGAGTAAATACGGTGATGCAATAACAAAGGAGTATGGACCGTAGATATGGAATCTGACCTAAGAACAATTGCTCTTCTGCATTAAACGTGGAGTTTGGGTTCGTTGTGGTTGTCTTCGTGCTTTGGGCACTACAGTTGCTTTACAAACTGCTCGTGGCATACCAGCGACGGCCGAAGCTTTCCTGGGGACTGGGTCCTGCCGGTGTAGAGCAATAAGCTACCGCCAGAATGAAAAAGGAGAACCATGCAAAAGCGACAAAGCATAAACACAACATTGATTGGAAATAATAACATTAAGACAAAAGCATCACGGCTCTTACATACCCCCGTGGGGCTCTTCATGGTTTTTCACAGGAATGAAGCAAAATGGAAAAGGTCTCCTGAGGACAGCGGCCCAAACAACATCGCCCACGGCGTCAGGTTGGCACCTTGCCTCCACTAGGCCTGACCACGGTGGCGTGGCGGCTCGTAGCTGTCGTCGTCGCTAGAGCCATGTCCGGAGGATGTGCTGGTGCTATCAGAAGAGTCGCAGACAAGGCCAAGGGCAAGTTCACCACCGGTGGCCCCGTTGCCTTGACCTCCTCCCCTGGGGCAGCACTCCAGGTGTTGGCCGTCCTCTCCAAAGACCCTAGAAAAGAGTGCCAACACCCAGTCGTACTCGAAGTGGATGGCGTGACCTTCCTCCGGGCAGCAGGCACGGGCGATCGCAGCCCATCCCCGAGTCATGAAGACGTCGTCAGAGTTGATGACCTCGACTTCCGCTTCTGAAGCCTAGCTACATCACCCGTTGTGCTGCAGCCACAGCTCGACGGGCCCCGTCGGTGGTATCTCCCTCGCCAGGGACCGCGGGAGGCGGAGCCATGTCCGTTATGGCATTGCCGCCCACACCACAAACTTGTGGGTCGTGCCTTCGGCATGGGTCTGTGGGTGGGGTGGCCATGCAGCGGTCGCTTGTTCTCCTCCACGGCTCTGCTCCTTGCGGCGTTCGCGGCCGCTCCCTTGGGCAGGGCTTTGCGCGTGAGCATACGCGCGGACCGGGAAGCCCAGAGGAGTGCGTTCGTGCCAAGGCCGCATCACCATGGGAACCGCGGTGGCATCGCAAGAGCAAGCATGCCTCTTCTTCGGTGGGAGCTGCCCAGGTTCCACCTGAGGGGTTTTTCCCTTCTCTGCGATAGTAAAGCTCCTGACTGGCGCCATGGACGCTCTAGCAAGGCGGCAGGACGAAGAATAAGGAGGAGCGAGCGGCGAGAAGATGAAGATGAGCTGGGTGCTCTGCCCCCTCTCTCATTTATAGCTGGAGGGAGGCCAATTGCCGGCCTCTCACGATGCCAGGCAATGATGGCTTTCCTACATGCATCAGGTAGTTGTCAAGTCAGACGGTTGCCGAGGCAGCATGGGGAAGTGGAGACGCCCACGTCCTATCAAGCGCCACACGCTGACACGGTCCGCGGGTGATTGGGGCCCGTGGTGCTTCGTCCTTGCCCTTTGGCTTCACCCTGAAGCCAAGTCCAAGCACGCCTTGGGCCCGGGGGCTACTGTTGGCATTCTGCGAACGAGGGTACCTAGACTTGCCTGCCTGCGACCCATGGCATGGCTCCATTGATTGCCTGGTACGACCCACCTTCAGCACCTTCAAGACAAGATCCTTGCAAGGGGCCAAGCCTTGCGAGGCGGACAACATCTAGACCTCCGAAGGGAGCGGCCTCCCAGGCTGGTTCCTGAGGAGCGGAGATTCCTATGCGGGTGCTCACCTCATTAGGTTGAGGTGACGTAAGCCATGAAAATCAAGGCCAGGCGGATGCCAGCAAGCGCAAAGTAGCAGGTTTCCTCTTTGGTGCTAAGGAGGCCAGCGCAGGCGCGGCGTCCCGAGGAATCAGCCAAAGGTTTTCATTCCCGTGCAACGAGACCAAGATCGCCAAGACGGCATGACAGATGCCGTCACCGAGCCCACCGCTGCGTCACGGCCAGAAGCTTTGTATGCGAAGACCACCTTTCATCAAAATAAGATGTACTACTTGTAGCCTTTCAAAATTGGCCATTGTGGAATCCCTTCCACCTATGTTTTGGGGGAAGAGGACCGAGACCACTATAAATATAGGTTAGCCACCACCGTAGGAAGGGGGCTCTCGCTGGATCAGATCCACACCTCACTAGCTCACATCCACACCAGAGTAGACCTCACGAGGTTGTTCTCCCCTTGTACTAGTTCATCCTCAGCCCCTCGTGAGGCCAATCCACCACAAAGTAGGAGTAGGGCCTTACACCGCAAGGTGGCCCAAACCTGGGTAAACTACTGTGTCCATCTTCTTTCTTGTTCATCGAGCTAGGCCATGGGGGTGACGAACTGGTTGGCTGGAGAGGTTGAGTTCTTCACACACACCCCAGAGTTCAAACCTTTCTTGGGTCTGTAGAGCCCTGAATCCAACAAAGTCCTTACTTTAACATATTTATATCCCCGTTGAAAACTTCAACCAGATTGTCATTGATACGTCTCCAACGTATCTATAATTTTTGATTGCTCCATGCTACTTTATCTACTGTTTTAGGCAATATTGGGCTTTATTATCCACTTTTATATTACTTTTGGGACTAACCTATTAACCAGAGGCCCAGCCCAGATTTGCTGTTTTATGCCTATTTCAGTGTTTCGAGGAAAAGGAATATCAGACGGAGTCAAAACGGAATGAAATCAACTGGAGAAGTTATTTTTGGAAGGAAACCCACCTGCTGGACTTGGACCCCACGTCAGAACATACGGGAGGTGCTCACGAGGGTGGGGGCGCGCCCTCCCCCTGGGTGCGCCCCCCTGCCTCGTGGGGCCCCCGTAGCTCCACCGACGTTCTCCCTACACCCATATATACCTACATACCCTAAAACTTCCAAAACAGAAGATAGATCGGGATTTCCGCCGCCGCAAGCCTCCAGAACCACGAAAAACCAATCGGAACCCCTTTCCGGTACCCTACCGGAGGGGGGATCCATCTCCGGTGGCCATCTTCATCATCCCTTCGCTATCCATGACGAGGAGGGAGTAGTTCACCCTTGGGGCTGAGGGTAAGTACCAGTAGCTATGTGTTTGATCTCTCTCTCTCTCTCGTGTTCTCTCTCATGTTCCATCTATGGCACGATCTTGATGTATCCCGAGCTTTGCTATTGTAGTTGGATCTTATGTTTCTTCTCCCCCTCTACTCTCTTGTGATGAATTGAGTTTCCCGTTTGAAGTTATCTTATCGGATTGAGTCTTTTATGAACACTTGATGTATGTCTTTGCCGTGCTTATCTGTGGTGACAATGGGATATCACGTGCCACTTGATGTATGTTTTGGTGACCAACTTGCGGGTTCCGCCCATGAACCTATGCATAGGGATTGGCACACGTTCTTGATTCTCCGGTAGAAACTTTGGGGCACTATTTGAAGTACTTTTATGTTGGTTGGATAAATCTGAGATTGTGTGATGCATATCGTATAATCATGCCCACGGATACTTGAGGTGACAATGGAGTATCTAGGTGACATTAGGGTTTTGGTTGATTTGTATCTTAAGGTGTTATTCTAGTAAAAACTCCAGGGTTGTTTGTGACACTTATAGGAATAGCCCAACGGATTGATTTGAAAGAATAACTTTGAGGTGGTTTCGTACCCTACCATAATCTCTACGTTTGTTCTCCGCTATTAGTGGCTTCGGAGTGACTCTTTGTTGCATGTTGAGGGCTCGTTATATGATCTATCTATGTTATTATTGTTGAGAGAACTTACACTAGCGAAAGTATGAACCCTAGGCCTTATTTCCTATCATTGCAATACCGTTTACGCTCACTTTTACCACTCGCTACCTTGCTGTTTTTATATTTTCAGTTTACAAAAACCTATATCTACTATCTATTTTGCACTTGTATCACCATCTCTTCGCCGAACTAGTGCACCTATACAATTTACCACTGTATTGGTTGTGTTGGGGACACAAGACACTCTTTGTTATTTGGTTGCAGGGTTGCTTGAGAGAGACCATCTTCATCCTACGCCTCCTACGGATTGATAAACCTTAGGTCATCCACTTGAGGGAAATTTGCTACTGTCCTACAAACCTGTGCACTTGCAGGCCCAACAACGTCTACAAGAAGAAGGTTGCGTAGTAGACATCAGTCATCAGTCACCAAAAAGGGGGAGATTGTAAGTACATCTAGTGCCACCCCTTTGTTGGTTTTGGAGTATTGACGACGAACCTGGTTGACAGACTAATGTGTTTGTGCGATTCATAGGATACCATAGATAGAAGTCCCTGGGGATTCAGTTTAACTGTCAAAGATGACCCCTAAAAATGTGCGAAGACATTGATGCTAATGGTTGCCTTTGAAGATAATGAATGAAGACAATGGAATGCGATGACATAACTTCTTTGTAGGTTTCATTTTCTGTTTATTGAGTCATAGGAACCACCGCACTATTAAGTGGGGTCAAGGCAAAACGAAGACAGTTATTGAAGTGTTTGCTCAACCAAAAGCCTAGATCTTCCTTGTGAATACAATGTGAGAAAATCTCATCCTGTGTTGGATGAGTCAGCAGTGCTTGTAGCCCAAGCGGTGTTGCGCATGTGTTCGAAATCCGACCATTGGACACGTGCCGATTGGCCACTGACTCAGGGTCAGATCATTCATATCATGTCGGTTACCTCTGGCTATAAATAGCCACCCCCTTCCACCATAAGTTGGTGGCTGCTGCGAGTTATTGCAAGGATTTTGTCGTTTGAGAGCAACTCACTGACGAAGCCTTTGAGCGAGATTTCTAGCGAGAAGAAACCCAAACACCCAGAGCCCCTTGTTATTGAGCATCACTGAAGATAGTCTGTTCTGAGTGAACTGAAGACTTGTTACACTTGAAGACTGTGATCTTCCAGTCGGTTAGGCGTCGCATTGTGAGAATCCAAGAGTCATTGTGGATTGCCGGTGAATGAAGTCTGTGAAGGTTTGTAAGTCTACCTTGAAGACTTACCTGAGTGATTGGGCGAGGTCTACAGTGAACTTAGCTCAAGGGGAATAAGGTGAAGACCAAGTCTTCAGAGTTCAATCTCAGCCTCCCCAACCAGAGGTACAACAGTTACAACAGCTGGAACTAGTCTAACAAATCACTTGTCTTCCCCGAGTAACTGGTTCTATCACTTCACCTCTTTACTTATTGTTTTGTGTCGTGAAGCCTTTGCTTGCTCCTCCTGTTTGAAGACAATCCCTTTGATTACATCGGTGTATTCACATTAACTGTTTCTACTGTTCATTGCTATCTAGTTTGCTTTCTATCCTCACTTCTCACTTCCATTGTGTTGATATATCGGCATGTCTAGTGTAGCTTACCTTCAGCTATATCCTGTTTAGTTACTGTTTTGCTTCCGCTTCTTCGAAGACATTAGTTGTTTCGAAGACAATCATAAAAATAGCCTATTCACCCCCTCTAGTCAATAACTAGCACTTTTAGGCAAATCTTCACGAAGTAGGCGATCTCCTTGCCATTAACTCCTTGGTTCAACTCCACAAGCTCTGGAGGCTCCCAACACCTAACCACTCTCCAAAAGGTAATAGTTGTTGTTGTTGATGATGAACTCCTTTCTCTTGTGCTCTAAAATTTAGTCTCTCCAACACACTACTAGGAAAAGGGCTATAGGTAGATTCTTAGTAGTAGCACATTTTAAAAACAAGCGCTGGTGTTAAGTAACAGTAGCGCCGGCCATGGACAGGCGCTACAGGTAGCAAGTAACAGTAGCGCCGGGGGCCCTGACACGCACTGCTGCTAAGTGGGCTCCGCCTTACCCCCATAGGCTGGCCATAGTAGCAGCATAGGTCGCCAGACCATGCTACTGCTAACCCCGTTAGCAGTAGCGCGGTGCTGCAACCCCGCTGCTACTGTGGCTAGCCATGGCCTAGCTCCCCGGCCTAGTTAGCAGCAGAGTTTGTTGTTGCCACATGCTATAGCTAGTAGGATTAGCAGTAGCATGGGCCGATACCCCGCGCTACTGCTAATCAAGCTCTATCGTCTTCCCCCACGGCCCGTTCCACTACATCTCTACCTCACTCTTCCCGCCGCCGTCGCCCGTACATCGTCACACCCAAGGTGTCTCCCTCCCTCCCTTCCCCCCTCCTCCTCCCGCAGTCCATGCCCTCCTCCCTCCTCTCGACGCCCTCCTCCCTCCTCTCGACGCCCTCCTCCCTCCTCCTCGTTGCCCGTCGTCCTCCTCCCCCTCTCTCCTTCTCACCTCCCTCCCTCCCCCATCCCGGCCTCATCCCTCTCTCCTCCCTCCCCCCCTCCTGCCTCCCTACCTCCTGCCTTCCTCCCTCCCTTCCTCCCTCCCCAATCTATGTTTTTTGAATAAAATACAACATAGAGGTTATATGAATAGAATGTAGGTATTTTGAATAGAATAAAATAGAAAATATTTTCATAATGGAGGTTTTATGAAAAGAATAGATAGGTAGAATTTTGTTGTAGAATGTAGGTAGGTACATAGAATGGTCTTTTGAATAGAATAGAAAACTAGTGAATATGTTTTCTGAATATAAAAAAGTTTTAGTAGCAGAAATTTAGTAATAGATAATTTTAGTAATATAAATTTTTAGGTATAGACAATTTTCAATTATAGAAATGTATTGGAATGCTATATGGGAATTTTGCAGGTATCAAATTTAGTAATACAAAATTTTAGTAAGAACATTTAGGTATAGAAATTTTTAGTAATTTTGTTTTCCAATATATAAATGTATTGGACAAATTAATTATTTTTATGTCATTATCACTTTGTCCACAAAGAATGCTATATGAGATTTGATGATCTAAAATTTTCACTCGGTGGAATATGCAGGCTTTGTAGAGTCGCGTCTCCGTGGAGTGATCGTCATCGGAGCTACCTCTACTTCCTCTACACCCGAGTTGGTGAGCTAAAAGTCCACCTCCTCCTTCTCTACTCATAAGTGTTGGATAGAGTAGAACTAGGGTATTTAGTTATGCTTCTTAACCAAATGAAATGTTTGGGTTATAAGACATATTGAAATGTTTTTGTCAATATCAAACCATTGAAATGCAATGAGCACCAGTTTGAATGCTCCTGTGCAAATGCTTGTGATAATTGATCCGGATAGAATTTCAAGTTTAAAATCGTTCTATGTGTATGGACATCTTTGTATCGCATGGAAAATCTGAGTGGCCTATGTTTTGCTGGAGTGTTGATTCATTTCTGTTCCGGCAAATTCCAGGCGCTCGATATGTCCTATATTAGCAAAGATCATGCCGGATTTTTTCATGATATTTAGCATGACTTGTGCTAGAATATGTAGGAAATATCAACTGCCCCGGATTTGCCAGAAAGAGAATTAAACGACATTTTGGGATGAATTTAAGTCTGTCGGGGCTCCATACATGACAACCAAAAAATTAGTCAGGGAGAGTCGACCATATATCAGAGAGGAAGACGAATCCCGACTATTGTCGTCGGGGTAGCTTCTTCTTCATTCCAAGGTGCTAGACATTTTGGTGTAATGCACTTTGGAATGAAAGGAGGAGCTACCATCACCGACGGTCGCAAAATGTCAGAGAGTAAGAATCCCAACTGTTGTCGTGCAGGTCGCTTCTCCTTCATTCCCATGTGCTAGACATTTTGGTCTAATGCACTCTGGAACGAATGGAGGAGCGGCCATTACCGACGGTCGAATATATCAGAGAGGGAGTTCCCACCATATACACCACGTGAGATGAGAGTTTTCAAGGAAGACTCGGCAGACCGAAAGCCAACCCGTGATGAATAATAATAAAGATTTGCATAGTGTATCAAGCATAGCTGACATAGTTATTTTATTTGTGTGCAGGGAAGATCATCAATGTGCCGCTCGATGACACCTAGAAGATCACTGACATCCTCAATAGTCGTCCAGTGAGTAAATTAAGATGGTCTATCTGTTACTCCGAGACACCTATGTTTTGCCGGAGTGTTGATTAATCTCATGGTTTGACTTTTAGTCTGTTGATGCTACTTGACTATCCACCATATACTGTCGAAATATCAGAGAGGAAGAATCCCGACTGTTGTCGTGGGGGTCGCTTCCTCTTCCTTCTGCTCGTGATATACCTTGTTAATGCATGAGAGAGGGAAGCGACCATCACCGACGGTCGAAATAACTATGAGGGAGTGTCCACCATATATTGTCAAAATGTAAGAGCGGAAGAATCCCGACAGTTGTCGTGAGGGGAGCTTCTTCTTCATTCGAAGGTGCTAGACATTTTGGTGCAATGCACTTTCGAATGAATGTAGGAGCTTCCATCATTGACGGTCGCAAAATGTCAGAGAGGAAGAATCCTGACTGTTGTCGTGGGGGTCGCTTCTCCTTCATTCTCGTGTGCTAGACATTTTGGTGTAATGCACTCGGGGACGAAGGGAGGAGTGACCATCACCGACGGCCGAATATATCAGTGGGAGTACCCTCCATATACACCACATGAGCTGAGAGTTTTCAAGAAAAGATTTGACAGAGCGATAGTCAACCCGTGATGAATAATAATGATCTAATTTAGTTCTTGTAGTACACATATTGAATTTCAAAAGTTTAATCTTTGAATTATGAAAATAGGAAATGTCTGACGACGATGGGATCCCTGAGTGCGACTACTGCGGCGACGACCGGGGTCTGTGTGACAGGCCTCACCTGGAAGACAGTCGGCGCTTCAGTATTAAGCATGACGAGACCTTTGATGTTTATACGGTACGCAACAACGACAAGTCTTTTTTCGTAATTAAGCATGACTTTTGCTTCTTCAACGTGTAATTTCCACTTTCTACAATCCGACTAGTGCATCCCCTGCCATGCAAGACGTTATGTCTTGGAGAAGCTAGATTTTGAAGATCATGAGAATATAGAGATAAAGAGAGTTAACCTCAAGACCCATTATGGTTATGCTTTTGACGTAAAGGTATACAATGCGGTGACCTACTCCCATTTTGGTTGCTTGAATTTTGCAACACTATGCAAGGCGTATGGTTTTCAGGAGGGTATGCATGTCACCTTCGATCTTGGTCATCCTGAAGATGACATCGACGAAGATAATATCGACATTTGGGTCGATGTTGATACGCTTCCACTTCTACCTCTATGTGAGTTTGTCAAACATATTTATTAAGTAATTTATATTGTTTATTTAAAAATAGTTGATAGCTTATTTCCATTGAAAGCTTATTTCCATTCTTCAAAAAATGTACGGAAAGTAGTAGACAAAACCTACTACACTGATGGCTCTGAACTAACTTACGAGGAGAAAGATCATATTGTCTCATTTATTATTGATGCTGAGACTTTCAATAAGAATTATGAAATTCCTCCACATTATGGTCAATATGTGCCACTAGTCCACGTGTTGAACTACGGCAACATCCATGGAGATGGCATGGTAAGATTTTTTACTATTATGACACCAGTGCATTTTTGTATACATTCTTCTAATTAAAGTTAAACTATGCTTACTACATTATTATTATGCTCTTCAACAAAAAATCCCAAAGGATTGTGTGCCCCATTTGATGCATATGAAAGGTGACATTGATATTATGAGCTTACGGCCAAGTCTGCCTACGGTTCTCCGTTGTGCATACACGATTTCTAAAAGAGATGAAGACCTCACAATCAAAGGATGAAAAAAAGTTATGAATAATCATAGGGAGCTACTTGGAGGCAACATGGTGTGAAGCGCACGAATTAGAGACGGGATAATCTCCATTCTTCATAATGGAGAGTCAGGGGCTATGTTGTTTTATCCTATTTTACCTTTGAGAGGGTAGCAGGTCCTACCTAATACTCGTGATCATCTGCTAAGAACAGTTGACTAAGGTTGGTGAGATGACTATGATGATGATGGGTATGACTTGTTATTATGATAATGATGATGAGTTAGTATTATGATGATGATGCCGAGTTGTTATATCAATATGAGCATGATGAGTTATTATATATATCGGTGGGTGACATAAACGTGGATTGGATTCAAGTGGAGGCAATATGGTGTAGATCGAAAGTACTACTAATCCGAACTAAAGTGATCATGTTTGGATTATTAGTACTTTAGATTCGCACCATGTTGCCTCCATTTGAATCTAATCCACGTCTATTTCACCCACTGATATAATAACTCATCATGGTCACAAAATCATATGATGTGACTACTATATAAAACCTGTACAAATACAACACCAATATGTAGAAGAAAAAAATACAGGAAATTTTATCAGTAGCGCGGGGCATGCACGTAGCAGTAGCACGCTATGAATAGCGGCTCTACTGCTATTAGCAGCAGTGCGGTTTAGCAAGCACGCTACTGCTATGTATGGTTAGTAGTAGCGCCGGTAAACCCACGCTACTGCTAAAGTTTAGTTGTAGCGCCTTAGCAATAGCGCAGGTGCCCACGCTACTACTAAGGTAAAACCCCACGCTACTGCTAGCCTCTTCCCTAGTAGTGACACTCAATCACTCTCTCACAGATTTGGCTATGTGGTAGGAGAAGGATTGGAGTGGAAAGCAACATGAGGGGGCTAGAAATCAAGGATCAAAGGTTGAAGTGGAATCCCTTTGACATCAACACAAGTGTAGGTGGTTCTCTCTCAGAAAATGGATTTGGGAAGTGGTACTTTCGTCTTGGTTGCTCTCTCGAAGAGTTGGTGGAATGGGTGGGGTATATATAGGCAGCACAAAAAATCAAACCGTTACACACATTTATGCACAACTTGGTGGGACCAGGTGAAAACACTTGGTGAGACCGACTAGTGCAAAAAGTTTGAACCTTAGGCTTTTCGATGAGAACGGATGGAACAGCTTAGTGAGACCGAAATGTGATGACCCAAGCACTTTCCACAATTCGGTGAGACCGATCGAAACCACTCGGAAATTCTGAGATAAAAACAATAGGCAACAGAAGGTTGGCATGTGCACTTTGGTGAGACCGAAGGGTCATCTCGGTGAGACCGAGTTGCTAGGGTTTAGGCAATGGCTATGTCTAGTGTAACTCGGTGAGTCCAGGTAGATGTGTATCGGTGGGACCGAGTTTGATTTTATTGTTTTGGACATAGAGGGAAGTGACAGTGTGGCTAAGGGTTTTGGAGCAATATCTCTGAGCACTTGAGCAAATGATTCATGATCAAAACCTTATCCCCTTTTAATAGTATTGGCTTTCCTATGGTCTCAGTGTGATCTTTGATCACTTAACCAAAAATGTATAGTTTTGAAGCTTTTGTCAATGTTTGTCCTTTGCATTTTGAGGGGTCCACATTCACATCCCATTGTCACGCCTGAATTGAACTTTCCTAAAATATTCTTTGAATATGCATTAGTTCAATGATGCATATGTTGTTATGAATTAGCAAAACCACCCAGGGATTAGTTGCACTTTCAACGCTGACCTCTGTAACACGAGGTCATGTCTAAGTGAGGCCAGTACAAACGAGCACTTGTCATGATCCAGGGATAGTTACCTCCGTTTGTTAACTTTCTGTTGCTTATTCGTGGTCGTTCCCATATGTATTCTTATTTATGCTAATTGCCTTTGGGGATGATTTATAGAATGAACATTTGTTGGACGTGTTGCCCATAGCGTCACTTAAATTCCTGGATGTACTTTCAAATAGTCCGCTTAACTTCCGGACTGAAGTTGGTCTTCGTGTCAATGGCGCAACGGGTCATCTAGTCATATGCATATGTTCGCATGGATGGGAGGAGGAGGGGTGTTCCGGGTGCAGGTGAGACGGTAGGTACAAAGCATACCTACAAAGGGAAGCAACTCTTCTCAGGTTTCTGTTATCGCCGATAATCCATCGACACTATGGAGGAAGAAAGGATGCTTGCGGGGGAAAGAAGGCAGATGTGTGTGGGGGGAGACGGGTTGAGTGCTTTTTCTTTGGGTGAGGGGTTCTAGACGCGTCGAGGAGTGCGTTTTGTAAGGACCAGAGTCCAAGGGCGTGCACGCATCCACCTATGAAGCAGGTGAAAATAGCGAGCGCGCTAGTGCGCGGGGGTGGAGGGGGACCATGCGTTACCTTTTCTAGCGTCAGGTGGGGCACATGGGGCGAGATTCTTTTCCAGTTAAATGTGTGCCGTGGAGCAATATACACGTCCATATAAAACTATTAATATGTACTTACTGGGTAGGCGTGTTCATATAAAACTATAAATACAAACTTGCTGGCAAGACGCGTTTATATAAAACTATAAATATGCACATACCAACTTTAATGCGTTCATATAAAACTATAAATACGTACATACCAGCTTTGACGCGTTCATATAAAACTATAAATACATATTTGTTGGATAAGCATGTTCGTATAAACCTATAAATGCATGCTTACTGGCTAGACGCGTTCATATAAAATTATCAATTATATGCATTTGTTGGATAAACGCGTCCATATAAAACTATAAATACATGCTCATACGACCTACACCGAGCCACAGACGCCTGCACCAGGTATACCTAGCATATATAGGTATGCACTTCTATACGCCCCGAATTGTTCGGGCACGGGGTTGGGGTCACCGCGCTTGAATGGACCGCGTAGCTCCCATCATCCTCACGCGCGCCTCCGCTCCATTTCAGTAGTAACATTCACCTCCCCCCCTCGGCTCCCCGTCGCTCTCGCCTCTCCTCCGCGCTCCCATCCCTTTCCAACGTCCCATCTCCATCCACCCCAAGATCTCCTTTAACCCCTCCGGGTGCGCGTCCACTGATCACTCACTCGTCAGCGGGATCGCGCGCCGATAGAGCTAGCTTTGCTCGCTCTCGCGGCCGCTGCTGCATATGGATTCCTCCGGCCCCGGCCCGTCATCCTCGGTCGTCGGCGGCGGCAGCGCGCCGGATGTTGCGCCGAAGCCGCCTGCTCAGCTGAGCAGGTATGAAGCGCAGAAGCGCAGGGACTGGAACACGTTCCTGCAGTACCTGCGGAACCACAAGCCGCCGCTGACGCTGGCGCGGTGCAGCGGCGCGCACGTGATCGAGTTCCTCAGGTACCTGGACCAGTTTGGCAAGACCAAGGTGCACGTCGCCGGCTGCGCCTACTACGGCCAGCCCAGCCCGCCGGCGCCGTGTCCGTGCCCGCTGCGCCAGGCGTGGGGGTCCCTCGACGCGCTCATCGGCCGCCTGCGCGCTGCCTACGAGGAGAGCGGCGGCGCGCCGGAGTCAAACCCCTTCGCCGCGCGCGCCGTCCGGATCTACCTGCGCGAGGTGCGCGACTCGCACGCCAAGGCGCGCGGGATCCCGCACGAAAAGAAGAAACGGAAGCGCGCGCCGCAGGCCGCTGAGGCATCTGGTTCATCGGCTGGCGCCGGAGCAGTCTTCGACAGGGACGTCGAGGGTAGCGCCGGCGATGGTACTCTTGCTGCGTCCGCCGCGCAGGTTGGAGCTAGAGACGGTGGCAGTACTGCACCGAGCATCCCTTGAGTATAGTAGACTTGCAAACCTTGTCTATTAGTTTGTTTATCGTCTCCGGCATAGGCATAGCAAGATTTGAGCATTCCCTTTGGTATGCTTTGTTGCCTATATTACCTCTAAATTTGCTGTCCATTTTCAGATTAATTAGATTATTAATAAGTACTATTACAGGGCGTCGTCCTAGTAGTGTTCTAGGGGAAGTGAATTAGTTGGCACAGCTAATTGTTCATTATCCCATACATATCCTGGTAATTTAAAAAATTGAGATTTGTGATCATATTAGTTACTTCTTATGCTACATCTCAGCTTGATTGAGTACTCCGTTCATTTCTCTTATTAGAGCTGTTTAATTTTTGCTAACACATGTAGCAATACTGTGATCGGTGCACTCGCTCATACATCCATTGCAAACTAGTAATCAATTCTTGCACACAATAATATTTCTAGTACCGTTCGAAGCGTTTCTTGCTTAATTTGCAGAAACACTCGATGAATGGTTTATTTCTATTTTCTCCTAGCTGCTGGAGTAGATCGCTAGGAAGAATGGAGAATGTGCAAAGGAAAAGAGAGGGGTACAGCGCGCAGAAGCTAGGCCAGCCTGCATTGATGGCAGTACGCGATCACTCACTGGCACACATGCGCGCAACAGTTCCCGGACGGCCTTCTTCCCCAACCGGCCAATCTCTTGCTCTGACATGCCCTCCTCCTCCATTTGACCATTCCCTACATGCCACGGGCCGCACAGCTGCAGCAACCTTTCTCAGACAGAGACCAGAGAGAGAGCGTGTATGTGTGTGTGAGAGAGAGATAGATGAACAGTTCTTGCGGTTTCTAATGGCGATGGAGAGCTGCATGAACAGTTCTTGCGGTTTGAGGGAGAGAGATTTAGGGCTAGGCATGCACGCGCCAGGGGTTTGTCCGGAGAGGCCTTAAATAGAAAGGAGCGGGGGAGGGGGAGGCGATAGCTGCGCTGGTCCCCGGCCGGAGGATTGGATGGGACTGTAGGATACGGAGGCACGCACGGCAGGCGCTGATCGAGTCCCTCCCTCTCTCTGACCACACGTGCACTGCTCTTCAGCCTTCACTGCCGTCGTCCTCTCTCGTATCCCTCCTTGATTTGGGCTGCCTTCCTCTCTCACAGGCGCGCGCACGCGTGCACCTGCTTGGTTCTGCATGCATGGCCACTGCCCCATGCCAGTCGGCTTGATACCCATGCTGCTGTCATCAGATCAACCCACCATCTGCACTCCCCCCCCCCCCCCCCCCCTCCTCTCTCTCTCTCTCTCTCACACACACACACACACACGCTTCGTTTTGTACTATAATTGCATTTGTTGATGCAAAACCATGGCCAACACACGGAGAGCAGGCAAGTAATTAAGCACCATTAGTGATCCACACTGTTTTCCCTGACAATTGGATCCTTTCCTGGTAGATCTATCTAAATAACTGTATCTGCTTTCTGAGGAAGAAGATGAACAGTATCTACCCTTAGCAGTTCAATTAGCAACTTAGCATTAGCCTTTCGCAGCAAAGGGGGCGGTGGGCCACGCGACGGCGATGCTTTGCTCTCGTGTCCACACTGACCACAGTACTTGGCCTGTGACTGCGAGCAAAGAGCAAAGCCATGCAATGAATCCCTTCCTTTGTCCTTTGCGCGCACAGGGGCCCTCCTCCCTCCCTCACCCACCCAACGGGGGCCGTACGTCTCTCTCCCTCTCTCTCGTCTCCCTCGCCGCGCCACTGTAGCGCGGCTGTTCATGCATGCCTTGCCGGCCGCCTGCCATGGCCACAGACGTCCCACAGTCTTCTTTTCTTTTCTTTCTTTTCCTTTTTCTCGCGCTGCCGCCACCCTGAGCAACGGTCGTGGTCTCCTCCGCTTGAATTAATTCTTTCCTGATAGATGGATCACATGCGCCCTGTGCTCGTTCCAGAGCTCAGCCCTCGGAAAAATGTCAGGTCTTGTCTGGAATTATTGTGCGCGTATATATATATATAGGCCACTGCCTTGCCTTGCCCGTATATATGGGGTAGACAAGGGCTTAACTACTGGTGCTCTTATTGGAATCCTAATTAATTTCCTGCAATCAGCTGTGCACCTTACCTGCTGTGTTGTGCCTGTCCCTCTACAGTAGTATGTATGTACACGCAAAATCACTCTACCTGCTGCGCATCAATAGCTGTGTGCATCGCCTAATGCACCTAATGCAGAGGCCGGGGAAAACCCTCCTTTTCAAAAGAAATAGGTGATGCACGTTAATGGGGCAATCCTTGTCCAATTACTGCCGTACTTATAGTTTATAGTAATCTAAATTAAAGCTGGCGTGTTGAGTGTGTTCAACCCATTATAATCACTGAATGCGATGTCTGACTAATTAACCATTTTCTTTGATACGGAGGAATTTCCTTTCCAGTGACAGGCATCTTGGATTCTCCATCAATGATGATTGTGTTATGATTTTGATACCTTTGGTTAGGCAACAGAAAGTCTTTGAACTGTCAAAAGGCACCATATATCCACATATGACATATCCATCATATCATCGCTGTTTAAAACTGTTAACTGGATCTCTGTTTGCTATCAAAAACATTTAGCAACATAAGTTAGTCTGAATTTGTCACTGTATTTGCTGTCATATCCATAGGTGCTCACACTAGTCAGAACCAGGGCAGAACTACTGTTGCTTCTTTTCACTGGCTAACTAAATTATCCATATGGGCAAACTGTTGGATGCTCTGTTACATGCAATACAATTCATGGACCACATATACTACTTGTTATATACAAATATATAGGCCAGGTAACTGCAGTGCTTGGTGGTATGCTTCAATATGCAATTTGATATCTTGTTCTCTTCATTCTTCAGATCTTTGCTGCGTAGTGTAGTCTAATTGTTAATCTGCTGGTGTGTAACTATCTTGTGTGAACGTAGATGCTTTTGCACACGAAATCAAGAATAAAATATAGTATATATACTGATGTGCCCAATCGAGCAGAAAAGCACAAGCATTTTTCCTGTTCCTAAAGCTGAGGCAACCAAACTGACCCTACACCTATCATGATGCTCCTCGACCTATCAATTTAGTAGTATGGTTTTGTGGTTGCCAGGCAAGTAGAATTTTGAGTTGGTTATAGCCTTTTTCTGTTAAACTATAATCCATTTGTGGTTGGCATATGCATGCGGTTGGCGGAATATATTTCCCATATCTGTCCTAAGTATGTATATAGTTGGTAGATCTTCCTTCTCGTTTTAATGCTTGTTTGGTCACCACCAAAATCATACTCCCTCTGTTTCAAAATAGATGACCCAACTTTGTACTAACTTTAGCGTTTCAAAATAGATGACCCAACTTCATATTAACTTTGTACTAAAGTTAGTACAAAGTTGGTCATCTATTTTGGAACGGAGGGAGTAGTTCATACTACATCTCACTTACTCTTTGTCACATCCACATAGGTTTACTCAATTCTTTTTCCTCTCTTGTGTTGTTTTTATTCATAGCCATGACAGCTTAAGCCGTCTCAGAAATAGCTTAGCACTGCTAGGCTTGCATATGCGTGCCAAGAATTATAAGATCACAAGCAAAACCAAGGTTATTTTATGTATCTGTTTGCGTCGCCCCTAATGAATAAGCATGCCATTTTATATGACTTCAAAGATTCGAACAGGGGATGCATAAGAGCATTGATCAGAATGTTCTTATAATTAATTTCCACAAACTTTTTTTCATTTACACTTTGATCACTATGAACAAAGGATTTAAATAATTAATCATAAGGATCAATATGTACATTGCCGTTGACCATACATATTGCACCTGAAAACATAGTAAAAAATATCCAATCTCTCAGCCCAACTCCAAAATCCACGTGGTTGATTTAATGAAACCAAAACAACCTCCTTTAATAATTTAATCTCAAATTAAGAACACGTGTACAGTATATTTATTTAAGCATGTATTGTATCGCCTATGTTCTTCTCGTTAATATGCATGCTAGCTTACAATAATCCATCTTTTTTCAAAAAGCTTACGATAGATTTGGTTCTCCTGTTGGTCAAATTGCTTCGATTAGTTAACTTATCTTGGCTTGTGAAATAAAAACTAATATCAAATAAGAACCGCCATGGATCACCCACTAGCTAGGGTATAAATGATTTGACGATTTATTCACGATCTTCGTTGGTTATTTGTGTGTCTTAAGGCGGTGCACTTGTGTGTGGTGTGTGCAAGTGTGTGTGTGTGTGTGTGTGTGTGTGTGTGTGTGTGTGTGTGTGTGTGTGTGGAGTAGGGTGATAACCTGCAAATGGATCTTTAAGCACAATTATAGCATTATCCAGTTCTAAATTATCTTTATGTATTGTTCCAAAAAAAATGCATCATCTACCAACTATATTATTATTAAAGTAGAAAAAGGGACGGCTAGGATTAATAAGAAATAAAAGAAGTGCGGTTTGGATCAATCGGACCCTATTTCTTAGAAAATAGTTTTCACTTAAATATTTGTCACTAGTGCAAAATAAATAATCGTCATTTGGTGGCTACTCCACTTTTTCTTTTCCTCTCCATTTGTTTTTCATCCTCTACACACTTTAATATTTGGAAAAATACCACTCCCATTATTATTTTCTAGCATAGTACACTATTTGATTTTAGCTACCATGGTGTATTCACTCTAAAAGCATAAATAACATCATGCATGTGCCACCTGTGCCCCAAGATAACATACATGTCAGTGTACATGTGATGTGCATACCCACTGAAGAAAAAAACAGAGGGTGGCTTTCCGTGCGTTATACTACCACTAGTGGCTGGGGTGCACAGAGGAGTTGTGCGATGTAATCTTGTCTACACACAGTACAGATCCTTGATGGCAGCGATGTAAATAACTATAAATTGATTTTGTTTTAAAGGCCAAAATCAAGCTATTTGGTTTGGGCAAGATAAGATAGCAAAAACACGCCCTGAAAACTCTAAAACCATATTGCAGTTGAGTATATTGGAGAAAGATAAAAGAAGAGTCACAAACAGTGCAGCAAGAAGATATGTACAATGTTGAAAAAAATCTACATGAGCAGTACAAATTAATGGTCAATTACTCCCAGTAAAATGTTGGAGACTATGATAGGTGATAATCATCTTTCTAATCCATCTATCTTAAATGAAAAACGATACCAAATATTAACATGGGGTTATTGTAAATATAGAAGACATGTCATTCTACCATTTAGATGAATCATTAACTGAGGAGACAACTTGTAGAGGAACAAACCGATGATGAATGGAATCAGTACCAGATGACAAGCAATGGTCAAGAAAATAAGAAGAAAAGTACGGTGAAAAGTAATAGCTGAAGTTTCGGCAGAAACATGGTTGATTTGTAGCAACATTACCAGTAATGATGAAAATCCTTTATCATCATCAACACCATCAATTCTCAAGCAAGAACTCTGCCTCAAGTAACTATATAACCAGCTTGTCTTAGAAACAATTTTATGCAACAACACATACATATAACAGATTAAAAATGATAGAGGAGATGCAATGAAATGTAAGATATATGAATTCCTTCATGGGAATGTGTGGTTACTTATGTGAAGAGGATAAGATCCAGAGCACAACTAACACGAAATATTATACGATCTCTCTCCTGGTGCCCTCGGAACCACCTTCGGTTGTAGAAGCAAGATATATGATATTAAGCAATTTTACAAACACTTCATCCCCATGGAGTGATCACCTGTAAATTCAGTGAATACTCTCTAGAATATACTTTGAAAAGAAGAGGTCTTATTCATCATTTCAAACCAGCATATTAGTGTAGCAAGCAAAGACAAGCAAAATATTTTATTTATCTTGCATGCATAATTGCCAAAGAAGCATATGTAGTAGTAGGAACAAATGCAATGACATAAGTTGCAATTATGTCCTTCGCTTGCACTGGGAAGCAAGACTTTTTTAAGTACAATTTTCAAGCTTTCGTTTACCAATCTTTGGGTGTGTGTTTGTGGATGGATGGTTGGTGGGAAGATTAAGGGAGAAGACAAAAACTTGAAGAATCTGATCAGGAAGTACCATCAAAAGGTTTCATGGCAGCTTCAATCTCACAACAACTATAGTAGGGAATGGTGTTAGCATTCCTGTACAAAGACAAACCACAATTCAGATGTTGGATTAAGAATAATTTTAAGATGGAAGGAGAAGCTCTAATTACATCCAAATTTTTTCAGTATGACCAAAAGCTTAGGAACACGAGATATGTATCAGTTGAGGTAAATGTTGCATAATTGAGAAGAGAAATACCAGGGAGACAACATTGGCATGCGGCCTTGTGCATCGCCAAGCCGAGCCGCAATACCATCCAGATCCCAGTCTCCCTCAAGCGACTCTGACTGGCTCATCAAAAAAGAAAGGAAATAAAAACAAGGTTGTGGACGAGGTCGCCCTACCTGTGAAGTCATTGTTGTTGCTTTCCCATGATCTAGCCGCTGAAGAGAAGAATGGGGAGAAGCGAGATGCTGTTGTCCCTTGTGCTCGGCGTCTTCTAGGGCACCGCCGTAACTGTCATCTCCCGCATCAATCCACCGTTGCCTCTAGGGTTTCGTGCCCTTCACAGCTCAGCGGCTCAAAGGTCGATGGCGTCACTGTCGGCCACCGGGGAACCATAGGATGTCAGCCGCCTCCATGGATCCAGATTGAGAAGAGAAAGGGGTAGGAGACAAGGCAACAGAGAGGGGGTGGGATGGGGAGAGGAGGAGGCGGCGTGCTTGGGTCGAGGGGAGGCGTATTGATGAAGACATGGCGTGGACGACTCGGTGTGGAGTTCCTTCGTATGGAAGGAAACGAGACGAAGACATTTTTCCTCTTGTTTTTTTTCCTTTTTTCCTACCGTTAAGCACAATAAATTGATGTGGCATAGCTTAGTGAGCGCGTCTTGTTTGACTCTTAATGGGTTTAATTGAAGAAAGAAGTTAAGTGATTACCACTGCAATTTCTTTCTTTGTTAGCTTTTAAATAAATTTATGCTAGATTTTTCTATTTCTTTAAGATACCAAGTACAAAATAGATGCACAAAAGTATGGATGCCGGCACTACACCCATATACTGATACAATGCCTACTTAAGACCGAAATTGTGAAGTTTAAAGATTGATAAAGTCACTACATGCACCTCGTCAGCAACAAGAGCGCCATTTTTACAAATAATACTATTTTTGGTTCTTTATATTGTTTTAGTTCTTATTTTTGCACCATCCTCCCAAGGAAACTGCTAAAAAGGAAATACATGTCATTATGGAATACAATATATTTATTTAAAAATGTAATAGACCCCATTTAGGAAAAAAATCATAGTTAAAAACACATTGCACTCGGTCAAAAAATGCGCACACTCCATAAAGAATGCAACACATCGTGCAATACACTCTTCAAACATGTAGTGCATAGTACACAGTTTTCAAAGTGCAATACGCTTGTCCAAAAATATATATTGAACAATAAAAATTGAAGTACACAAGATCCATAGTACACTGAATCAAGAATGAAGTACAGACAATCTAAAAATGTCATACACATTGTGAAAGAGTAGAATATACATGAGATTCAACGTTGGTTGAATGGTTAGTGCCCATGATGAAAAGTGGCGGCGAGATTGGTCTTCTTCACATAGTTCTATGGCATGGAAAAACTTCCTATTGGCTGATACATCTCCGTTGTATCTACTTTTCCTAACACTTTTGCTCATGTTTTGGACTCTAATTTACATAATTTGAATGAAACTAACCTGGACTGACATTGTTTTCAGTAAAACTACCATGATATTGTTTTTTGTGCAAAAATAAAAGTTCTCAGAATTGAACGAAACTTTTTGGAGATTTTATGGAATAAATAAAAAATACTGGAGCAAAGACCCACTGGAGGGGGCCAACTGCTGCCCACGAGGCATCAGGGTGCGCCCGCGCCCTAGTGGCTCGTGGGGCCCACTAGGCTCCGACGACCCTAATCTCAGCACTATAAATTCCTAATTCTCGAGAGAAAAAAATAACAGAGGAAGTTTTATCGCATTTCACGATACGGAGCCGCCGCCACCTCGTGTGCTTCATCAGGAGGCCAGATCTAGAGTCCGTTCAGGGCTCCGGAGAGGGGGATCCTTCGTCATTGTCATCATCAACCATCCTCCATCACCAATTTCAAGATAGTTTTGTTAGGGCTTGATCCCTAGTATCCACTATGTTTTGAGATTGATGTTGCTATGACTTTTCTATGCTTAATGCTTGTCACTAGGGCCTGAGTGCCATGATTTCATATATGAACCGTTTATGTTTTCACCAATATATTTGTGTTCTTGATCCTATCTTGCAAGTTGTATGCACGTATTACATGTTATGATCCGCATACCCCAAGGTGACAATAATTGAGATTATTTCTGGCAATTGTCGTAATTTGAGGAGTTCATGTATTCACTATGTGTTAATGCTTTGTTCCGGTTCTCTATTAAAAGGAGGCCTTAATACCCCTTAGTTTCCTTATGGACCCCACTGCCACGGGAGGGTAGGACAATAGATGTCATGCAAGTGCTTACCGCAAGAATGTATGACTATATATGAAATACATGCCTACATTACATTGATGAATTGGAGCTAGTTCTGTGTCGCCCTAGGTTATAACTGTTACATGATGAATGTTATCCAACATAATTATCCATCACCGATCCAATGCCTACGAGCTTTTCACATACTGATCTTGCTAAGTTGCTACTGCTGCTGTTGCTATTGTCACAATTGCTACAAAACTATTACTGCTACTGTTACCGTTACTGTTGGTATTGCTACCAAATTATCATACTATTGTGCTACTGATCACTCTACTACAGATATTTATTATCCAGGTGTGGTTGAATTGACAACTCAACTGCTAATACTTGCAAATATTCTTTGGCTCCCCTTGTGTCGAATCAATAAATTTGGGTTGGATACTCTACCCTCAAAAACTGTTGCAATCCCCTATACTTGTGGGTTATCAAGACCTTTTTCTGAATCACTTGAGATTTATATCTGTTGATCACTATGAAGAATCTTAAGGATGATAGAACCAAGAGCGTTCCCTCTAAGATGAGGGGAGGTAAGGAACTGCCATCTAGCTCTCCATTTGATTCACCTTCTGTTTTGAATAGGCTTGCGACACCATCACCTGTTATTAACTCTGATATGTCACAAGTAGTTGATGATGCTACTTCTGCCATGAATGATGCTAGTACTTTGCTTGATGAAACTGTGCCAGTAGGAGAATTTCTTGATGAACAACTTGCTAAAGCTAAAGAATTTGAGAATACAGAAACTGATGAAATTACTGAAACTGATGAAGTTATTGAAACTGAAAATTATGAAACACCCATTCGACCTAGCTCTCCTTAATATGAATTGCCTAAGATACCTGAGGATTATGTTATGGACGGAGATATAGCTAGGAAATTTCTCGCTTTGCAATGATAGAGATGATCTTAAGAAGTTACTATGTAAGCTAAAAGAAAAATCTTTGAATGCTAGAATGAAATATGATCGTAAATTTGCTACTTCACCCATCTTTGTTACTGATAAGGATTATGAATTCTCTGTTGACCATGAGTTAATTACTTGGGATTTTTACATCTGTGCCCCTAGTTCCTTAGATGTACTCATTCATCCCCACGCTCTTAAATTTTGCTCACTTTTTCCCACTCCCTTGGCTGAAACTCTCACAAATGTGCAAACTGGACATTGTCGTCGGGTCAATGGCTCGACCGTTAACTCTGACTAGTGGGACCGCGTAGGCGTGCATGCAACTGACCGTGGTCGTGGGGTAGCATGTGTCCCTGAAACATGCTAGAAATGTCCCAACGTATAAATGGGAAACCGCTTCACCCCTACCATTTCCCCCCAAATCCCCTCCCTGTCGCATTGTCTCCCTCTCTCCTACTGCGTCGTCTCCCTCTCCTCCACCGCACCATCTCGCTCTCCCCCACCGCATCCTCATCCTCACCTTCATCGCCTCCCTCATGGAGGACGCTCATGGCGACATCCGCGCAGCGGCCGGAGATCTGTAGGGCGTGGTGACCGCGGCAGCAGATGCAGTGCAGGCCGTTGGAGGCGCCCACGATGGTGCGGGGAAACTCGCAACCGCTGTCGCGGCTGTGGATGTGGAGAAGGAGGTGACGGCGTCGAGCAGCGCAGTCCATCCAGATGCGCAGCCTGGCGAGGAGAAGGTAGTATAGGAGATATTTTTGCTACCTCTTGAGCATGCGTTGGTTTTCCCTTGAAGAGGAAAGGGTGATGCATCAAAGTAGCGTAAGTATTTTCATCAGTTTTTGAGAACCAAGGTATCAAACCAGTAGGAGACTACATGCAAGTCACCTAGTACCTGCACAAACAAACAAGAACCTCGCAACCAACGCGATAAAGGGGTTGTCAATCCCTTCACGGTCACTTACGAAAGTGAGATCTGATAGAGATAATAAGATAAATATTTTTGCTATTTTTATTGTATAGATTGAAAAGTAAAGATTGCAAAATAAACAGTGACAGTAATAGCTAGTTGATGGGAAAATAATATGATGTAAAGTAGACCCGGGGGCCATAGGTTTCACTAGTGGCTTCTCTCAAGATAGCATATATTACGGTGGGTGAAAAAATTACTACCGAGCAATTGATAGAAAAGCACATAGTTATGATGATATGTAGGCATGATCATGAAAATAGGCATCATGTCCGTGTCAAGTAGATCGAAATGATTCTGCATCTACTACTATTACTCCACACATCGACCGCTATCCAGCATGCATCTAGAGTATTAAGTTCATAAGAACAGAGTAACGCATTAGGCAAGATGACATGATGTAGAGGGATAAACTCAAGCGATATGATATAAACCCCATCTTTTTATCCTCGATGGCAACAATACAATATGTGTCGGTTCCCTTTCTGTCACTAGGATCGAGCACCGCAAGATTGAACCCAAAGCTCATTCTAGTAGGCCAAACCAAACTGATAATTCAAAGAGCCTTGCAAAGATATCAAATCATGCATATAAGAATTCAGAGAAGAATCGAATATTGTTCATTGATAATCTTAATCATAAACCCATAATTCATCAGATCTCGGCAAACACACCGCAAAAAGAATTACATTGAATAGATCTCCAAGAACATCGAGGAGAACTTTGTATTGAGATCCAAAGAGAGAGAAGATGCCATCTAGCTAATAACTATGGACCCGAAGGTCTGTGGTAAACTACTCACACATCATCGGAGAGGCTATGGTGTTGATGTAGAAGCCCTCCATGATCGAATCCCCCTCCGTCAGATCGCCGGAAAAGGTCCCCAGATGGGATCTCACGGGTACTGTTGGGGATATTACTACTGGACATAAACCGGCCAGGAGAGGCCGGGTTATCCCCATGATGATCACCTTACTTGAAGCCCATGAAGATATGAATAATGGTGCTTCATGAAGGCCCACGGCCCAAAGGCGGGGTAAAGCCTTTAGATATAAACCGACATTGATGTATGCTTGTATGATAAGATAGGAGTAGAGACCGAGCCGGACACGTTTATGATCCTGCCTCGGGACTCTGTAAACCGGCGGGCGTCAACCTATGTATATAAAGGGACGACCCGGCGGCGGTTTAGGGACAAGACACAACAACTCGAGAGCCAGGCAAAGCGGATTCGCTCCCTGGTCCTCGAAACCCTAAGCAATTCCATCACAATTGGAGTAGGCTTTTATCTTCATCGTAAGGGGCCGAACCAGTATAAAATATCGCATCCTTTGTCCGCTTTAAACCCCTTTAAGCTAAGCTGTAGCGATGGCTCCACGACTAAGTCCTTTCACGAGGACATCTGCCGTGACAAAACCACGACAGTTGGCGCCCACCGTGGGGCTATCACACGATGGTTTCGAGTTCTTGAAGGGCAGCTTCGAAGGACTCAAGGGATACGTTGTCGTCCAGATGACTAAAAGTCGTCGCGGCAAGCTCTACATCGGCGATGCAGGATGGAGTCCCGAGGCCGGCTCAATTGAGTACGGGTACCGGGTCCCCTTTGGTGGAATTCACGTCTTCATAGGCATGATCGACGAACCAGACCCTGAGCCGGACTTCTGCACCGACATCATCGAGACGGCTTGCTACCTCTTGAGCACTTGCGTTGGTTTTCCCTTGAAGAGGAAAGGGTGATGCAGAAGAGTAGCATAAGTATTTCCCTCAGTTTTGAGAACCAAGGAATCAATCCAGTAGGAGGCCACGCTCAAGTCCCTCGCACCTGCACAAAACAAATAAATCCTCGCAACCAACGCGATAGGGGTTGTCAATCCCTACACGGTCACTTACAAGAGTGAGATCTGATAGATATGATAAGATAATATTTTTGGTATTTTTATGATAAAGATGCAACGTAAAATAAAAAGCAATGAAAATAACAAGTGTTGGAAGATTAATATGATGAAGATAGACCCGGGGGCCATAGGTTCACTAGTGGCTTCTCTCGAGAACATAAGTATTCTACGGTGGGTGAACGAATTACTGTTGAGCAATTAACAGAATTGAGCATAGTTATGAGAATATCTAGGTATGATCATGTATATAGGCATCACGTCCAAGACAAGTAGACCGACTCCTGCCTGCATCTACTACCATTACTCCACACATCGACCGCTATCCAGCATGCATCTAGAGTATTAAGTTAATGAGAACAGAGTAACGCCTTAAGCAAGATGACATGATGTAGAGGGATAAACTCATGCAATATGATGAAAACCCCATCTTGTTATCCTCGATGGCAACAATACAATACATGCCTTGCTGCCCCTACTGTCATTGGGAAAGGACACCGCAAGATTGAACCCAAAGCTAAGCACTTCTCCCATTGCAAAAAGATCAATCTAGTAGGCCAAACCAAACTGAGAATTTGAAGAGACTTGCAAAGATAACCAATCATACATAAAAGAATTCATAGAAGATTCAAATATTGTTCATAGATAAACTTGATCATAAACCCACAATTCATCGGTCTCAACAAACACACCGCAAAAAGAAGATTACATCGAATAGATCTCCACAAGAGAGGGGGAGAACTTTGTATTGAGATCCAAAAAGAGAGAAGAAGCCATCTAGCTAATAACTATGGACCCGAAGGTCTGAAGTAAACTACTCACACTTCATCGGAGAGGCTATGATGTTGATGTAGAAGCCCTCCGTGATCAATGCCCCCTCCGACGGAGCTCCGGAACAGACCCCAAGATGGGATCTCATGGATACAGAAAGTTACAGTGGTGGAATTAGGGTTTTAGCTTCGTCTCTGATCGTTTGGGGGTACATAGGTATATATAGGAGGAAGAAGTACGTCGGTGGAGCAACAGGGGGCCCACGAGGGTGGAGGGCGCGCCTGGGGGGTAGGCGCGCCCCCTACCTCATGGCCTCCCTGTTGGTTGCTTGACGTAGGGTCCAAGTCTCCTGGATCATGTTCGGTGAGAAAATCACGTTCCTGAAGGTTTCATTCCGTTTGGACTCCGTTTGATATTCCTTTTCTTCGAAACCCTAAAATAGGCAAAAAACAGCAATTCTAGGCTGGGCCGCCGGTTAATAGGTTAGTCCCAAAAATAATATAAAAGTGGATAATAAATCCCAATAATCTTTAAAATAGGATATAATATAGCATGGAACAATAAAAAATTATAGATACGTTGGAGACGTATCTAGCATCCCCAAGCTTAATTCCTGCTCGTCCTCGCATAGGTAAATGATAAAAATAGAATTTTTGATGTGGAATGCTACTTGGCATATTTTTAATGTAATTCTTCTTAATTGTGGTATGAATATTCAGATCCGAAAGATTCAAGACAAAAGTTTAATATTGGCATAGAAATAATAATACTTCAAGCATACTAACTAAGCAATTATGTCTCTTCAAAATAACATGGCTAAAGAAAGTTATCCCTACAAAATCATATAGTCTGGCTATGCTCCATCTTCACCACACAAAGTATTCAAATCATGCACAACCCCGATGACAAGCCAAGCAATTGTTTCATACTTTTAATGTTCTCTAACTTTTTCAATCTTCACGCAATACATGAGCGTGAGCCATGGACATAGCACTATAGGTGGAATAGAATGGTGGTTGTGGAAGAGACAAAAAAGGAGAAGATGGTCTCACATCAACTAGGCGTATCAACGGGCTATGGAGATGCCCATAAATAGATGTCAATGTGAGTGAGTAGGGATTGCCATGCAACGAATGCACTAGAGCTATAAATATATGAAAGCTCAACAAAAACAACTAAGTGGGTGTGCATCCAACTTGCTTGCTCACGAAGACCTAGGGCATTTTGAGGAAGCCCATCGTTGGAATATACAAGCCAAGTTCTATAATGAAAAATTCCCACTAGTAAATGAAAGTGATAACATAGGAGACTCTCTATCATGAAGATCATGGTGCTACTTTGAAGCACAAGTGTGGAAAAAGGATAGTAGTATTTCCCCTTTTTATTTATTCTCTTTTTTTGGGCCTTTGCTATTTTTTTTCTTTTTTGGCCTTTGTCTTTTTTGGGACAATACTCTATGAATGATGATCATCACACTTCTATTTATTTATAACTCAATAATTACAACTCGATATAGAACAAAGTATGACTCTATGTGAATGCCTCCTGCGGTGTACCGGGATAGCAATGATTCATGAGTGACATGTAAGAAAGAATTATGAACGGTGGCTTTGCCACAAATATAATGTCAGCTACATGATCATGCAAAGCAATATGACAATGATGGAGCGTGTCATAATAACGGAACGGTGGAAAGTTGCATGGCAATATATCTCGGAATGGCTATGGAAATGCCATAATAGGTAGGTATGGTGGCTTTTTTGAGGAAGGTATAAGGTGTATGATACCGGCGAAAGGTGCGCGGTATTAGAGAGGCTAGCAATGGTGGAAGGGTGAGAGTGCGTATAATCCATGGACTCAACATTAGTCATAAAGAACTCACATACTTATTGCAAAAATCTATTAGTTATCGAAGCAAAGTATTACCCGCATGCCCCTAGGGGGATAGATTGGTAGGAAAAGACCATCGCTCGACCCTGACCACCACTGATAAGGAGGACAATCAATAAATACTTCATGCTCTGACTTCTTAACATAACGGTTCACCATACGTGCATGCTACGGGAATCACAAACTTCAACACAAGCATTTCTCAAATTCACAACTACTCAGTTAGCACAACTCTAATATCACCATCTCCATATCTCAAAACAATTATCAAGTATCAAACTTCTCATAGTATTCAACACACTCATAAGAGAATTTTATTATTAATCTTGAATGCCTAAAGCAATTAAAGAAAATTATCATGCTGTTTTGTAGGACTCTCAAAATAATATAAGTGAAGCATGAGAGAACAATAGTTTCTATAAAACAAATCCACCGACGTGCTCTAAAAGATATAAGTGAAGCACTAGAGCCAAAAACTATAAAACTCAAAAGATATAAGTGAAGCACATAGAGTATTCTAACAATTTCCGAATCATGTGTGTCTCTCTCAAAAGGTGTGTGAAGCAAGTATGATTATGGTAAACTAACAAATAAAGACTCAAATAATACAAGACGCTCCAAGAAAAACACATATCATGTGGTGAATAAAAATATAGCTCCAAGTAAAGTTACCGATGAAGTAGACGAAAGAGGGGATTCCTTCCGGGGCATCCCCAAGCTTTGGCTTTTAGGTGTCCTTAGATTATCTTGGGGGTGCAATGGGCATCCCCAATCTTAGGCTCTTTCCACTCCTTGTTCCATAATCCATCAAATCATTACCCAAAACTTGAAAACTTCACAACACAAAACTTAAAGTAGAAAATCTCGTGAGCTCCGTTAGCGAAAGAAAATAAAAGACCACTTCAAGGTACTGTAATGAACTCATTATTTATTTATATTGGTGTTAAACCTACTGTATTCCAACTTCTATATGGTTTATAAACTATTTTACTAGCCATAGATTCATCAAAATAAGCAAACAATACACGGAAAACAGAATCTGTCAAAAACATAACAGTCTGTAGTAATCTATAGCTAGCGCAAGATCTGGAACCCCAAAAATTCTAAAATAAATTTCTGGACATGAGGAATTTATCTATTAATCATATGCAAAAATAATTAACTAAATAGAACTTTCCATATAAAAATGGCAGCAGTTCTCGTGAGCACTAAAGTTTCTGTTTTTTACAGCAAGATTAACAAGACTCTCCCCAAGTCTTCCCAATGGTTCTACTTGGCACAAACACTAATTAAACACAAAAAACACAACCAAAACATAGGCTAAATAAATTATTTATTACTAAACAGGAGAAAAAAAATAAAGGAATAAAAATAAAATTGGTTTGCCTCCCAACAAGCGCTATCGTTTAACGCCCCTAGCTAGGCATAAAAAGCAAGGATAGATCTAGGTATTGCCATCTTTGGAAGGCAATCCATAAGTGGCTCTCATAATAGATTCATAAGGTAATTTAATTTTCTTTCTAGGAAAGTGTTCCATGCCTTTCCTTAATAGAAATTGGAATCTAATATTTCCTTCCTTCATATCAATAATATAAAATCTACGGGCACATAATTCCTATTTGCAACAATAAGAACATAATTAGTTCTTCCCATAGGTTTCTTAATAGTGGAATCCTCAAGGTGCAAGTTTAAAGAGCAATCATCAAAATCACAGAAACCTAACAAATCGCACAAAGTCTTTGGAATCGTGGAAACACTAGCACCCAAATCACATAAAGCATAGCATTCATGATCTTTCATTTTAATTTTAATAGTTGGTTCCCACTCATCATAAAGTTTTCTAGGGATAGAAACTTCCAACTCAAGTTTTTCTTCATAAGATTGCATCAAAGCATCAACAATATGTTTGGTAAACACTTTATTTTGACTATAAGCGTGAGGAGAATTTAGCACGGATTACAACAAGGAAATACAATCTATCAAAGAGCAGCTATCATAATTAAATTCCCTGAAATACAAAATAGTAGGTTCATTAATATCTAGAGTTTTGATCTCTTCAATCCCACTTTTATCAATTTTATCATCAAGATCTAAAGACTCCGAATTTTTGGAACGCCCTCTAGGTAAAGGTGGATCATATTCAGTCCCATCATTATCAAGATTCATATTGCAAAACAAAGATTTAATATGGGACACATCAATAACTTTTAGATCTTCATCTTTATTATCTTGGAAACTAGAAGAACACGCTCTTATAAAGGAATCTTTCTTAGCACGCATCCTAGCGGTTCTTTCTTTGCACTCATCAATGGAAATTCTCATGGCTTTAAGAGACTCATTGATATAATGCTTAGGTGGAATAGATCTAGGCTTCAAAGAATCAACATCAAGAGAAATTCTATCAACGTTCCTAGCCAACTCATCAATCTTAAGCAACTTTTCTTCAATCAAAGCATTGAAATTCTTTTGCGAAGTAATAAATTCTTTAATATTAGATTCAAAATCAGAGGGCATATTATTATAATTTCCATAAAAATTGTTCTAGGAATTACCATAATTATTAGAGGAATTACTAGGATAAGGCCTAGGGTTAAAGTTTCCTCTATACGCGTTGTTACCAAAATTATTCCTACCAACAAAATTCACATCCAAAGATTCATTATTATTATCAATCAAAGTAGACAAAGGCATATCATTAGGATCAGAAGAAACACTCTTAGTAGAAAATAATTTCATAAGTTCATCCATCTTTCCACTCAAAACATTAATTTCTTCTATTGCATGCACTTTTTTATTAGTAGATCTTTCAGTGTGCCATTGAGAATAATTAACAATAATATTATCTAGGAGTTTAGTAGCTTCTCCTAAAGTGATTTCCATAAAAGTGCCTCCCGCGGACGAATCTAAAAGATTCCTAGAAGCAAAATTCAATCCGGCATAAATTTTTTTATGATCATCCACAAATTCAAACCATGTGTTGGGAAATTACGTATCATTAATTTCATTCTCTCCCAAGCTTGTGCAACATGTTCATGATCAAGTTGCTTAAAATTCATAATATCGTTTCTAAGAGAGATGATCTTAGCGGGAGGAAAATACTTAGAGATAAAAGCATCTTTGCACTTATTCCATGAATCAATACTATTTTTAGGCAAAGACGAAAACCAAGCTTTAGCACGATCTCTAAGCGAAAAAGGAAATAGCTTCAATTTAACAATATCATTATCCACATCTTTCTTATTTTGCATATCACACAAATCAACGAAGCTATTTAGATGGGTAGCGGCATCTTCACTAGGAAGGCCGGAAAATGGATCTTTCATGACAAGATTCAGCAAAGCAGTATTAATTTCACAAGATTCAGTATCGATAAGAGGAGCAATCGGAGTGCTAATAAAATCATTGTTGTTGGTATTGGTGAAGTCACACAATTTAGTGTTATCTTGAGCCATCGTGACAAGCAAGCAATCCAACACAGAAGCAAACAAGAAACGGGAAAAAAGAGGAAAATAGAGAAAGAGAGGGAGGATAGAGAGAGAGGGTGAATAAAACAACAAGGGTGAAGTGGGGGAGAGGAAAACGAGAGGCAAATGGCAAATAATGTAATGCGGGAGATAAGGGTTTGTGATGGGTACTTGGTATGTTGACTTTTGTGTAGACCTCCCCGGCAACGGTGCCAGAAATCCTTCTTGCTACCTCTTGAGCACTTGCGTTGGTTTTCCCTTGAAGAGGAAAGGGTGATGCAGCAGAGTAGCATAAGTATTTCCCTCAGTTTTGAGAACCAACGTATCAATCCAGTAGGAGGCTACGCGCAAGTCCCTCGCACCTGCACAAAACAAATAAATCCTTGCAACCAACGTGATAGGGGTTGTCAATCCCTACACGGTCACTTACGAGAGTGGATCTGATAGATATGATAAGATAATATTTTTGGTATTTTTATGATAAAGATGCAAAGTAAAATAAAAAGCAATGAAAATAACAAGTGTTGGAAGATTAATATGATGAAGATAGACCCGGGTGCCATAGGTTTCACTAGTGGCTTCTCTCGAGAGCATAAGTATTCTACGGTGGGTGAAGGAATTACTGTTGAGCAATTGACAGAATTGAGCATAGTTATGAGAATATCTAGGTATGATCATGTATATAGGCATCACGTCCAAGACAAGTAGACCGACTCCTGCCTGCATCTACTACTATTACTCCACACATCGACCGCTATCCAGCATGCATCTAGAGTATTAATTTCATAAGAACAGAGTAACGCCTTAAGCAAGATGACATGATGTAGAGGGATAAACTCATGCAATATGATGAAAACCCCATCTTGTTATCCTCGATGGAAACAATACAATACGTGCCTTGCTGCCCCTATTGTCACTGGGAAAGGACACCGCAAGATTGAACCCAAAGCTAAGCACTTCTCCCATTGCAAGAAAGATCAATCTAGTAGGCCAAACCAAACTGATAATTCGAAGAGACTTGCAAAGATAACCAATCATACATAAAAGAATTCAGAGAAGATTCAAATATTGTTCATAGATAAACTTGATCATAAACCCACAATTCATCGGTCTCAACAAACACACCGCAAAAAGAAGATTACATCGAATAGATCTCCACAAGAGAGGGGGGGGACTTTGTATTGAGATCCAAAAAGAGACAAGAAGCCATCTAGCTAATAACTATGGACCCGAAGGTCTGAAGTAAACTACTCACAGTTCATCGGAGAGGCTATGGTGTTGATGTAGAAGCCCTCCATGATCGATGCCCCCTCCGGCGAAGCTCCGAAACAGGCCCCAAGATGGGATCTCGTGGATACAGAAAGTTATAGCGGTGGAATTAGGGTTTTGGCTTCGTCTTTGATCGTTTGGGGGTACATAGGTATATATATATAGGAGGAAGAAGTACGTCAGTGGAGCAACAGGGGGCCCACGAGGGTGGAGGGTGCGCCTGGGGGGGGAGGGGGGGTAGGCGCGCCCCCCTACCTCGTGGCCTCCCTGTTGGTTGCTTGACGTAGGGTCCAAGTCTCCTGGATCATGTTCGGTGAGAAAATCATGTTCCCGAAGGTTCCGTTCCGTTTGGACTCCGTTTGATATTCCTTTTCTTCAAAACCCTAAAATAGGCAAAAAAAATAGCAATTCTGGGCTGGTCCTCCGGTTAATAGGTTAGTCCCAAAAATAATATAAAAGTGGATAATAAAGCCCAATAATGTTTAAAACAGGATATAATATAGCATGGAACAATCAAAAATTATAGATACGTTGGAGACGTATCACGGCTCAGCGTGCAAGCTCTGCCCAGGTTCAGCCCGCCGTAAAGCAGGTCTTCGTAGGTGTCATCCATGGAGTGGAATATGAGGACAGATCGGCATCTGGTGGCAAAACCATTGTCTGCTCTGATGATGAGTCTTCAACCGGAGAGACCGAGTCGCTGTACCAGCTGCAGGATGGCCGGATTAGTGGAGGTTCCGATGGCAACAGTATTCCGAACTCCCTTGATCTGCCAAGCCGGGTCACGGTCTTCATGGCCGATACACAATCAGCGCAACACTCTTCTACCGCCACGGCAATGATCTCCGGTTCAGCAAAAGCAACACCAGCGGGAGCAGGGCACACTGCGCCGCCTCCGGCTCAGGTTTTGTCCGATTTGTTTGACGCTTTAGCAACGTTGCTGGCAGCAGAGGTGGACGTGGCAAACCGGATCAGCACAACGCATAGATTGCAAAGGTGAAGGATCAGATAACTCAAGCTAAAACGGAGCTAGCGGCGGAGAACGCCAGGATGGCTACAGAGCGGGCCGAGTTAGAGGCTCAGGCCTACCGTCTTATGCTGGATCGGAGTGCATCAGATGATGTCATGAGAAGAAGATACCGGTCGCACCTCCCGTCGGTTTTTGAGGCAAGAAATCTCTTTAACACGCCAGGAGCAAGCACCAGCAACCTGCCAGTGGTAAACCGGGCGGAGGCTCTTGGGACCGGGGCACCGGTTCATCCTCGTACGGTGGATCCGCCGCCTCAGCCTCGTCAGAATGATATCCCATCACGGCACATTTCAACGCCTCCGGGGCATTACTCTAACCCGTTGGATAACATCGTTGCCGCCGCTTCATGATTGGCAGCTCCCCCGATTGATGGCGAGTCCCTAGTAGCGGTTGAAACACGACGGGCTAGGGAGCTCCTTCAGACGGCCTTGACTCCCCGCCCAAGCCGGAGCTACAAAAGGCATATCGATGAACCGGCTGTATCAAGCAGTGCGCGGAATCGTAATCCACCATGTGGCAATAACCCGACGGGTGGCAATGCTCAGGATGTAGTGGATCGCGCTAGGGCACGTCGAGAAGCCGAGTTAGCGGCACAGCACGAAGCTCTGGTTCGTCAGTTCACCCCGGTTCATCCAACAACATCGGTGGAACCAGGGGTTACCTCGAGTTCTTTGGGAGTGCCCTGTCTTGTCCCAGCACTGCGCAATGTACGGTTATCCAAGGATTTCAAAGGCCCGCGCAAGGTGCCAAATTACACCGTCGATTTATCCCCCGAGTCATGGGTGGAGATCTATGAGATGGCAATGGAGATGCTGGATGTGGACGAAGCGGTGTGTGCCAAATACTTTACCATGATGTTAGAGGGAACAGCTCGCACATGGTTGAAAAATATGCCAGCCAACTCTATTGGATCGTGGGCCGAGTTAAGGGCCCGGTTTATCCAGAACTTCAAGGATACGTGCAAGCAGCCCATGTCAATTGTGGATTTAGCTGCCTGTGTCCAGGAGGAAGGAGAATCAACAACCCATTGGGTGCGTCGGGTTTCGGAGATTTTGCATTCATCAGACCGCAACAACGCCGACACAGCTGTTTTAACATTGGAAGGCAATTGCCGGTTTGCACCTTTGAAGCTGAAATTGGGACGGCTCAAATGCCATTGCAATGACATGGGAACGCTTATGGCAGCTCTGGTGAAATATGTCAACTCTGATAGTACCAAAGACCCCAAGTCTGAGGATGACAAGACAGGGAAGGGAAAAAAGAGCGATAGCACGAAGGGGCAGCAGCATAACCCGGCGGGTCATGGGAACAATGGTAAACGCAATGCAGATAACAGCTTGGACTTTGTGGCTAACACCAGCACCCAAGATAACGGTCAGCGGCGTAAGGGTAAACCGCCTCAGAGGGGTGGAGGGTCAGGCCCCAATCTGGAGCGCCTGTTAAACCTGCCTTGCCCAAAGCACAGATCAAAGGAGAGGCCAGCTACGCATCTTTGGAAGGAGTGCTTCATCATGCGGGAGTTCAAAAATTCAAATATCTTTCAATATGACAATGGACCGCCCGGCGGTTCAGGAGGCAGTTTCCATGGGCTGGGTTATGGTAGTGACAGTTCTGGTTCAGGGTTCCAGGGCAAGCAAACCGGACATGGCAATCAGAGCAGCCAGGGCAACCAAGGAGGTTACAACCATCAGGGGAATCAACAACAGCAACAATCGGGTTATCAGAGCAATCCAAAGTAGTTGAATAGTGGGCAGTATCATGTCTTCACCACTAGCTTATGCAAGCGCGATCAGAAGCTTCATAAAAGAGCCGTGAACTCCGTTGAAGCGGCGGTACCTCATTATCTGCCCTGTTCTGAACAGCCCATCCTGTGGAGTCGAGAGGATCATCCACCCCGAGTTGACAATACGGTTCATCTGGCTTTAGTGGTGGAACCTCAGGTTGGGGGTATAAATTTACCAAGGTACTTATGGATGGAGGAAGCAGTATCAATATCCTTTACTATGAAACCTTTCGTCGCATGAGGTTAACAGATAAGAATCTTAAACCGTCGAAAACTGTGTGTTTCATGGGGTAGTGCCTGGCAAATCATCATACCCAGTTGGCACGATAGCTCTGGAAGTTGCTTTTGGAGACGATCATGATTCAAGATCAGAGGTGTTGACTTTTGAAGTGGTGAAAATCAAGAGTCCATATCACGCCCTGTTCGGACGGCCGGCTTATGCTAAGTTCATGGCAAGGCCCTATTATGTTTATTTGGAGCTTAAGATGCCGGTTCATAAGGGGACCATTACGGTGCATGGGAGCCGGAAGATTGCTTTGGAATGTGAAGAAGGTAATGCGGCTTATGCTGAGTCGGTTTGTGCCATGGAGGAGCTGAAATTTTATAAGGACAATGTTGATCCGGCAGATATGACTTCTCTGAAAAAGCCAACTACTGAGCATGATCCGGCGCTGAAATTTAAATTGGCTGAGGAGACTAAGCTGGTTGACTTTGTTCCTGGCGATTCATCCAAGCAGTTCAGCATCAGCGCTAACCTGGATCCGAAATAGGAAAGTGTGCTCATCGAGTTCATCCGTGAGAACCGGGACATCTTTGCATGGAAGCCTTCTGACATGCCGGGTGTACCGAGGGAACTCGCTGAGCACACCCTTAATATTGATCCTAAGTTTAAACCGGTCAAGCAGTTTCTTCGCCGCTTCAACGAAGAAAGGCGTAAAACTATTGGTGAGGAGGTAGCCCGGCTTTTGGCAGCATGGTTTATTGTGGAGGTCTTTCACCCTGAGTGGCAAGCTAATCCGGTGCTGGTGCTTAAGAAAAACGGCACTTGGCGTATGTGTGTGGATTACACAGATTTAAACAAAGCCTGTCCAGCCGACCCCTTTGCTCTCCCTCGTATCGATCAAATTATTGATGCTACAGCTGGTTGTGACCGTTTGTGTTTTCTGGATGCTTATTCTGGTTATCATCAGATCAAAATGGCAGTTAAGGACCAGGAGAAGACGGCTTTCATAACTCCCTTTGGAGCCTTCTGCTATGTATCTATGCCTTTTGGGCTCAAGAGTGCCCAAGCAACTTATCAGCGTTGCGTCCAGAATTGTCTGCATAAACAGATTGGGCGCAATGTCCATGCATATGTGGATGATATTGTAGTGAAGTCCCAAAAGGAGGAGACATTGATAGGTGATTTGAAGGAAACTTTTGATAACCTTCAGGTTTATAAGATGATGCTTAATCCAGCCAAATGTGTCTTTGGTGTACCGGCAGGAAAGCTTTTGGGTTTTCTGGTGTCTAAAAGGGGCCTTGAAGCTAATCCGGAGAAAATCATGGCTATCACATCTCTGGCTAAACCGGCGTGTATCAACGATGTTCAACGTTTGGCGGGCCGGATTGCGGCCTTAAGCCGGTTTATCAGTCGCCTTGGAGAGAAGGCTATCCCTTTGTATCAGATGCTAAAGAAAACGGATCACTTCGTCTGGAGTGATGCTGCTAATAAAGCGCTTGAGGATTTGAAGAGACAGTTAGCCAAGCCACATGTCCTTGCGGCTCCGGTTGACAAAGAGCCCTTATTACTATATGTGGCTGCTAATGCCCAGGCTGTTAGTGTGACTATTGTTGTGGAGCGCAAGGAGGCTGGAAAAGAATATCCGGTTCAATGGCCGGTTTATTATATCAGCGAAGTGCTTATTGAGTCCAAATAGAGATACCCACATTGGCAGAAGCTGGTGTATGGGGTTTTTATGGCAAGCCAGAAGCTCAAGCATTATTTTCAGGGTCATCCTATCATAGTGGTCAGTTCAGCCCCCTTGGGAGATATCATCCAAAACAGAGAATCAACGGGCCGGATTGCTAAATGGGCTATTGAGCTTGGACCTCACGGGCTAAAATATACGCCTCGCATAGCAATCAAATCCCAAGCACTTGTGGATTTCATCAATGATTGGACAGAGTTAAAAGCACCAGAGGAAAAACCAGACAACACTTATTGGACTATTCATTTTGATGGGTCCAGGCAATTGGAGGGCTCAACTGGTGGCGGCTCTTCACGTTATTCCAGATTAGACGGTCCCATACCTGGCATACATGAACCAGGGCGAGTTACCAGACGACGAAACCTTGGCCCAGCAGATAATCCGGTGATCCAAGTCTATGACCATTGTCAATGGGGAGCTACATCATTGCAGCGTCACAGGAGCGTTTCAGCGTTGTGTGTCTCCTCAAAAAGGTTGTGAGATTTTGCGTGAGATCCACGAAGGAGATTGTGGTCACCACGCCGGTTCAAAATCCTTGGTGGCTAAAGCCTTTCGTCACGGCTTCTATTGGTTGACGGCTCATGCTGATGCTGAGGATTTGGTAAGGAGGTGTGATGGTTGTCAGAAATCTGCACGCCGTGCTCATGTTCCGGCTCAAGAATTACGAATGATTCCAATAACTTGGCCGTTTGCAACTTGGGGGCTTGATATGGTTGGGCCTTTTAAGAGGTCCAAGGACAAGAAGACCCACCTGCTGGTGGCGGCTGATAAGTTTACCAAGTGGGTGGAGGCAGAGCCAGTCAGTAAGTGTGATGCGGCCACGGCGGTTCAATTCATCAAAAAGGTGATATTCCGGTTTGGTTTTCCACACAGCATTATAACTGATAATGGTACTAATCTGTCGAAAGGTGCTATGGAAGAATTTTGTCAACGTGATCACATCTGGCTTGACGTGTCATCAGTGGCTCACCCCCAATCTAATGGTCAAGCAGAGAGGGCCAATCAAGAAATTTTCAGAGGTATCAAACCCCGGCTTATGGTTCCTTTAAAGCGAACACCAGGTTGTTGGGTGGAGGAGTTACCTTCCGTGTTATGGAGTACCAACACCACACCAAATAGATCTACGGGTTACACGCCTTTCTTCATGGTTTACGGAGCAAAGGCAGTTCTCCCTAGTGACATACGTCATGATTCGCCCCGTGTGGCAGCTTATGTTGAAGTTGATAATGAAAAAGCACGCCAGGACTCATTGGACCTGTTAGATGAGGAGCGTGATCTTGAGGAGGCACGTTCAGCGATTTATCAACAAGATTTGCGACGTTATCACAGCCGCCGGATCAAAACCAGAACTTTTCAAGAAGGCGATCTGGTGCTCTGGCTCATCCAGGATCAGACTGATATGCACAAGTTATCCCCACCTTGGGAAGGGCCTTTTGTCGTAGCAAAAACTTGCACAATGGATCATACTACCTTATCGATGTTCGAGAGAACAAAGACTCACGTAAATCGGAGGAGGAGACCCAGCGGCCGTGGAATATAGCTTATCTTTGGCCTTACTATACTTAAGCCATAGGCTCTTTTTATGTACATAATTATGACAATGTATATACTATGATCAATATAATAAACCGGAACCACAGGTAAAGCGGGGTCTCTGTTATTTTTACATCATGTGTGTTTACATGGAGGTTTTGTTTACAAAGAGGAATTCTGTTGATCCGGCTTGTAAAGCCACACATATAAAGGGAAATCACTAGGGGGCTTGGTCATATCTGAACCTTAGCTACACCTCTTGATTGGCTTAGGGCCAAAGAGAAATCACTAGGGGGCTTGGTTGTATTCACACAATAGCTACACCTCTTGATAGGCTTAAGGCCAAAAGGAAATTATGTGGGGCCAAAGAGAGTGTTGCACTAGCACAACTCAAACATAGGCACCCACCGAGCACAGCTCAAATATTGCTTGGGGGCTCTTTGCTTCTCAAAGAACAAAGAGTCTGCACCCTGGAAATAGGCTATCAAGCCAGGCTTGGAAGCCATGTGTATTCACCTAAAACCCTGGGTTATCCTGCCTTTTTAAGTAAGCCACTCCATCCAGGTAAACCTGGTATGACCCATCGAACATTTGACAAGTCAATCTCATAGACCTTGAACTTGTCAAAGTTAAAACGATGATTGGTTAAAGATTGAGGTCCATCTTAAAAGGCTTTGAAAAATGGTTTAACTCAGTGGCCTGGCAGCCCATGAAAAGCCTCAATTTAGGGCCTGGCAGCCCATGAAAAGTCTCGATTTAGGGCCTGACAGCCCATGAAAAGCCTCGCAATATCTTCTTGTATTTTCTGCAAAGTGATTCTTCTCTTTTGATAAAATTCATAAGCGTTTTCTGATAAATCAGTGTTTATTACAACCCGGAGTGGCTTACAATGCTAAATTGTTGGTACATGATCAGCTATAATCCGACCTTTATTGTTCCGGTCTGGTTTTGATTACAAGTCACCAATATTATATGGATAAAACCGGTGTTTATCATAACCCGGTACGGTTTTATCGTAAACAGGCAAACCTGGAAGGAGTCATCTATACTCCAGATTGGTGTTATCACCCTTTTTATAATAACCATGGGTCAAATAACGAGGTAACGGGTATTCTTTATTTTATATCTGGTTGGTTTTAAACATCCTTGGCTTTACACCTAGGCTATATATTGGGGCATCGTGACCCGTCCAGCGGTAAACCGCTAGGACCCTTTCCATCTCTTGTATGCAGGAACAAGTTAAAATACAGCCACTGTGGATTATGCATATAATAAAGATCCCAAAAGCATGGCGATTTATCAGTATCAAGCAAAATAAGTATGCTCGATGGCATAACGGACAAGTGTTTGAACTAGCCTATTACAAGGCGTTTTAATGCCCACACTGGATAATTGTTTCAATAAGAATGGTAGGCTGCGACAGACTAAACCGGCCTCCGGTTCAGGACTCATCACCAGGACGGCTTGAAGATTGAGGGTCATCTTGAGTCTGTGCATCCTCCTCCTCTCTACCTAATGGCTAGAAATCAATCGTTGTCCAATCGATTCCAGTTAAATCTTGGAACACAGCTTCTTCACTTATAAGGGTGGAAGGATCAATGTCAGGGGCATAAGTGTGCTTACGAATTGGCGGAACAAGATCTTCTACATCATGTGTTGGCGCAGGATATCTTTTATGATCAGCATCATAAACCAGCTGGTAATGAGATAGATCCGTTTATTCGCCAATTTGCTCGCTATGGGTCGCAGTTCCCTTGTCAGCCTTCGAAGATCATCATTGTTGAATTCTGAACCGTCTTCCTTTACGCCGGGATAGCCTTGGACAATATCTGCCGGTTCAAGATCTGGAATCCATGCCTTGGCCCAGATTAGTGCAGTCAGCGCGCCTCACCTTGCAGCTGATCTTTTGAGTTCATCGAACCGGGCAGGCAACATTGACAGCTTCTCGATGGTTTATTTTATCAGCGTTGGAGGAGGCCTGTTGTAAGCAGCAGTGCAAATAGCCCGTTGTGATCCGGAATACAGCTGCTCTATCAAAGTATAGGCAGCCTTCAGCTTCATCCTCATGTCAGAGCCCAGATGGGTAATGCGGGTCCCTGTGACATTGCAAGCATCAATAAATTGGTAATTGATACGGTAAATGACTTGAAAAACATCAGATGAGGATACATACCAAATACAGCAGAGGTCATAGCATTTATTTTCTGCTTTAAACCAGCCAGTTCTTCAACCATCGGTTTAAGGGATGCTTCTGCGTCTTCGGCCTTCTTTGCTAAAGCGGCCCTTTGTGTCTCCAATCTGCACGTTCCTTCTTAATGGTTTCCTTCAATTTCTCCATGCTTGTTAAGGCATTGGTCAGTTCTTCCTTGGCTTTAGAAGCCTCCACTTGCTGAGATTTAATGTTCTCTTGAAGATCAGCGGTTTGGGCGTCCTTTTTGCTCAGCTCAGCCTGTAAAGAAAAGACATATCATCAATGGGCTGTATATATTTGAATTACCAAGCGTATAACAAGTTATGCACTTTGCACTTGGGGGCTAATGACTACTCGCTTTGTTCTAGAAAATTATTTCAAGTCCCAAGTGTAATGCAAGCATTATTCTTGGCACTTGGGGGCTAATGTACATCTGCTCAAAGTAACAGTGCTTAAAGTCCTGATTCACCTTGGAAAGATAAACCGGCCCTTGGGGACTACACAGGCGAAAGTTACAAGATTACAATACTAAAGTACCGGTTCATTTTTAAAAGGATCAACCGACCCTTGGAGGATAAATATGCAGAGTCGTGGTATTATGAAGTCCCTGTTTTTGATTACTATCATAAATCGGCTGTTGGGAGCTACTGGAATTGGTACTTACGATTGGACTTAAGAAAGGAAAAGATTTGTAATTACCTCATAACGATCCTTCATCAAATTCACTAAACCGGCTTCGTAGTCATGGTTTGTGTACAGACTGTTTAGAAAACCAGAGTGGAGCTCCTGGGCGTTAAGGTGGGCATAGCTTGATAAGTCGGTGCTCCATTTGCCTTTCTCCATGGCAGCACGTTCTTCTTTGGCGCTATGTTTTGCTAATACAACAGGATGGCCAGGGGAGGTGTGGCCAACGCCAGTGATGATAACCTCATCTTCCTTGTCGCTAGTAGCCTTTACTGGAGTTGGTGGAATATCAGTAGCCTTAACCGGACTAGACGGTCCATCATCAGTACGGACTGGACTTGCGGTTTATTAGCTTGCACTGCGGTATCAACTTCTACTTGTTCAGTAAAAACATGATCTGGGGGTGGCAGGTCATCAAGCGTGGCGTCAGCAGTTGCTCTCTCCAGTTCTAAAATTGTCTCCGGTTCAACTGTCACATGATCATCAGACGGTTTGTCTACACGACCCTTCTTACTGGGTCTGGCCTTGTCCTTGAAATAAAAGGTATACATATCAGTATAGCATATAAGTGTAAAGCATCAAAAAGAGATAGCTTAAGGCATTTACCCAGGGACGGTCTTGAGGGGTGGAAGCTGTTTCGCAGTTGACTAGCCGGATGATGAAGGTGGCGTTCCCTGATAATTCGAATCGGATGGATTAAGAGGCTGTCGGAAATAACCCACCTTGGGATAAGAAGTATTGGAAGTATTTGAGACATCAGATTGGCGCTTCCGAACTGGGGTATTTGGTAGACCGGTTGAGGTGATTACTTGGCCGCTATGACGGGTTGTGCGGTGTGCTTCGTGTTGCTGCTTCTTCAAAAGAAAGTTTGGGTCCAAGTAAGCTAGGGGGTGAGAAAATCTTACTTTCCGGATTGCTTGACGAATTTTTTGTGTTGGCAGAGGGTCTGAACCGGAGGAAAGGATAATTACCTCTACGTCATCAGCTTGGCTGCCCTCGGTGTCATCCTGATAAATATCATTGTCAATGAGGTGTATGAAAAGTGAACCAAGAGAATCAAGTTCTACCTCTGCGTCCGGTTCATCAGGGTCGTCATCAAGATCTAAACCGATTGGTTCAGTTGCCTTCCTCTTGGTAGATTTCTTGACAGCCTTCATTTTAAGACGAGGAGCCTTAACCGTTTTCTCCTGAGGTTTCTTTTTCCAGAACGGGTCATCACCCTATTTAAAAGATGGGCAGAGGGTATTAAAAGTTGCACAGTTCAAAAATATCAGGTATAAAGCAGAAGCAAAACAATTCTTACAGCGGGCGGTTTGTTCTGTGTGTAAAAGGGACTTAGCCTGGTCTTGCTACAGATGGCTTCCGGTTCATTCAGCATTTTCTTGACAGATTCAGTAACTTCGTCATCTGTTAGCTGAATGTCAATATGACGTTGGGCGTCTTTTACGTCACCGGTATACTCGCACATTAAACCGGAGCGATGACTTAACGGCAAGATACTCCAGGATAGCCAGCATTGAACAAAGTCCACACCTGTTAAACTGTTGCCCATGAAAGCTCTAAGCTTGGCGAGTTGTGGTGCATACGAGGCCCGTTCCTTGTCACTTAGTCATCGCGGAAGTGGATGAGTGTTGGTAAGCCGGTGAGCACGGTAACCTGGCAGAGGGTTCTCATCTTGAGGAGAAGTGTTCTTGCAATAGAACCAAGTCTGATTCCAATCCTTTGGGTGACTGTGAAGTTTGGCGTGAGGAAAACTAACATCCTTCCTTTTCTGAATGGAGACGCCACCGAGTTTAGTATTGGGCCTGTCTACGAATTCAGTGCGACGGTTTAAGTGGAACAAATCCTGGAACAACTCGACAGTCGGCTCTTCTTGTAGATAAGCTTCACAAAACACCTGAAAGTTGCAGATATTGGATACAAAGTTGGGTCCAATGTCTTGGGGGTGGATCTGAAAGCTGGCAAGTACATCCCGGAAAAACTTGGATCCAGGCCGTTTAAAACCACGGCCCATATGATCAGCAAACACTACTACTTCGCCATCTCTGGGGGTAGGAGGATTTTCTGGACCGGGAACTCGCCAATGGATTTCATTCTTCTTCGGTAAGGTGCCAATTTTGACACATCCATTCAGTTGCTCCTCAGTAACCCGGGAAGGGACCCAGTTACACGAATAGAATTGTTTGTCCATTGCAAGTGCAGAGCTGGAAAAGATTACTGCCGGTTTATGATTCATAAATGACAACACATAAAGTGTAACAGGTTGAGTAAAAAGGAATTCAAGCATGTAGAATTGTTAAACCGGAGGAAGTTATAAACCGCCTACGACAGAGCGTTTATAAATGGTAAAGTGATGAGTAGTTTATAAGGGGACTAATGGCATATGACAGATTACTTTCTACAAGGATAAACCGCCTATGTACATAAGGAAGATACAGATCTAAGGCAAAAATGACTAAGTGAGGAAAAACAGGTTTCACAAGATTGCATTGGAATTTTGGATCTACCGTAAGTCAGGAAAAGAAAAATATCTAGACCTAAAAACGTTTGGTCCTGAGGCAGTTCACAAAAGGTCCAGATCAAGTTCTTATGTGTTTAAGGTTTGGTTTGATGGGGGAAGTAAGGATTACCATAGCTACTGCACGGAACGCGTCGAGCTTGAGGTTTGCTATCTATGGACTGAACGAAGAACACGAAGAGAGCGCCATGAACCCATATGAACCCTAAGTGGATCTACAGAGGAGAGAAGGGAAAGACTTACAGCGACTGTTGAAGCAGTGGAGGTGCGTCGCGTCTCTCTGGTGCGATCAGGTTGATGCAGCGGCCGACGGTGAGGCAGAGGCGAAGCTCGACGACAGCGGCGGCACTCGGGTGCAGGGGCGTCGCTAGGAAGGAGAAGAGATGGAAAGGCGACGGAAAAGAAAAGGAAAGGGACCCTCCGCCCTATTTATAAGGACAAGGAGATAAGCGACATGCGCGGGAATCGAGGAGCCCAAAAAATGGATATATAACAAGGTTGTCGTTTTGATTGTTGGATGCTCATTAATAAAAGGGTATCTTCGGCTTTAAATGAACAGGTGATGTCACGGCGGTTTACTGCAAATTTGGAGGATGACGTCACAGCGGTTTACAAGATCTACGCGAAGGTGCAAAGGGAGGAATTTTTCTAAGTGGTGAAGATTGATATGAACAAGTTCAAATCAATCTAGGGCCTAATGTTGGGGATATTACTACTAGACATAAACCGGCCAGGAGAGGCCGGGTTATCCCCATGATGATCACCTTACTTGAAGCCCATGAAGATATGAATAATGGCACTTCATGAAGGCCCAAGGCCCAAAGGCGGGTTAAAGCCTTTAGATATAAACCGACATTGATATATGCTTGTATGATAAGATAGGAGTAGATACCGAGCCGGGCACGTTTATGATCCGGCCTCGGGACTCTGTAACCGGCGGGCGTCGACCTATGTATATAAAGGGACGACCCGGCGGCGGTTTAGGGACAAGACACAACAACTTGAGAGCCAGACAAAGCGGATTCGCTCCCTGGTCATCGAAACCCTAAGCAATTCCATCACAACTAGAGTAGGATTTTACCTTCATTGTAAGGGGCCGAACCAGTATAAACTCTCGCGTCCTTTGTCCGCTTTAAACCCCTTTAAGCTAACCTGTAGCGATGGCTCCACGACTAAGTCCTTTCACGAGGACATCTGCCGTGACAAAACCACGACAGGTACAGAAGGTTGCAGCGGTGGAAAAGTGGTTTTGTGGCTCCCCTGGATGTTTTCAGGGTATAAGAGTGTATATAGGCGTAAGAAGTAGGTCGGTGAAGCTGCATGGGGCCCACGAGGGTGGGGGCGCGCCGCCCTATCTCGTGGTCGCCTCGCTGCTTCCTTGATGTCCACTCCAAGTCTCCTGGATTGCGTTTGCTCCAAAAAAGATCCTCGTGAAGGTTTCATTCCGTTTGGATTCCGTTTGATATTCCTTTTCTGTGAAACACTAAAATAGGCAAAAAAACAGCAATTTGCATTGGGCTTTCGGTTAATAGGTTAGTCCCAAAAATAATATAAAAGTGCATAATAAAGCCCATAAACATCCAAAACAAATAATATAATAGCATGGAACAATCAAAAAATATAGATACGTTGAAGACGTATCAAGCAGCCCCAAGCTTAATTCCTGCTCGTCCTCGAGTACGTAAATGATATAAACAGAATTTTTGATGTGGAATGCTACCTAACATAATTTTCAATGTATTTCTCTTTACTGAGGCATGAATGTTTAGATCCGAAAGATTCTAGACAGAAGTTTAATATTGACATAAAAATAATAATACTTCAAGCAATGCTAACCAAGCAATCATGTCTTATCAAAATAACATAGCCAAAGAAAGCTTATCCCTACAAAATCATATAGTTTGGCCATGCTTCATTTTCGTCACACAAAATGCTCCCATCATGCACAACCCCGATGAAAAGCCAAGCAATTGTTTCATACTTTAGTATTTTCAAACTTTTTCAACTTTCACGCAATATATGAGCGCAAGCCGTGGATATAGCACTATGGGTGGAATAGAATATGATGATGGAGGTTGTGTGAGAAGACAAAAAGGGAGAAAATCTCACATTGACGCGGCTAATCAATGGGCTATGGAGATGCCCATCAATTGATGTCAATGCAAGGAGTAGGGATTGCCATGCAACAGATGCACTAGAGCTATAGATATATGAAAGCTCAACAAAAGTAACTAAGTGGGTGTGCATCCAACTTGCTTGCTCACGAAGACCTAGGGCATTTTGAGGAAGCCCATTGTTGGAATATACAAGCCAAGTTCTATAATGAAAAATTCCCACTAGTATATGAAAGTGACAACATAAGAGACTCTCTATCATGAAGATCATGGTGCTATTTGAAGCACATGTGTGGAAAAAGGATAGTAACATTGCCCCTGCTCTCTTTTTCTCTCTTTTTTTGGGCCTCCCTTTTTTATGGCCTTTCTCCTTTTTTCTAAGAAGTTTCCTCACATGGTACAATGCTCTAATAATGAAAATCATCACACTTTTATTTACTTTACAACTCAAGAATTACAACTCGATACTTAGAACAAAATATGACTCTATGTGAATGCCTCCGGCGGTGTACCGGGATATGCAATTAATCAAGAGTGACATGTATGAAAGAATTATGAAAGTGGCTTTGCCACAAATATGATGTCAACTACATGATCATGCAAGGCAATATGACAATGATGGAGCATGTCATAATAAACGGAACGGTGGAAAGTTGCATGGCAATATATCTCTGAATGGCTATAGAAATGCCATAATAGGTAGGTATGGTGGCTGTTTTCAGGAAGATATAAGGAGGTTTATGTGTGATAGAGCGTATCATATCACGGGGTTTAGATGCACCGGCGAAGTTTGCACCAACTCTCGAGGTGAGAAAGGGCAATGCACGGTACCGAAGAGGCTAGCAATGATGGAAGGATGAGAGTGCGTATAATCCATGGACTCAACATTAGTCATAAAGAACTCATATACTTATTGCAAAAATCTACAAGTCATCAAAACCAAGAACTACGTGCATGCTCCTAGGGGGATCTATTGGTAGGAAAAGACCATCACTCGTCCCCGACCGCCACTCATAAGGAAAGCAATCAAAGAACACACCATGCTTCAAATTTGTCACACAACTTACCATACGTGCATGCTATGGAACTTGCCAAATTCAACACAAGTATTTCTCAATTCCATAATTACTCAACTAGCACTACTCTAATATTACCACCTTTATATCTCAAAACAACTATCAAGAATCAAACTTCTCATAACATTTAATGCACTCTATATGAAAGTTTTTATTATACCCATCCCGGATGTCTATCATATTTGGACTAATTTCATAACCAAAGCAAATTACCATGTTGTTCTAAAAGAATCTAGAAATAATATAAGTGAATCATGAGATCTCAATAATTTCTATAAAATAAAACCACCACCGTGCTCTAAAAAGATATAAGTGAAGCACTAGAGCAAAATTATCTAGCTCACAAGATATAAGTGAAGCACATAGAGTATTCTAATAAATTCCGATTCATGTGTGTCTCTCCCAAAAGGTTTGTACAGAAAGGATGATTGTGGTAAACTAAAAGGCAAAGACTCAAATCATACAAGACGCTCCAAGCAAAACACATATCATGTGGTGAATAAAAATATAGCCTCAAGTAAAGTTACCAATAGATGAAGACAAAAGAGGGGATGCCTTCCGGGGCATCCCCAAGCTTAGGCTTTTGGTTGTCCTTGAATTTTACCTTGGGGTGCCTTGGGCATCCCCAAGATTAGGCTCTTGCCACTCCTTATTCCGAAATCCATCAAATCTTTACCCAAAAACTTGAAAACTTCACAACACAAAACTCAACAGAAAATCCCATGAGCTCCGTTAGTATAAGAAAACAAACCACCACTTTAAGGTAATGTAATAAACTCATTCTTTATTGATATTGGAGTTAAACCTACTGTATTTCAACTTCTCTACGGTTCATACCCCCCGATACTAGCCATAGATTCATCCAAATAAGAAAACAACACACGAAAAGCAGAATCTGTCAAAAACAGAGCAGTCTATAGTAATCTGTAGGTTTCGAATACTTCTCTATCTCCAAAAATCCTGTGAAATTAGGACATCCTATATAATTTGTATATTGATCTACTGCAGCTGGAATCAGTATTTCATTTCTCTCTGGTTAAAAATTAAAATTATTCTCGTGAGCGCATACTTTCTGTTTTTTCAGCAAGATCAAATAACAGTCATCCAAGAAGATCCTAAAGGCTTTACTTGGCACAAACACTATTTGAAACATAAAAACACAATCATAACAGAAGATAGATGATTTATTTATTTATAAACGGGAACAAAAATAAAATTGGGTTGCCTCCCAACAAGCGCTATCGTTTAACGCCCCTAGCTAGGCATTGATAATTTAAATGATGCTCACATGAAAGACAATAATTGAAGCACAAAGAGAGCATCGTGAAAAACGTGAAAATCAAATATAAGTCTAACATACTTCCTATGCATAGGCATCTTATAGGCAAAAAAATTATCATAGCAAGGAAAAACTAGCATATGCAAGGAAGCACAAAGAAGCAATAGCAATCACAACATAACGAGAGGTAATTTAGTAACATGAAAATTTCTACAATCATATTTACCTCTCTCATAGTAATTACATGTGGGATAATAAGAAAATTCAACAAAATAGCTATCACATAAAATATTTTCAACACGATCCACATGCATGCAAAGTTGACACTCTTCCAAAATAGTGGGATTAACATTAACCAAAGTCATGACCTCTCCAAACCCACTTTTATCAAAAACTTCATAAGATTGAACATTCTCCAAATATGTGGGATCTAAAGTTGACACTCTTACAAACCTACTTTCAATATTATTGCAAAAATTATTATCAATCTCATAAGAAGAATCCTCCCAATCATGATCGTTGCAACAAGTAGAGGACATAGCAAAACTAGCATCCCCAAGCTTAGGGTTTTGCATATTATTAGCACAATTTACATGAATAAAATTTATAATAAAATCATTGCAATCATGCTTTTTATTCAAATATATATCGTGAATCGCTTCATAAAGTAATTCATCACACTTTTCAGATTCACGAATTTCAAGCAATACTTCATAAAGATAATCTAGTGCACTCAACTCACTAGCAATAGGTTCATCACAATTGGATCTCTTAAAGATATTAGCAAGTGGATGAGGATCCATAAACTTTTAGCAAGAAAAAATAAGGTACATGGTAACACAAGCAAACAAAAGATCAAATGGAAGAGGGGTGAATAAAACGGCAATGGTGAAGTGGGGGAGAGGAAAATGAGAGGCAAATGGCAAATAATGTAATGCGAGGGATAAGAGTTTGTGATGGGTACTTGGTATGTCTTGACTTGGCATAGATCTCCCCGGCAACGGTGCCAGAAATCCTTGTTCCTACCTCTTGAGCATGCGTTGGTTTTTCCTTGAAGAGGAAAGGGTGATGCAGCAAAGTAGCGTAAGTATTTCCCTAAGTTTTTAGAACCAAGGTATCAATCCAATAGGAGACTACACACAAGTCACCTAGTACCTGCACAAACAAACAAGAACCTCGCAACCAACGCGATAAAGGGGTTGTCAATCCCTTCACGGTCACTTGTGAAAGTGAGATATGATAGAGATATAAGATAAATATAATTGGTATTTTTGTTGTATAGATTGAAAAGTAAAGATTGCAAAATAAACAGCGACAGTAATAGCTAGTTGATGGGAAAATAATATGATGTAAAGTAGACCCGGGGGCCATAGGTTTCACTAGTGGCTTCTCTCAAGATAGCATATATTATGGTGGGTGAACAAATTACTGCTGAGCAATTGATAGAAAAGCACATAGTTATGATGATATCTAGGCATGGTCATGAACATAGGCATCACGTCCGTGTCAAGTGGACTGAAACGATTCTTCATCTACTACTATTACTCCACACATCGACCGCTATCCAGCATGCAGCTAGAGTATTAAGTTCATAAGAACTGAGTAACGCATTAGGCAAGATGACATGATGTAGAGGGATAAACTCAAGCAATATGATATAAACCCCATCTTTTTATCCTCGATGGAAACAATACAATACGTGTTGGTTCCCTTTCTGTCACTGGGATCGAGCACCACAAGATTGAACCCAAAGCTAAGCACTTCTCCCGTTGCAAGAAAGATCAATCTAGTAGGCCAAACCAAATTGATAATTCGAACAGACTTGCAAAGATATCAAATTATGCATATAAGAATTCAGAGAAGAATCAAATATTGTTCATAGATAATCTTAATCATAAACCCGCAATTCATCGGATCTCAGGGAACACATCGCAAAACGAATTACATCGAATAGATCTCCAAGAACATCGAGGAGAACTTTGTATTGAGATCCAAAGAGAGAGAGAAGAATCCATCTAGCTAATAACTATGGACCCGAAGGTCTGTGGTAAACTACTCACACATCATCGGAGAGGATATGGTGTTGATGTAGAAGCCCTGCATGATCGAATCCCCCTCCGGTAGATCGCCGAAAAAGGTCCCCAGATGGGATCTCACGGGTACAGAAGGTTGCGGCGGTGGAAAAGTGGTTTCGTGGCTCCCCTGGATGTTTTCAGGGTATAAGAGTATATATAGGCGAAAGAAGTAGGTCGGTGGAGCTGCGAGGGGCCCATGAGGGTGGGGGCATGCCTGCCCCCGCTAGGCGTGCCGCCCTACCTCGTGGTCGCCTCGCTGCTTCCTTGATATCCACTCCAAGTCTCCTGGATAATGTTTGTTCCAAAAAGATTCTCGCGAAGGTTTCATTCTGTTTGGATTCCGTTTGATATTCCTTTTCTGCGAAACACTGAAATAGGCAAAAAAACAACAATTTGCACTGGGCTTTCGGTTAATAGGTTAGTCCCAAAAATAATATAAAAGTGCATAATGAATCCCATAAACATCCAAAACAAATAATATAATAGCATGGAACAATAAAAAATTATAGATACATTGGAGACGTATAAATTTCCATTTGCTTGTACCCTAGTTGGAATATTTAGATTGTAGAGTTAGTCCCTAGTTTCATTGGTTGAATTGTGATTCGTAGGGTAGTATAGATGGTTAGAGTAGTTAGTTTGAGGGATGGGGTTTTCTATATGGGGGGATGGGGCTTTTTGTATGGGTTTTTTTGGATTACATTCGTTGCAAAAATGCTAAACTGATCTTAATGAGAGATAAGGATGTATGCTTAGATTTGTTTTTGCATGCTAGACAAACTGGGGTTTTGAATGCTACATAGATGTATGCTTAGATTTGTTTTTGAATGCTACACAGATTGGTGGTTTGAATGCCATATCCCAAATGGAATGCATTAATTTTGATGTACTTATCAATTCATTAAGAACTTACTTGATTCATTAGTATATAAATTTGTCCACAATATGTAGTTATATTAGCTATGTTGTTCAATGTGTGTGCATGACAATGGAAAGTGCAAATAGGATCATAGTATGGATAATATGGTCAATGTGTCATGTGTGCATATCTAAATTATCAGTTGGCTTATGTATTTACTAGTAATGGATGTAATTGTATATTTAGGAGGATGATTCTATGGGGAATAAGAGGAAGCTGGCCCTTAGTGGATTCGTGTAGCGACCAGACCTCAAATGGTCCAATCTCTGTGCTCCGGTGTCATCCCTGGATCAGTAATGTTGACACCACACAGTACTTGAAGGATTTATAACAGAGTAGTAATCACACACTTATTACATCGAGTGTCTCAATAGAGAACTTATTACAATAAATATGGCTTAAGGCCATCTAATAACGATAATAGCGGAAGGCTTGGAAGATAAGTGAGTCCATCAACTCCAACGGCATCACTGAGTATAGAACCACGACCTAAAACTCCTTAATCATCGTCTGAAAAGTCTGCAACATTAATGTTGCAGCCCGAAATGGGTCAACACATGGAATATGCTGGCAATGTAACACATAGAGAGTAATGGAAAGAAACAGCTATTCTATATGCATATCTGGCTGGTGGAAAGCTCTATGGTTACAGTTTTGCGAAAAGCCAATTTTCCCTACTACAAAGGAATAAATTTATTTAACTATCATGGTGGTTATTAAACATTGAGAATGGTTGACAGCATTCTCAATCCCAATTAAGCATCATCATTAAACAAACCCATCAAAATTAAATTTTATAGTAACATGTTGAGATTCACATGATAATCCAGGTACTAGATACTCAAAATGTCCATAACCAGGGACACGGCTAACCATGATTAGTTTATACACTCTGCAGAGGTTTGCGCACTTTTCCCCACAAGACTCGCTCTCCTTCATTGGATTTCTCGCACTACATGGTGTTTGAGAAACAGATGACCGAGACATAGTCTTTCAGAAGCACTAGCACCTTACGATGGGTAGACCGTACCACCTACATCCCCTACATCTGCTAGTCTACCACTGTAAGAGTTCGCATGACTTAGTCAACTATGCTAGAGCCCATAATAGCTTGTGGCTGCACACGGAAGTTTCTAGCATGAATAATCTCATGATCCCTTTGAACCTGGGTGGCGGTCCAAAAGAAAACCGGCAATCCTGGAATACCCAGGTACCTCAATCCACCCAGATGTGTGTTTAAGTTGCCACCTTAAATAAACCATTAATTAACAAACTCACATCTGTCATGGATACACTCGCCCAATCCACGTCTACTTGCATAGCATGGCATAATAAGCAACGTAGAAGTAACTCCCAAAGGTTTGATAATAAACAGATAATAGGTACTACCTCAACTACTTCCCAAACCGATAATTTATTTAGATCCTAATCATGCAATGTGTAAGGATTGATCTAATCAATAAAACTCGGTAGTAGGAGGTATGATCAATGTGTTAGTTGCCTTGCTGATGATCCGAGAAACCTAGCGATTCAAAGTAACAAGCGGCGCACTCCGGGTACTCTATCGCAAACAACAAGCACACAATAAGTACTCAACTAATGCATAGGTAAAACTCAAATAAGAGATCTAACCAGAAAGTTCAACTTAAGAAATCAGGTTGGCAAAAAGAATCCAATCGAACGAAGCAACGAAAGACAAACAGCAAAAGAAACAGGCTTCGTTTACTATTCTGGATCTAAGGCAATTTTTACAGAAGCAAAAACTTGTTTAAGTTGGTTAAACGGAAAGAGGTCTTCGAGAAAAAACTCCAGGTGCTTGAATCACCTCATTCCGATAAACGAGCGAAAAGTTATACTAAAACGAAAATCGGATCAGAAATCGCGATCAGAAATAATCGCGGAAAATCCGAGAAAAAGAAAAACGACGAACAGATTAACGAACGAACGTTCATTATCTAGATCTAAACGACGAACACGTTCGTTAAAACGAACGAACGAGCGAACGCTCGCTAAATAACTAAACCGTAAAAAACCGTTCTAATAAAAAAACGGATCTAAAAAAACCATGGTTTTAAAAAAACCGAGCGGTTTTCTGAGGAAAACCGGGCGGTTTTCTGAGGAAAACCGGGCGGTTTTCTGAGGAAAACCGCCGGCGACGGTGGCTACCTCGGGCGGCGGGACGGCGGGGTCGGCGGCGAGGCGGCGCGGCGGGGCGGCGCGACAGCAGCGGCGAGGCGGCGGCGGCACGAGCAGCGGCGACGCTAGGGTTTGGGTGCGCGGGCGGGCTGCGGGGCTGAGGCACTGGTGGGCTTCGGCGGCTCGGGCGGGCGGCTTATAAAGGCCCCCCGGGCAGAGTCCCGCTCAGGTACGGCCCGGAGTCGGTTCGGATTTTTTTTAAATTAATTCCGCGCAGAAAAACTAACGAAAGAAATACTAAACGGACTCCAAAAATTCCGAAATAAATTTTCCCCGACTTCTGAAATCAAGCCGGACGAAGTGAACGTTTATTTGGGGCCTAAATGCAATTTTGAAAAACGCACATTTTTCCTAAATTCAAATAAAATAGCAAATAAAACCAAATAAAATCTTATTTGATTTTTTTATTAAATCCTCAATATTTCTTTATTTTGGGAAAGTCATTTTATTCCCTCTCTCATATTTTTGTAATAGAAATAATTGAAGATGAAATAAATAAAATCAAAAGATCCTATTTGCAAAATTTGAGACAGCTCAAATATGAAAATAAGGAAATCCCCAACTCTCTCCAAGGGTCCTTGAGTTGCGAAAAAATTCGAGGATCAGCCAAAATGCAATAAATATGATATGCAATGATGATCTAGTGTATAACATTCCAAATTGAAAATTTGGGATGTTACAAACCTACCCCCCTTAAGATGAATCTCTCCCTCGAGATTCGGTTGGCTAGAAAATAGGTGAGGGTGGTCTCTCAGCAATTCTTCCTCTCGTTCCCAGGTGGCTTCATCCTCCGTGTGGTGGCTCCACTAAACCTTGCAAAACTTGATAACCTTGCTGCGGGTGACTCGACTGGCATACTCTAGAATCTTAACTGGTTTCTCCTCATAGGTCAAATCACTGTCCAACTGAATTGCTTCCAGTGGTACCATATCTCTCATTGGTATGTCAGCCATCTCTGCGTGGCACTTCTTCAACTGGGATATATGAAACACGTCGTGAACTCCTGATAGTCCTTCGGGTAATTCCAACTTGTAGGCTACTTCTCCCATACGTTCCAAAACTTTGAATGGGCCTACAAAACGTGGCACTAGTTTTCCCTTAACTCCAAAGTGCTTAACTCCTCGAAGTGGTGATACTCGAAGATAAACTCGGTCTCCAACTTCGTAAACTGTCTCCTTGCATTTAGAACCTGCATAACTCTTCTGCCTGGATTGAGCTACCTTTATCCTGTCGTGAATTAATTTCACTTTATGTTCAGATTCCTTTATCGGATCCGGTCCAAACAACTGGCGATCTCCAACTTCATCCCAGGACAGTGGGGTCCTGCACCTTCTTCCAGACAAGGCTTCGAAAGGGGCCATCTTCAAACTGGATTGATAGCTGTTGTTGTAAGAGAATTCTGCATACGGCAAATTCTCGTCCCAACTAGATCCGTAATCTAGCGCACAAGCTCTTAGCATATCCTCCAAGATCTAGTTGACTCTCTCAGTCTGTCCATCTGTCTGCGGGTGGAAAGCTGTGCTAAACTCTAGTCTGGTTCCTAAAGTCTCAAGCAACTAATTCCAGAACTTTGAAGTAAACTGGGTTCCTCTATCTGATACAATGCTCCTTGGAACTCCATGCAGACATACGATCCTGGTCATGTATATCTTTGCCAACTTTGCACTGGTATAGGTAGTCTTCACTGGAATGAAATGAGCTACCTTTGTCAAACGATCGACTACAACCCATATCGAGTCATAGCCTGAACGTGTTCTGGGCAATCCTCTAATAAAATCCATGCCTAGCTTATCCCACTTCCATTCAGGTATCGGCAATGGTTGTAGCAATCCTGCTGGCTTCTGATGCTCTGCCTTCACTCTCTGACATACATCACAAACTGCTACGTACTCCACAATATCCTTCTTCATTCTGGTCCACCAGAAAATATCCTTCAAATCCAAATACATCGTGGTATTTCCTAGGTGAATCGAATATGGTGAATCATGGGCCTCTTGTAAAATTAACTTCCTGATCTCCGAATCATTTGCAGATAAACACGGTCTTCAAACCATATGGTATCGTGCTCATCCTCACGAAATCCCTTAGCTTTTCCTTTGCTAATTTTCTCCTTAATAGAAGCAATCTCCTTGTCAGTCCTTTGGGCTTCTCTGATTTTATCCATCAATGTAGACTGAATCTCCAATGCTGCTACATAGCCTCTCGGGACTATTTCCAAACATAGCTCTCGAAGATTTTCGGCTAACTCCCTTGGTAAATCTCCCGTCATTAAGGTGTTGACATGGCTCTTACGGCTCAACGCGTCAGCTACTACGTTAGCCTTTCCAGGGTGATATTGCAATCTAATATCATAATCCTTGATGAGCTCCAACCATCTCCTTTGTTTGAGATTCAACTCCTTCTGTGTGAAAATATACTTCAGACTCTTATGATCCGTATACACTTCACAATGGTTTCCAATCAGAAAATGTCTCCAAGTCTTCAGTGCAGGCACTACGGCTGCTAACTCCAAATCATGCGTAGCATAATTCAACTCATGAGGCTTAAGCTGTCGTGAGGCATATGAAACAACTCTCCCTTCCTGCATAAGTACTGCTCCAAGTCCTCGACGCGAAGCGTCGCAATACACCTCATAATCCTTAGTCTGGTCTGGCAAAATCAACACTGGTGAGGTAACCAAACATTTCTTCAACTCCTGGAAACTAGCCTCACATTCCTCCGTCCATATGAACTTGGTATCCTTCTTCAACAACTCCGTCATAGGCTTCGCAATCTTTGAGAAATTCTCAATAAACCTCTGGCAGTATCCTGCGAGTCCAAGAAAACTCCGGATCTCTCCCACGGTGGTTGGTGCTTCCCACTTGGTCACGGTATCACCTTTAGTGGGATCTACCACTATACCTTCTCCGGATATAACGTGTCCGAGAAATCCAATTTCCTTTAACCAAAACTCACAATTGCTAAACTTGGCATATAATTGATGTTCTCTGAACTTTCCAAGAACCAAACGCAAATGTTCCTTATGCTCCTCTTCATTCTTTGAGTAAACCAGGATATCATCAATGAACACTATGACGAACTTATCCAAGAACTCCATAAACACTTTGTTCATCATGTTCATAAAATATGCAGGTGCGTTAGTCAGACCAAATGACATAACGGTATACTCGTACAGCCCATACCTGGTGGTAAAAGCAGTCTTGGGTATATCCTGTTCCTGAATCTTCAACTGGTGGTATCCTAATCACAGATCGATCTTGGAAAATACCTTAGCTCCTTGCAATCGATCAAACAGATCATTGATCATCGGTAGTGGGTACTTGTTCTTGATGGTTACTTCATTCAATCCTCGATAATCGACAACCATCCTTAACGATCCATCCTTCTTTTCTACTAGAAGTACTAGCGATCCCCAAGGTGAAGAACTTGGGCGAATATATCCTTTATCCAGTAACTCCTTAATTTGCTTCTTTATTTCCACCAAATCTTTTGCAGGCATCCTATATGGTCTCTTTGATATTGGCCTTGTGTCTGGCAAAAGCTCAATCAAAAACTCAATATGTCTATCCGGTGGCATGCCTGGCAACTCTTCTAGAAATACTTTGGGGAAATCCTTCACTACTGGTACTTCCTCCTGCACAACTCCGGTTAAACAATTTATTTGAGTCCTCTTTGGCACATGTCGGGATACATAGTTGATCCTTCTCCCTTCTGGGGTGGTAAGCAAAATTGACTTACTGGCACATTCAATATTCCCTTCATACTTTGACAACCAATCCATGCCTAATATCACATCCAATCCTTGGGATTCCAATACTATTAGGTCCGAGGGAAAAACATAGTTACCAATCCTTAATGGTAACTGATCACACCATAGACTAGCCATATATTCTGCTCCAGGCGAGGTTACTAACATGGGTGACCTAAGGGCTTGGGTTGGCAGTTTATACTTATCCACAAATCCCCTTGATATGTATGAATGCGATGCACCAGTATCGAAAAGAACGAGTGCAGTAAATGACTTAACCAAAAACTTACCAATTACTACATCCGGCTGCTCTTCAACCTCCTCCACGTTAACGTGGTTCACCTGTCCCCTGTTGAAAGGGTTCAGCTTCTTCCCAGAGCTTCCATTGCCATTTCCATTCTTTGATTCAGGACATTCATTGGCATAATGTCCGGTCTTCTGTCACTTAAAGCAAGTGACTTGGCTCAGGTCTTTCTTGGCTGGGGTTGATGGGTTGGTGCGGTTCTGGCCGTTGCTTCCTCCATTCCCATTACCATTCTTGGGGCCATTGTGATTGTGCGAGCTTCCTCCTCCATGGGTATGCTGAAAATGTCCTCCCGGCCTAGGGGTAAATCATGGCTTCTGCTGAGCTCTTGAATTGTACTTTCCTTGTGCATACTTCCTCTTGCGATTCTCAATTTGCTGCTGCTTCCCCTTCAATCATGAGAGCACAATCTACCAACTCCTGGTAGTTGTTGAAGGTTGCTACCATCAGCTGTATGCTCAACTCATCATTCAGTCCTTCCAGAAATTTCTCCTGCTTAGCTGCGTCCGTAGCAACGTCATCTGGGGAATAACGTGCTAGCTTACTAAAGTCCTACACATACTGGCCAACCGTCCGTCCTCCTTGGCGCAAGTTGCGAAACTCTCGCTTCTTCATGGCCATAGCTCCTGCTAAAACATGGGCAGTTCGAAAAGCCTGCTGAAACTAGTCCCATGTGATAGTATCGACAGGGAAAGTGGCTGTGAAGTTCTCCCACCATGATGATGTGGGTCCTTCAAGCTGATGTGCGGCAAACTTCACCTTCTCCGCATCCATGCATCCTGCTGTGGTCAACTCTCTAGCTGTCTTGCGGAGCCAATCATCTGCTACTATCGGCTCGGTGCTACTGGAAAACACCGGTGGATTCAGCCTAAGAAAACAGGCTAAGTGATCAACAGATGGTGGTGGTGGTGGGTTGTTGTTGTTGTTCCCTTGATTCTGATTCTGGACTAGCAACTGCATCAATGTGTTCTGCTGCTGGATCAACTGGGTAAGCTCCGGTGGAAAGGTAAATCTGGGGTCACGTCTCGGAGGCATCTAAGGGTTTAGAAAAGATGAGATTTAAGAATAGAGGGGGGTCTAAAGAGAAAACACTACCCATATGCACATGAGGCAAAAGCAAACAATTCATTCATTCATTCAATCAAACAAGGGCCTACAATCGATCTAATTATCGCGAAAGTGCTCGGACTATAATATTTACATGGTGGACTACTACTACTAATGAGGTGGTCTACTAGAAATATTCTTTGGTTGCAGACTCCATGATATCTGCTCCGGCTTCATCAACATAGTCATCATCGCTATCGTCGGGATCCAAGTCGGTGTCGTCGATGATGATGTAGTCTTCCGGGCGAATCTCCTTGGGTTCTTCGTCTTCTTCTACTGGTGTAGGGCCTCCCATAAATATTCCAATCTTCTTGATCAGATCGTCATTCTTCTCTACTAATACTTCAATTTCTTCTTCATAATCTTCACGTGTAGCCTTGAGTTCTTCCTCCAGTTCCTTGATTCTTGTCTTTGCCTTCTTCAGATCTATCATGTCGGCGCACATCTGGTTCTCCTGACGTCGAATGTGCTGGTTTAACTCCTGGATAAAAGCTGCAATTGATCTATCCTATCTGGTGCTGATCATCTCCCAGTGCTCATCTCGGCGCCCACAAATCTGGTAGATAGTATCCTTGAGATCATTTCGGTAGACTTCTCCAATGCGTCCCATGGCGATGTGAGCTGCCATGCTCTTTCCTCGACTCCAAGTTGGTGCATCAAAAGAAAACTCTATGGGCTCAGTGACTGTCATGAACGTCCTTCCTAGAACTTGAACTTGAATCATCCAACGCTCTTCTTCAGGTAAAGTGGCGTTGTAGGTTCCGGTGAATCTTGGTACTCCTATGTTCAGATATCTAGTGACTTCCTTCAAGTGACGTCCAAAGGGTGTATCTTCATCCGGTTGCGTGAACTTGTTCCTTGCATCCGCCATCCTAAAAGAGTAAAAAAGATGAGGAGTCAGAAAGAGAAGAGAGTGAGTAGTGATCTAGGTCTTTAGGTTAGTGGTCGTGTCCTATAGTCAGCGTGTGCTCTGATACCATCTTGTAGCGACCAGACCACAAATGGTCCAATCTCTATGCTCTGGTGTATTCCCTGGATCAGTAATGCTGACACCACACAGTACTTGAAGGATTTATAACAGAGTAGCAATCACACACTTATTACATCGAGTGTCTCAATAGATAACTTATTACAATAAATATGGCTTAAGGCCATCTAATAACGATAACAGCGGAAGGCTTGGAAGATAAGTGAGTCCATCAACTCCAACGGCATCACCGAGTATAGAACCACGACCTAAAACTCCTTAATCATCGTCTGAAAAGTCTGCAACATTAATGTTGCAGCCCGAAATGGGTCAACACATGGAATATGCTGGCAATGTAACACATAGAGAGTAATGGAAAGAAACAGCTATTCTATATACATATCTGGCTGGTGGAAAGCTCTATGGTTACAGTTTTGCGAAAAGCCAATTTTCCCTACTACAAAGGAATAAATTTATTTAACTATCATGGTGGTTGTTAAACATTGAGAATGGTTGACAGCATTCTCAATCCCAATTAAGCATCATCATTAAACAAACCCATCAAAATTAAATTTTATAGTAACATGTTGAGATTCACATGATAATCCAGGTACTAGATACTCAAAATGTCCATAACCAGGGACACGGCTAACCATGATTAGTTTATACACTCTACGAAGGTTTGCGCACTTTTCCCCACAGGACTCGATCTCCTCCGTTGGATGTCTAGCACTACATGGTGTTTGAGAAACGGATGACCGAGACATAGTCTTTCAGAAGCGCTAGCACCTTATGATGGGTAGACCGTACCACCTACACCCCCTACATCTGCTAGTCTACCACTATAAGAGTTCGCACGACTTAGTCAACTATCCTAGAGCCCATAATAGCTTGTGGCTGCACACGGAAGTTTCTAGCATGAATAATCTCATGATCCCTTTGAACCTGGGTGGCGGTCCAAAAGAAAACAGGCAATCCTGGAATACCCAGGTACCTCAATCCACCAAGATGTGTGTTTAAGTTGCCACCTTAAATAAACCATTAATTAAAAAATTCACATCCGTCATGGATACACTCACCCAATCCACGTCTACTAGCATAGCATGGCATAATAAGCAACGTAGAAGTAACTCCCAAAGGTTTGATAATAAACAGGTAATAGGTACTACCTCAACTACTTCCCAAACCCACAATTTAGTTAGATCCTAATCATGCAATGTGTAAGGATTGATCTAATGCAATAAAACTGGGTAGTAGGAGGTATGATCAAAGTGTTACTTGCCTTGCTGATGATTCGGGAAACCTAGCGATTCGAAGTAACAAGCGGCGCACTCCGGGTACTCTATCGCAAACAACAAGCACACAATAAGTACTCAACTAATGCACATGTAAAACTCAAATAAGAGATCTAACCAGAAAGTTCAACTTAAGAACTCCGGTTGGCAAAAAGAATCCAATCGAACGAAGCAACGAAAGACAAACAGCAAAAGAAACAGGCTTCGTTTACTATTATGGATCTAAGGCAACTTTTACAGAAGCAAAAACTTGTTTAAGCTGGTTAAACGGAAAGAGGGTTTCGAGACGAAACTCCAGGCGCTTGAATCACCTCATTCCGATAAACGAGGGAAAAGTTATGCTAAAATGAAAATCAGATCAGAAATCGCAATCAGAAATAATTGCGGAAAATCCAAGAAAAAGAAAAACGATGAACAGATTAACGAACGAACGTTCGTTATCTGGATCTAAATGACGAACACGTTCGTTAAAACGAACGAACGAGCGAACGCTCGCTAAATAACTAAACCATAAAAAACCGTTCTAATAAAAAAACGGATCTAAAAAACCGCGGTTTTAAAAAAAACCGGGCGGTTTTCTGAGGAAAACCGCCGGCGACGGCGGCTACCTCGGGCGGCGGGACGGCGGGGTCGGCGACGAGGCGGCACGGTGGGGCAGCGGCGAGGCGGCGGCGGCGCGGGCGGTGGCTGCGCTAGGGTTTGGGCGCGCGGGCGGGCTGCGGGGCGGAGGCGCTGGTGGGCTTCGGCGGCTCGGGCGGGCGGCTTATAAAGGCCCCCCGGGCGGAGTCCCGCTCGGGTACGGCCCGGAGTCGGTTCGGATTTTTTTAAAATTAATTCCGCACAGAAAAAGTAACGAAAGAAATACTAAACGGACTCCAAAAATCCCTAAATAAATTTTCCCCGACTTCTAAAATCAAGCCGGACGAAGTGAACCTTTATTTGGGGCCTAAATGCAATTTTGAAAAACACACATTTTTCCTAAATTCAAATAAAATAACAAATAAAACCAAATAAAATCTTATTTGATTTTTTATTAAATCCTCAATATTTCTTTATTTTGGGAAAGTCATTTTATTCCCTCTCTCATATTTTTGTAATAGAAATAATTGAAGATGAAATAAATAAAATCAGAAGATCCTATTTCAAAATTTGAGACAGCTCAAATATGAAAATAACGAAATCCCCAACTCTCTCCAAGGGTCCTTGAGTTGCGAAAAATTTCTAGGATTAGCAAAAATGCAATAAATATGATGATCTAGTGTATAACATTCCAAATTGAAAATTTGGGATGTTACAAACCTACCCCCCTTAAGATGAATCTCGCCCTCGAGATTCGGGTTGGCTAGAAAATAGGTGAGGGTGGTCTCTCAGCAATTCTTCCTCTCGTTCCCAGGTGGCTTCATCCTCCGTGTGGTGGCTCCACTGAAGCTTGCAAAACTTGATAACCTTGCTGCGGGTGACTCGACTGGCATACACTAGAATCTTAACTAGTTTCTCCTCATAGGTCAAATCACTATCCAACTGTATTGCTTCCAGTCGTACCGTATCTCTCAGCGGTATGTCAGCCATCTCTGCGTGGCACTTCTTCAACTGGGATACATGAAACACGTCGTGAATTCCTGACAGTCCTTCGGGTAATTACAACATGTAGGATACTTCTCCCATATGTTCCAAAACTTTGTATGGGCCTACAAAACGTGGCTCTAGTTTTCCCTTAACTCCAAAGCGCTTAACTCCTCGAAGTGGTGATACTTGAAGATAAACTCGGTCTCCAACTTCGTAAACTGTCTCCTTGCGTTTAGAATCTGCATAACTCTTCTGCCTGGATTGAGCTACCTTTAGCCTGTCGCGAATTAATTTCATTTTCTGTTCAGATTCCTTTATCAGATCCGGTCCAAACAACTAGCGATCTCCAACTTCATCCCAGGACAGTGGGGTCCTGCACCTTCTTCCATACAAGGCTTCGAAAGGGGCCATCTTCAAACTGGATTGATAGCTGTTGTTGTAAGAGAATTCTGCATACGGCAAATTCTCGTCCCAACTAGTTCCGTAATCTAGCGCACAAGCTCTTAGCATATCCTCCAAGATCTGGTTGACTCTCTCAGTCTGTCCATCTGTCTGCGGGTGGAAAGCTGTGCTAAACTCTAGTCTGGTTCCCAAAGTCTCATGCAACTGATTCCAGAACTTTGAAGTAAACTGGCTTCCTCTATCTGATACAATGCTCCTTGGAACTCCATGCAGACATATGATCCTAGTCATGTATATCTTTGCCAACTTTGCACTGGTATAGGTAGTCTTCACTGGAATGAAATGAACTACCTTTGTCAAACGATCGACTACAACCCATATCGAGTCATAGCCTGAACGTGTTCTGGGCAATCCTGTAATAAAATCCATGCCTAGCTTATCCCACTTCCATTCGGGTATCGGCAATGGTTGTAGCAATCCTGCTAGCTTCTGATGCTCTGCCTTCACTCTCTGACATACATCACAAACTGCTACGTACTCCGCAATATCCTTCTTCATTCCGGTCCACCAGAAAATATCCTTCAAATCCAAATACATCTTGGTATTTCCTAGGTGAATCGAATATGGTGAATCATGGGCCTCTTGTAAAATTAACTTCCTGATCTCCGAATCATTTGGCACATAAACACGGTCTTCAAACCATATGGTATCGTGCTCATCCTCACGAAATCCCTTAGCTTTTCCTTTGCTAATTTTCTCCTTAATAGAAGCAATCTCCTTGTCAGTCCTTTGGGCTTCTTTGATTTTATCCATCAATGTAGACTGAATCTCCAATGCTGCTACATAGCCTCTCGGGACTATTTCCAAACATAGCTCTCGAAGATTTTTGGCTAACTCCCTTGGTAAATCTCCCGTCATTAAGGTGTTGACGTGACTCTTACGGCTCAACGCGTCAGCTACTACGTTAGCCTTTCCAGGGTGATATTACAATCTCATATCATAATCCTTGATGAGCTCCAACCATCTCCTTTTTCTGAGATTCAACTCCTTCTGTGTGAAAATATACTTCAGACTCTTATGATCCATATACACTTCGCAATGGTTTCCAATCAGAAAATGTCTCCAAGTCTTCAGTGCATGCACTACGGCTGCTAACCCCAAATCATGCGTAGCATAATTCAATTCATGAGGCTTAAGCTATCGTGAGGGATATGAAACAACTCTCCCTTCCTACATAAGTACTGCTCCAAGTCCTCGACGCGAAGCGTCGCAATACACCTCATAATCCTTGGTCTGGTTTGGCCAAATCAACATTGGTGAGGTAACCAAACGTTTCTTCAACTCCTGGAAACTAGCCTCACATTCCTCCGTCCATATGAACTTGGTATCCTTCTTCAACAACTCCGTCATAGGCTTCGCAATCTTTGAGAAATTCTCAATAAACCTCCGGTAGTATCCTGCGAGTCCAAGAAAACTCCGGATCTCTCCCACGGTGGTTGGTGCTTCCCACTTGGTCACGTTATCAACTTTAGTGGGATCTACTACTATACCTTCTCCGGATATAACGTGTCTGAGAAATCCAACTTCCTTCAACCAAAACTCACATTTTCCAAACTTGGCATATAATTGATGTTCTCTGAGCTTTCCAAGAACCAAACGCAAATGTTCCTTATGCTCCTCTTCATTCTTTGAGTAAACCAGGATATCATCAATGAACACTACGACGAACTTATCCAAGAACTCCATAAACACTTTGTTCATCATGTTCAAATAAGATATCTAACCAGAAAGTTTAACTTAAGAACTCCGGTTGGCAAAAAGAATCCAATCGAACGAAGCAACGAAAGACAAACAGCAAAAGAAACAGGCTTCATTTACTATTCTGGATCTAAGGTAATTTTTACAGAAGCAAAAACTTGTTTAAGTTGGTTAAACGGAAAGAGGGTTTTGAGACGAAACTCCAGGCGCTTGAATCACCTGATTCCGATAAACGAGCAAAAGGTTATACTAAAACGAAAATCGGATCAGAAATCGCGATCAGAAATAATCGCAGAAAATCTAAGAAAAAGAAAAACGACGAACAGATTAACGAACGATCGTTCGTTATCTGGATCTAAACGACGAACACGTTCTTTAAAACGAACGAACGAGCGAACGCTCGCTAAATAACTAAACCGTAAAAAACCCGTTCTAATAAAAAAATAGATCTAAAAAACTGCGGTTTTAAAAAAACCGGGCGGTTTTCTGAGGAAAACCGCCGACGACGGCGGCTACCTCGGGCGGCGGGACGGCGGGGTCGGCGGCGCGACGGGGCGGCGGCGAGGCGGCGCGGGCGGCGGCGGCGCTAGGGTTTGGGCGCGCGGGCGGGCTGCGGGGCTAAGGCGCTGGTGGGCTTCGGCGGCTCGGGCGGGCGGCTTATAAAGGCCCCCCGGGAAGAGTCCCGCTCGGGTACGGCCCGGAGTCGGTTCGGATTTTTTTTAAAATTAATTCCGCACAGAAAAACTAACGAAAGAAATACTAAGCGGACTCGAAAATCCCGAAATAGATTTACCCCGACTTCTAAAATCAAGCCGGACGAAGTGAACATTTATTTGGGGCCTAAATGTAATTTTGAAAAACGCACATTTTTCCTAAATTCAAATAAAATAGCAAATAAAACCAAATAAAATCTTATTTGATTTTTTTATTAAATCGTCAATATTTCTTTATTTTGGGAAAGTCATTTTATTCCCTCTCTCATATTTTTGTAATAGGTATAATTGAAGATGAAATAAATAAAATCAAAAGATCCTATTTTCAAAATTTGAGACAACTCAAATATGAAAATAACGAAATCCCCAACTCTCTCCAAGGGTCCTTGAGTTGCGAAAAATTTCTAGGATCAGCCAAAATGCAGTAAATATGATATGCAATGATGATCTAGTGTATAACATTCCAAATTGAAAATATGGGATGTTACAATTTGACCCGTACGATCCAGAGTACAGTGACAACGAAGAATATGAGGTAAGCCTACTTGAAATTTAGATTGTTTATTTAGTTCCTTTGATGTGGTGTATATGAATCTATAATGTATTAACGTAATTCATTCATGTGTGCAGTATGATTCTGGAGAAGATGTGTACAAAGGCAACGTCGCGTCTTTCACAGCGAAGGAGGTGGAGAAGATCAAGGCCATGGAAGTTGCTTCCTTGTACAACCGTAAGTCAAAAAGTGGCACTGCCCCTACTGCACCACCAAGCCAAAGCCAAAGGATGGCCGTTTCGATCACCTTGTGTCTCATGCAGAGGATGTAGCGATTCACGGGGAGGAATACAAGATCAGGTGGCAGCATGCTGCCCTCGTGAAGGCCCTGACTCCGGTGTGATGTGACAATGTGATGACCTGAATGTGGCAGCATGTTTTATCTTTATCTTTTGGGTTACTTTTGGTAAACTGAATGTGGCTGTTTGGTAAACTTTGTGTGGTGGTATCTAAACTTTGTGTGTGATCTATGCTAGTAATGTATTATGCTATCTATATTTGTCTGTCCTTAAATTTGCCTATGGTGTATAGTTAGTTCTGTTTAGATGTTGTGAGCTATGAGTTTAGGTGCTGCAATGATCACACATGCGGCTTCAGTGTTTCTTCACTGATCAGACATGCTGGAAAGAATAAGCAAAAAGAGCAAATAGTCCATCATTTGATCAAATATTCCAATAACAGAGCAAAAAAAACTACATTTGAATGAAGATAGTCCATCATTTGATCAAGTATTCCAATAACAGATCAAATATTCCAATTTGAATTTGAGACAAAATTTGAACTTGAACCAACACTTGAAGTCCATTGCCCTGTGGTGTGATGTTACAAAGTTTGCTGAACTATTATAAATGTTACATGATCAATCCGATCTCTTTTGCGAGGTAAAACTTATAGTCATGAGAAATGAACTCCATTTGTAATTAAGTTTTTTTTACCTACTCCAAATGAGCCAAAGTTTTTTTATTGACACCTATTCAATCTATATAGTGTAGATTCGAAGTCTCGCTATTTATTAAATTAATCTTCATATTTTTACAAAAAAATTGAAAAAAATATGCTTTAATAGAAAACCATCAAAAACACGTTTAAAATATGAAAATGGAAAACTAAGTTCAGATCCTTCTTATTCACTTTGAAATCAAGCTTTGGTGAATTTTTTTGATTATTTTTAATTTTTCAAAAACCTAAGGGAACCCTACCTCCCACTACTGCAGGATGGTCCAAACACGGCACTATGATCAGAAACCCATCGACAAAACTGTGTGGGATGCCATAATCGCAAACGGTTGTGTAAAAAACCGTCAAAAGGGTGCAAAATGTTTGCGATGACGGATGAATCAAACACGGTTCAGATTTTAGTTGCGGGTGCGCTGCAGGGCATACGGTTCAGTTCAATTAACTGTTTGGGATGAGGAGCAACAAAAGAAATGGGCAACCAGATGAAGGTGTGTGCGATATACAGCATACGGTTCACTAGGATGAACTATGTGTGATTAGGCAACATAATGGAAACGGTTGAACTGAACAAGATGTGTGTGATACGCGGCAAACAGGTCCGTAATAAAAAATGTGTGCGAAGACCAATAATAACTCAAACGATTGCTGCTAATAGGCTATTTGATTTGCTCTGTCTATAGAAGAATAACATGTGTATATATATATATAACTGAAATAAACATCCAATTACATAAGTGACTATACAAATCATTCGCACACACCTCAATAAACAATTGCAGTCATTCTAAAGAAGGAGAAACGATCGTCTAGTCATCTACTTCTTGTGACACTCCTACCACTGCTCTGTGGCTAGATCCCTCGTCTGGGGCAGGAAGAAGAAACTTCCTCATGTCAACGATCCGCCTGTATATCTCGTAGCTTGTTGATAACCCACAAGTATAGGGAACCGCAATAGTTTTCGAGGGTAGAGTATTCAACCCAAATTTATTTATTCGACATAAGGGGAGCCAAAGAATATTCTCTAGTATTAGCAGCTGAGTTATCAATTCAACCACACTTGGAAACTTAATATCTGCAGCAAGGTATTGAGTAGCAAAGTAATATGATAGTAGTGGTAATGATAGCAAAAGTAATATTTTTGGGTTTTGTAGTGATTTTAATAGTAGCAACAGAAAAGTAAATAAGTGAAGAACAATATAGGAAAAGCTCGTAGACATTGGATCGGTGATGGAGAATTATGCCGGATGGGATCGATCATGTAACAGTCATAACCTAGGGTGACACAGAACTAGCTCCAGATCATCAATGTAATGTAGGCATGTATTCCGAATATAGTCATACATGCTTATGGAAAAGAACTTGGATGACATCTTTTGTCCTACCCTCCCATGGCAGCGGGGTCCTATTGGAAACTAGGGGATATTAAGGCCTCCTTTTAATAGAGTACCGGACCAAAGCATTAACACATAGTGAATACATGAACTCCTCAAACTACGGTCATCACCGGTAGGTATCCCGATTATTGTCACTTCGGGGTTAACGGATCATAACACATAATAGGTGACTATAGACTTGCAAGATAGGATCAAGAACTCTCATATATTGATGAAAACATAATAGGTTCAGATCTGAAATCATGGCACTCGGGCCTTAGTGACAAGCATTAAGCATAGCAAAGTCATAGCAACATCAATCTCAGAACATAGTGGGTACTAGGGATCAAACCCTAACAAAACTAACTCGATTACATGATAAATCTCATCCAACCCATCACCGTCCAGCAAGCCTATGATGGAATTACTCACGCACGGCGGTGAGCATTATGAAATTGGTGATGGAGGAAGGTTGATGATGACGATGGCAATGGATTCCCCTCTCCGGAGCCCCGAACGGACTCCAGATCAGCCCTCCCGGGAGAGTTTAGGGCTTGGCGGCGGCTCCGTATCGTAAAACGTGATGAATCCTTCTCCCTGGGTTTTTTCTCCCCGAAAGTGAATATATGGAGTCAAGGTTGAGGTCGGTGGAGCGCCAGGGGGCCCACGTGGCAGGGGGCGCTCCCCCCACCCTCGTGAACAGGTGGTGGCCCCCTAACGTGGATTTTTCTTCCAGTATTTTTTATATATTCCAAAATAATTCTCCGTTGATTTTCAGGTCATTCCGAGAACTTTTATTTCTGCACAAAAATATAACCATGGCAATTCTGCTGAAAACAACGTCAGTCCGGGTTAGGTCCATTCAAACCATGCAAGTTAGAGTCCAAAACAAGGGCAAAAGTGTTTGGAAAAGTACATACGACAGAGATGTATCAACTCCCCCAAGCTTAAACCTTTGCTTGTCCTCAAGCAATTCAGTTGATAAACTGAAAGTGATAAAGAAAAACTTTTATAAACTCTGTTTGCTCTTGTTGTTGTAAATATGTAAAGCCATCATTCAAGTTTTCAGCAAAGATTATGAACTAACCATATTCACAATAACATTTAGGCCTCATGTTTACTCATATCAATGGCATAATCAACTAGCGAGCAATAATAATAAATCTCGGATGACAACACTTTCTCAAAACAATCATGATATGATATGACAAGATGGTATCTCGCTAGCCCTTTCTTAGACTGCAAAACATAAATGCAGAGCACCTTTAAAGATCAACGACTGACTAGACACTGTAATTCATGGTAAAAGAGATCCAGTCAAGTCATACTCAATGTAAACTAACAGTAATGGATGCAAATGACAGTGGTGCTCTCCAACTGGTGCTTTTTAATAAGAGGATGATGACTCAACATAAAAGTAAATAGATAGGCCCTTCGCAGAGGGAAGAAGGGATTTGTAGAGGTGCCAGAGCTCGGTTTTGAAATAGATATGAATAATATTTTGAGCAGTATACTTTCATTGTCAGCATAAAAACCGAGAGATCTCGATATCTTCCATGCTACACACATTATAGGCGGTTCCCAAACAAAATGGTAAAGTTTATAACCCCCCCCCCCCCTCCACCAACAAGCATCAATCCATGGCTTGCTTGAAACAACGAGTGCCTCAAACTAACAAGAGTCCCGGGGGAGTTTTGTTTGCAGTTATTTAGATTTGATTTGCATAAAGCATGGGACTGGGCATCCCGGTGACCAGCCATTCTCTCGTGACTGAGGAGCGGAGTCCACTCCTCTTGAGAATAACCCGCCTAGCATAGAAGATACAGACAACCCTAGTTGATATATGAGCTATTCGAGCATACAAAACAGAATGTTTATTTGAAGGTTTAGAGTTTGGCACATACAAATTTACTTGGAACGGCAGGTAGATAGCGTATATAGGTAGGTATGGTGGACTCATATGGAACAACTTTGGGGTTTATGGAATTGGATGCACAAGCAGTATTCCCTCTTAGTACAAGTGAAGGCTAGAAAAAGACTGGGAAGCGACCAGCTAGAGAGCGACAACAGTCATGAACATGCATTAAAATTAATCAACACCGAATGCAAGCATGAGTAGGATATAATGCACCATGAACATAAATATCATACAGGCTATGTTGATTTTGTTTCAACTACATGCGTGAACATGTGCCAAGTCAAGCCACTCGAATCGTTCAAAAGAGGATACCACCCTATCATACCACATCACAACCATTTTAATAGCATGTTGGCACACAAAGTAAACCATTATGAGCTCCTAGATAATTAAGCATGGCATAAGCAACTACAATCTCTAATTGTCATTGCAAACATGTTTATTCATAATAGGCTGAATCAGGAACGATGAACTAATCATATTTACAAAAACAAGAGAGGTCGAGTTCATACCAGCTTTTCTCATCTCAATAAGTTCATCATATAATCATCATTATTGCCTTTCACTTGCACGACCGAATAGTGTGGATAATAATAATAGTGCATGTGCATTGGACTAAGCTGGAATCTGCAAGTATTCAATTCAAGAGAGAAGACGAGGTAATATGGGCTCTTTGTTAGATCAACAATAATGCATATAAGAGCCACTCAACATTTTCATCATGGTCTTCTCCTCTCGACCCCCAAAGAAAAGAAACAAAACTATTTACATGGGAAAGCTCCCAACAAGCAAAACAAGAACGAGAAATCTTTTTGGGTTTTCTTTTAATTATTACTACTACAGGCATGAAAAGTAAACTAGCTAAAAGGTACAACTAGTTTTTTTGTTTTTCTTAAGGTTTATCAAACACACAAGAAGAAAGCATAAAAAGGGAAATAAACTAGCATGGATATTACAATGAAAAAGTATGAGCACCGACAACTAGCAAGAATGTGTGAACAGGAATGTAATTTCGGTGAGAGATACGTACTCCCCCAAGCTTAGGCTTTTGGCCTAAGTTGGTCTATGGCCACGACTGGCCTAGCGGATATCCAAAGTTGTAGCTGGGGTCGTACTGAGATGCAGCGGCAATTGACTGATGAGCTGTAGCTTGGAGGCCAGCTGTCTCCGCCCTCCTCTCGTACTCGGTCGCCTCCTCCCTGGTTATAACATATCTCCCCATTGCCTGAAAGTCAAAGAAAGTAGGAGCAGGGAGAGCGACGTGATAGGTTCATCGTCTGTCAAAGATTAGTCGGTACTGGAGGGACTGATCGTTCCTCTCAACAAACTGATGAAGAACCATAGCATCATAATCTAGATAAGAAGGAGGCAACTCAATATCATCTCCATGTATGGGTATCTCAAGAAAGTTAGCTATACGAGTTGCATAAATTCCACCAAATAAATCTCCATGAAGATGATTATTATGCAACCTACGTGCAACAATAGCCCCCAAGTTGTATTGTTTATCTCCTAAAATAGCGCTCCTGAGAACGCTAAGATCACGTACACACATGTGACATGCTTCATCTTTACCGTTTATGCACCTTCCTATGAAGAGAGCAAAATAATGTATAGCAGGAAAATGAATGCTCCCTATGGTGGCTTGTGTTACATCCCTAGATTCCCCCACTGTAATACTAGCAAGAAAATCTCTAAATTCAGATTTGCGAGGTTCACTAACATTACCCCACTGTGGGAGTTTACAAGCAGTGTTAAAATCTACTAAGTCCATGGTATAAGATTTATCATAAAGATCAAACAGGACAGTTTGAGAATTGCGTGATGATGAAAATTTAAACCTTCTCACAAATGAATCAGTTAAATAGAGGTATTGCCGGTACTTATCTGCCTCGAAGCTCTCAAGATCGCGCACATATGCTTCAAATTCCTCCTTGATTCCTGCTTGGACCATGAAATCCTCTGACGCCCATTCACAAGGCCGCACTTGAGCTTCTCTTGGTGGTTCCTCGTCCGCATAGCGTATTGCGGGTCTGGGTCCTTGCTTCCTTGAAGAACCACCTTGGTACATTTTCCTAAACATATTTCTTCCTCTGAAAAATTTCTGAAATTTTTAGTAACTCAAAATAAAAGTGAACCAAACTCAACAAAATTGATAGCAACTACTCCTACAAGTGCCTAGAGGCAATATCGTGCATTAAAACTACTTTTGACCATATAAATTTGACAAGCAAGCTCAAGAACAGGTGAGGGAGTCCTGGATTAGGGGGTGTCCGGATGGCCGGACTATACCTTCGACCGGACTCCTGCACTATGAAGATACAAGATTGAAGACTTCGTCCCGTGTCTGGAAGGGACTTTCCTTGGCGTGGAAGGCAAGCTTGGCGATACGGATATGTAGATCTCCTACCATTGTAACCGACTCTGTGTAACCCTAGCCCTCTCCGATGTCTATATAAACCGGAGAGTTTTAGTCCGTAGGTGGAACGACAATCATACCATAGGCTAGCTTCTAGGGTTTTGCCTCTCTGATCTCGTGGTAGATCTACTCTTGTACTACCCATATCATCAATATTAATCAAGCAGGACGTAGGGTTTTACCTCCATCAAGAGGGCCCAAACCTGGGTAAACATCATGTCCCCTGCCTCCTGTTACCATTCGACCTAGACGCACAGTTCGGGACCCCCTACCCGAGATCCGCCGGTTTTGACACCGACATTGGTGCTTTCATTGAGAGTTCCTCTGTGTCGTCACTTTTAGGCCCGATGGCTTCTCCGATCATCAACAACGATGCGATCCATGGTAAGACATTTCTCCCCGGACAGATCTTCGTATTCAGCGGCTTTGCACTGCGGGCCAATTCGCTTGGTCATCTGGAGCAGATCGAAAGCTATGCCCCTGGCCATCAGGTCAGATTTGGAAGTTTGAACTACACGGCCGACATCTGCGAAGACTTGATCTTCGACGGATTCGAGCCACAGCCGAGCGCGCCGCACTGTCACGATGGGCATGATTTAGCTCTGCCGCCGAACAGTGTCCTGGATGCCGCACCTGTGTCCACTCCGACCCCTAGCTCGGAGACGATCACACCAACCGAGGATGGGTGGTTAGACACCGCCTAGGGGGCTGCAATCTCTACGGTGATCGAGCCGAACACCAGCCCTATTCTCTACGAAGCCCGTGACTCCAAGGAGCCGGACTCCTCTCCGGACTCCAAGCCCTCTGCACCCCGACCGATCGAACCCGATTGGGCGCCAATCATGGAGTTCACCGCCGCGGACATCTTTCTGCACTCGCCCTTCGGCGATATTCTGAATTCACTAAAGTCTCTCTCTTTGTCAGGAGAGCCCTGGCCGGACTATAGTCGGCAAGGTTGGGATACAGATGATGAAGAAATTCAAAGCCCGCCCACCACCCACTTCGTAGCCACTATCGATGATCTAACCGACATGCTCGACTTCGACTCCAAAGACATCGACGGTATGGACGCCGATGCAGGAGACAATCAAGATCTAGCGCCTATAGGGCACTAGAAAGCCACCTCGTCGTATGATATATACATGGTGGACACCCCAAAAGAAGGCAATGACGATGGAACAGCGGAGGATGACCCCTCCAAGAAGCAGCCTAAGCGCCGGCGTCAGCGGCGCCGCTCTAGATCCCGCCAAAACAAAAACGGTGATTCCGGCACGGGGGATAATAACACCCCGGACAGTGGCGAAGACAACCACCTCCACCAAGATTCAGCACAGGAGGATAGAGAAGACAACCCTCATGAGAGAGCGGCAGACAGAGAGGTTGAGGACGATAATTATATGCCTCCCTCCGAAGACGAGGCAAGCCTCGACGACGACAAATTTGTCGTGCCGGAGGATCTCGTCGAACAAGAGTGTTTCAAACGCAGGCTTATTGCCACGGCGAACAGCCTCAAGAAAAAACAGCAATAGCTTAGAGCTGATCAGGATTTGCTAGCCGACAGATGGACTGAAGTCCTTGAGGCCGAAGAGTATGAACTCGAACGCCCCTCCAAGAGCTACCCAAAGCGCAGGTTGCTACCCCAATTAGAGGAGGAAGCACTTAAACCTACATCACCAGCTCATGATGCGGCCGACCGGCCACCCCGTGGCCGCGACAGAGAGGCCTCTCGGCCCTCCACTCAAGTCGCACCCCGGCGCCGCTCAAAAACTACCAAGGCATGGGAAAATGCGCCAGACCCGCGAGACATATTGGAGGACAAGGCAAGGCAAACAAGATCGATCTACGGATCGCGTGGGCGCCCCACGGCATGAGACGGTACTCGTCACGCCGGATATAGTAAAACCGGCCGGGCCGAACACAGTGGACAAAGCTCGTTTGAGCTGCGTCGTGATATAGCCCAGTATAGAGGCGCCGCACACCCACTATGCTTCACAGATAAAGTAATGGATCATCAAATCCCCGAGGGTTTCAAACCCGTGAACATCGAACCATATGATGGCACAACAGATCCTGCGGTATGGATCGAGGACTATCTCCTTCATATCCACATGGCCCGCGGTGATGACTTACACGCCATCAAATACCTCCCACTCAAGCTTAAAGGACCAGGTCGACATTGGCTTAATAGCTTGCCAGCAGAATCAATTGGTTGTTGGGAGGACCTGGAAGCCACATTCCTCGACAATTTCCAGGGCACTTATGTGCGACCACCAGACTCCGATGACCTAAGCCACATAATTCAACAGCTAGAGGAATCAGCCAGACAATTCTGGACACGGTTCCTAACCAAGAAAATCAAATTGTCGACTGTCCGGACGCAGAGGCCTTAGCATCCTTCAAGCATAACATCCCTGACGAGTGGCTTGCACGGCACCTAGGATAGGAAAAGCCGAAATCTATGGCAGCCCTCACGACACTTATGATCCACTTTTGCGCGGGAGAAGACAGCTGGCTAGCTCGCAGCAATAACATGACCAAGAACCCTGGTAATTTGGATACCAAGGACAGCAGTGGCAGGTCACGTCACAACAAGCAAAAGCGCCGCATTAACGGCGACAATGCTGAGGATACGACAGTTAATGCCGGATTCAGAGGCTCTAAACCCGGTCAGCAGAAAAATCCATTCAAAAGAAATACTCCGGGCCCGTCCAGTTTGGACCGAATACTCGACCGCTCATGCCAGATACATGGCACCCCCAAAAAACCAGCCAATCACACCAACAGGGATTGTTGGGTGCTCAAGCAGGAAGGCAAGTTAAATGCCGAAAGCGGAGACAAGGGGCTGCATAGCGATGACCAGGAGGAGCCCCGGCCGCCGAACAACAGTGGACAGAAAGGTTTTCCCCCACAAGTGCGGATGGTGAACATGATATATGCAACCCACGTCCCCAAGAGGGAGCGGAAGCATGTGCTAAGGGACGTATACGCGATGGAGCCAGTCGCCCAAAAGTTCAACCCATGGTCTTCCTGCCCGATCACTTTTGATCGAAGGGACCACCCCACTAGCATCCGTCATGGCGGATTCGCCGCATTGGTTCTAGACCCAATTATTGACGGATTTCACCTCACTAGAGTCCTTATGGACGGAGGCAGAAGCCTGAACCTACTTTATCAGGATACAGTGTGGAAAATGGGCATCGATCCCTCGAGGATTAAACTCACCAGAACGACCTTTAAAGGCGTCATACCAGGTGTCGAAGCCAACTGTACAGGCTCAGTTACACTTGAAGTGGTCTTCGGATCTCCGGATAATTTCTGAAGCGAGGAGCTAATCTTCGACATAGTCCCGTTCCGCAATGGCTATCACGCACTGCTCGGGCGAACCACATTTGCCAAATTCAATGCGGTGCCGCACTACACATACCTCAAGCTCAAGATGCCAGGCCCTCGAGGCGTCATCACGGTCAATGGAAACACCGAACGTTGTCTCCGAACGGAGGAGCATACGGCGGCTATCGCAGCGGAAGTACAAAGCAGCCTCTCAAGGCAATTCTCTAGTCTGGCCATTAAACGTCCGGACACCGTCAAGCGCGCCCGAAGTAACCTACAACAAGACCACCTGGCATGTTCCGAGCAAGCGTAGCAATGCGGCCCCAACCCCAGCCCTCGCGAACTTGCGAAACCAGTGTTGCGCGTACATAACTACGCTCTGGAAATACCATGGGCACAGGGGGAGGGGCACCATCACGGCACACCCGAAACGTGGCTTAAACCACACTAGGGGCTGCCGATTTCTTAATTTTCTCTTATTTTCAGGACTCCATTCTTCGGAAGGCTTGTCCGGCAGTACAATTGCCGCACAAACGATACAACCAGGGAAGCAGAAAGCTACGTCGCACTATGGAACTCTAAGGTGGTCTCTATAACGAGCAGTATACCTATTTCGCATAACATTCCGCAGCTCGCCCCTGGAAAGGACATATTTGATAGTCCCATCTTTTGCTTATCGCACTATTTGTATCGTTCTTCTTTAATCACAGCTTTTAGAAAATAAACAATGCATAGCTTCCGTCTATTATTGCATTACCTATTTTTTACGAATATATGTTCATTAATGACATGTTGCACCCGTACACTTTGGTACGGCCAATACGCCAGGGGCTTAAGTACCCCACAACATGGTGTGAGAAGTCCGAACACTTTCCCAAGTGCGGCACCCCGAACTTATAGCATTATATGCATCGGCTCCGAATCATGTCTTGGGTCAATACTTGGGTTTGCCCGGCTCCTATGTTTTGGTACCTTACGTTCCGTCATATCGGCTAAGGTAGCACTACGAGAACTACTGCGATTGTGCCCCAGTTGAGCTGGGCTAAGCACCTCAGTAGAGAAAGCTAAAACTGACCGTCATGATGAGGCGAGAGCTGGTCGCTGTTTGAGAGGTTTTCGAGTCCCTAAAGACTTATGCGGCTTAGAGCGAGGAGTCGGCTTTGTCCGGCCTAGGCGTGGATAGCGCCCCGAACTCGGTCTTCCGAACACTAGGGGCTTCGCCGAAATTTAAAATTATAAAATTCTATGGCTAAGTGAGAGTGTTCAAGCATTATAGTCCGATTGCCTTGTTCGTTGTGTTGAGCGCCTCCCTCGAAGGACCCAAGAATGGGAAAAAGAGCGCTCATGTTTATCCCGAACACCCCAGCACTCGTGGCATGGGGGCAGAAGCCGACGACTCGCCATCTCCCAAATTTGATTAACATCCGCACAGAAGGTAATATTTTAAATTCAAAAGCGTTGCTTAGCGCATATGAACAAGTTTTTAGCGTACATGGTCACAAATGCGAGTTTACTCAAAAATTACATCTTTGGAGCATTCATCCGCTATAAGACGGGCACCCTTCAGGACGCCCTCATAATACGCTTCTGGGACACGATGCTCCTTGCCCGGCGGCGGCCCGTCCTTCACCAACTTCTCCGCATCCATCTTGCCCCAGTGCACTTTAGCACGGGCAAGCGCCCTACGGGCACATTCGATGCAGACGGAGCGCTTGATAACTTCAAGCCGTGGACAGGCATCCACCAGCCGCCTCACCAGCCCGAAGTAGCTCCCAGGCAGAGCCTCTCCAGGCCACAGCCGAACTAGGAGGCCCTTTACGGCCTATTCGGCAACCTTGTGGAGCTCGACCATCTGCTTCAGCTCGTCGCTCAAAGGCACCAGGTGTCCGGCCTCAGCATACTGAGACCAGAACACCTTCTCCGTCGAGCTCCCCTCCTCGGCTCGGTAGTAGGCGGCGGCATCAGACACACTGCGAGGCAAATGTGCGAATGCTCCTGCAGAGCTCCGGACTCGGGTAAGTAACAAATAATTCACTTTCGCGTGCTTGCTTTGCATAATGAATGCCTTACCGGCCGCTATCTTCTTCATCGCGTCAATTTCTTTGAGGGCTTTCTGGGCTTCGGCCTTGGCAGACTTCGCGCTTTTGAGGGCTACCGCAATCTCGGACGCTTGCTTCTTTGAGTCAAGCTCCAAACTCTCGTGTTTTTTCACGAGAGCCTGGAGCTCTTTCTGCACCTCCTCCACCCGCGCCTCCTGCTTCTCTCTCTCTCTCCGTGCGCTTCGTGGCCGCCTTGTTTTCGGCCTCGGACATTGCTTGCTTAAGGGTTGCCACCTCGGTCGTGGCCCCTATAATAGCATGTTGATCCTGTCATTTTTTGCAACCACATCTTCTCTATATAATTGCGCAAGGTATTACTTACCTTCCTTCTCCTCGAGTTGCCTCTTGGCATGGCCGAGATCATTCTCGGACCGCACGAGGTTCTGCTTCAGCGTATCCACGTCCGAAGTCAGTGCGCCGGAGGCCAGCAGCGAAGCCTGCATACGCATATAGACTTGATTATGTTAGACTCCTGCGATTATTAGATCCTCTATTCGGCTTTTCTTTCCGAACACCGAACAGAGCATCAGGGGCTACTGTCTATGCGGTAATATTTTTACATCTTCTTTACCTACCTCAAAGCCTATTAGAAGGCTGGCACAGGCTTCAGTCAGTCCGCTCTTGGTGGACTGAACCTTCTAGATCACCGCACTCATAATAGTACGGTGCTCCTCGTTAATGGAGGCGCCGTTAAGCGTCTCCAACAAATTGTTCGGTGCCTCCGGTTGGACGGAGGTCACCAGCTCGGTAGGCTTGCCCCTCTTGGAAGGAGGCCGCCTACTGGAGTCCGGAACCATTGAAGGTTCCGGCGCGGTGTCCGGCTCAAGGCCGGACTCGGAGCCCTTGGGGGTTTTATCCCCTTCGCGCCTGGAGTCCGGGAGGTCGCCTTGTGGCGCCTCCAGGACCACCTCCTCCTGGCTTGGAACCTGTTGGGACAGCACCTCGGCGTCGTCCGTTGGGTGGGGGGAGGTAGCCGTCGAAAGCGAATTCACATCCGACGAATCCAGGGAACCGCTTGACGACACGTCGAGCCGATCTTTGGGTGGACTGCATAAACATGTTCGACATAAGGAAAAGCTGTGCAATGGAAGAATACTATGAATCACTCTGGTATCCGGACACTTACGATCTCGCCAGGGGCTTGGCCCTGTGCGACCACTCCTCTTCGCCGTCGTCGGCGTTGGTGGAGCCGTCCGGAGGAAGGGTTTTCCCCTTCTTGGACCCTTCGGCCTCCCCAGTTGGGGCGGCCTTCCTTTTCTTCTCTCCCCCCGCTGGAGGGGGAGAGGTCTCTTCTTCCTCCTCCTCGTCTTCACGGGAGGAGTGCGTCTTGGAGTCGTCGGATGATGAATCCGACACCCCCGGGCGCCGGGAACTCTTCCGAGTCCCCGTGTCCTTCTTCTTGGCCTTCTTCTCCGGCACCACATAGGGTGCCGGAACCAGCAGCTTCGCCAAGCGAGCGTCCGCTGGGCCTTCGGGCAAAGGAGCCGGATAGTTGATCTGTCCGGACGTCTCCTGCCAATCCTGTCAAAGGTAAGGGAGCTTAAGATCCTGCATGGAGTCAAACTATGAAAAACTAATACCCTATAAAAGGTAAATACAGCTTACCGCACGAGCGCGACGCTGTGTGCTGAATCTGCGATCCTCGGTAGCGGATGCGGGGGCCTCGGCGCCCTTGAAAAGCACCTTCCAGGCATCTTCATACGTTGTGTCGAAGAGCCTGCTTAGAGTTCGGTGCTGCGCCGGGTCGAACTCCCATAGGTTGAAAGCCCGTTGTTGACACGGGAGGATCCGATAGATGAGCATAACCTAGACTACATTGACAAGTTTGAGCTTCTTGTCCACCAGGGTTTGGACGCATGTTTGGAGTCCGGTCAGCTCTCCTTCTTTACCCCACGACAGGCCTGTCTCTTTCCAAGAGGTGAGCCGTGTAGGGGGTCCAGATCGGAACTCGGGGGCTGCGACCCATTCAGGGTCGCGCGGCTCGGTGACGTAAAACCACCCCGATTGCCACCCCTTTAGGGACTCCATGAAGGAGCCCTCGGGCCATAGGACGTTGGGCATCTTGCCCACCATGGCGCCTCCGCACTCCGCCTGAGTGCTGCGCACCACCTTCGGCTTGACATTGAAAGTCTTGAGCCATAGGCCGATATGGGGGAGGAACACCACCCTCTCATGGGGCCTAGGGGTGGTGATGAGCTGCCCCTCTTCAGGAAGCCGGTGCGCAATGTCGTTAGACAAGTATCCGACCTTCCTCAGTCTTTTAATGTGTCCCTCCGTGATGGAGGAGACCATCCACTTGCCTCCCACTCCGGACATGGCTGGAGAAGGTTGAGGTGGGGTGTGCGGACTTGGGCGCTGGAGCTCGAGTGTGCGGAAATGGATAGGCAAAGGAGGAAGAAGGCGTGGATGAAAAGGTGGATCCTTATCCCCTTATATGGGCGGACGCGACTATGCGCCCCCACCAGCCTGGTAAAACTCGCTTATCTCCCAAGCGCCACAGTCAATGGCGCGGTTGGGTTACCCACACCCGTATTGATGAGAATCCCGGAATAAGGGGACACGATCTCTGCTTTAACAAGACGTGCCAAGGAAACCGCCTCGCTAAACGCGCTGAGGTGGGACAGTAAAATGATTCGAATAAAGACTTGGCCGTGGTGTGATGTCACGCTACGGAATACGTCAGTAGATTAGATTTGTGTAAATGTAATTCTCTCTATGGCAATATGTGGAAACTTATTTTGCAGAGCCGGACACTACCTTTGTCTTCAAAATCTTCTATGAAGTACTTGGAGGAGGAACCCACCTTGCAATGCCGAAGACACTCTGCACGCCGGACTCTCGTCTTTGAAGCCTGGTTCAGGGGCTACTGAGTGAGTCCTGGATTAGGGGGTGTCCGGATGGCCGGACTATACCTTCGACCGGACTCCTGGACTATGAAGATACAAGATTGAAGACTTTGTCCCGTGTCCGGAAGGGACTTTCCTTGGTGTGGAAGGCAAGCTTGGCGATACGGATATGTAGATCTCCTACCATTGTAACTGACTCTATGTAACCCTAGCCCTCTCTGGTGTCTATATAAACCGGAGAGTTTTAGTCCGTAGGTGGCACGACAATCATACCATAGGCTAGCTTCTAGGGTATTGCCTCTCTGATCTCGTGGTAGATCTACTCTTGTACTACCCATATCATCAATATTAATCAAGCAGGACATAGGGTTTTACCTCCATCAAGAGGGCCCGAACCTGGGTAAACATCGTGTCCCCTGCCTCTTGTTACCATCCGACCTAGACGCACAGTTTGGGACCCTCTACCCGAGATCCGCTGGTTTTGACACCGACAACAGGGTCACCTAAGCAGCAAAAATTTGCAATGAATAAAGCACTAGAACAAAATCTAATTGGACCATTGGAGGAGTGACATACCAAAGAACAATTCCCCAAAGCAGTTTTGTGAATGGAGCTTTGAGCTAGGAGATCAAAAATGGCAGCAAGATGAGCTAGAACTCGTGCTTGAGCTGGTTGATGATTTTTTTTGGGAGGAAGAAGGAGTGTGTGGTAGCTGGAATAAGTGGAGGGGAGCCACCATGGGCCGACGAGGCTGGGGCGCGCCCTAGACCCTCGTGGCCAGGTGCTTGCTCCCCCTAGTGTGTTCTCAGTGCCAGATATTCTCAAATATTCTAGAAAAAAATCATATTTAAATTTCACGGCATTTGGAGAACTTTTATTTTCGGAGTATTTTTTATTGCATGGATAATTTAGAAAACAGACAGAAAAATAGTATTTTTGCTTTATTTAATATAAATAATAGAAAGTAAAAACAGGGTACAGAGGGTTGTGTTTTCTAAATTCATCCATCTCATGCTCATCAAAAGGAATCCACTAACAATGTTGATCAGGTCTTGTTAACAAACTCATTTCGAGTAACATGAAACCAAAGAATTTTTGAATAACACTAGGTTACCTGAACGGGGATATGCATGTCCCCAACAATAAGAATACCATATTTCTTCTTGACAGTAGGAAGAGGAAATTCAAAACCTCCAATAGTAATTGTTGAAATTTTTCCAATAGAATTGATACTGTGGACTTGAAATTGTTTCCTCGGAAAGTGTACCGTATGCTCATTACCATTAACATCAAAAGTGACATTGCCTTTGGTGCAATCAACAACAGCCCCTGCAGTATTCAAAAAGGGTCTTCCAAGAATAATAGACATACTATCGTCCTCGGGAATATCAAGAATAACAAAGTCCGTTAAAATAGTAACGTTTGCAACCACAACAGGGACATCCTCACAAATACCGACATGTATTGCAGTTGATTTATCATCCATTTGCAAAGATATTTCGGTAGGTGTCAACTTATTCAAATCAAGTCTACGATATAAAGAGAGAGGCATAACACTAACACCGGCTCCAAGATCACATAAAGCAGTTTTAACATAATTTCTTTTAATGGAGCATGGTATAGTTGGTACTCATGGATCTCCAAGTTTCTTTGGTATTCCACCCATAAAAGTATAATTAGCAAGCATGGTGGAAATTTCAGCTTCCGGTATCTTTCTCTTATTAGTAACAATTTCCTTCATAGATATATAGCATAATGATTCATTTTAAGCATATCATTCAAACGCATATGCAAAAAGATAGGTCTAATCATTTCAGCAAAGCGCTCAAAATCCTCATCATCCTTTTTCTTGGATGGTTTAGGAGGAAAAGGCATGGGTTTCTGAACCCATGGTTCTCTTTCTTTACCGTGCTTGCTAGCAACAAAGTCTCTCTAATCATAACGTTGATTCTTTGATTGTGGGTTATCAAGATCAACCGCAGGTTCCATCTCTACATCATTATTATTTCTAGGTTGAGCATCAACATGAACATCATCATTAACATTATCACTAGGTTAATGTTCATTACCAAATTGTGTTTTAGCATTAGAGATAGAAATATCAATGGGATTCTCAAGTGTGTCAATAACAGGTTCACTAGAAGCATGCAAAGTCTTATCATTTTTATTTTTCTTCCTTTTAGAAGGACTAGGTGCATCAACGTTATTTCTTTGAGAGTCCTTCTCAATTCTCTTAGGGTAACCTTTAGGATACAAAGGTTCCTGAGTCACTTTATCTCCTCTAGTTGCAACTCTAACAGCGAAGTCATTATTCTTACTATTCAATTCATTGAGCAAATCATTCTGAACTTTAAGTACTTGTTCTACTTGAGTGGTAACCATAGAAGCATGTTTACTAATAAGTTTAAGTTCACCTTTAACACTAGCCATATAATCACTCAAGTGTTCAATCATATAAGCATTATGTTTCAATTGTCTACTAACATAAGCATTAAAATCTTCTTGCTTAACCATAAAGTTATCAAATTCATCCTAACATTGGCTAGCAAGCTTAGCATGAGGGATTTCAGCTTTATCATATCTATATAGAGAGTTTACCTTTACTACCTGTGTCGGGTTATTAAGACCGTGTATTTCTTCAACGGGCGGCAAATTAAGACCATGTATTTCTTCAATAGGTGGTAAATTCTTAACATCTTCAGCTTTTATACCTTTTTCTTTCATAGATTTCTTTGCCTCTTGCATATGTTCAGGACTGAGAAATAGAATACCCCTTTTCTTCGGAGTTGGCTTAGGAGTTGGTTCAGGAAGTGTCCAATTATTTTCATTAGTCAACATATTATTCAATAGAATTTCAACTTGATCAACAGTTCTTTCCCTGGAAACACAACCAGCACAACTATCCAGGTAATCTCTGGAAGCATCGGTTAGTCTATTATAAAAGATATCGAGTATTTCATTTTTCTTAAGAGGATGATCAGGGAAAGCATTAAGTAATTGGAGAAGCCTCCCCCAAGCTTGTGGGAGACTCTCTTCTTCAATTTGCACAAAATTATATATTTCCCTTAAAGCAGCTTGTTTCTTATGAGCGGGGAAATATTTAGCAGAGAAGTAGTAAATCATATCCTGGGGACTACGCACACAACCAGGATCAAGAGAATCAAACCATATCTTAGAATCACCCTTTAATGAGAACAAAAATAATTTAAGTATATAATAATAGTGAGTTTTCTCATCATTAGTGAATAGGGTAGCTATATCATTTAATTTAGTAAGATGTGCAACAACAGTTTCAGATTCATAGCCATAGAAAGGATCAGATTCAACCAAAGTAATTATATCGGGATCAACTGAGAAATCATAATCCTTATCAGTAATAAAGATAGGTGAAGTAGCATAACAGGATCATATTTCATTCTAGCATTCAGAGATTTTTCTTTCAGCTTAGCTAATAGTTTCTTAAGATCACTTCTATCATTGCAGGCAAGAAAGTCTCTAGTAGTTTCTTCATCCATAACATAACCCTCAGGAACAACAGGCAATTCATATCTAGGGGGGAATATTCATCATCACTTTCATCAATATTATCAGTTTCAATAATTTCATTCTCTCTAGCCCTAGAAAGTTGTTCATTAAAAAATTCACCAAGTGGCACAGTAGTATCAAGCATAGAAGTAGTTTCATCATAAGTATCATGCATAGCAGAAGTGGCATCATCAATAACATGCGACATATCAGAATTAATAGCAGAAGCGGGTTTCGATATCGGAAACTTACTCAAAACAGAAGGTGAATCAAGTGTAGAGCTAGATGGCAGTTCCTTACCTCCCCTCGTAGTTAAGGGATAAATCTTGGTCTTTGATCTTTCAAGTTCTTCATAATGATAAGCATATATAAATCCCAAGTGATCAAAGAATAGAGCTATGCTCGCCGGCAACGGCGCCAGAAAATGTTCTTGATAACCCACAAGTATAGGGGATCGCAACAGTTTTCGAGGGTAGAGTATTCAACCCAAATTTATTGAATCGACACAAGGGGAGCCAAAGAATATTCTCAAGTATTAGCAGCTGAGTTGTCAATTCAACCACACCTGGAAACTTAATATCTGCATCAAGGTATTTAGTAGCAAAGTAATATGATAGTAGTGGTAATGATAGCAAAAGTAACGTAGCAAAAGTGGGTTTTGTAGTGATTGTAACAGTAGCAACGGTAAAGTAAATAAGCGAAGAACAATATCGGAAAAGCTCGTAGGCATTGGATTGGTGGTGGAGAATTAAGCCAGATGCGATCGATCATGTAATAGTCATAACCTAGGGTGACACAGAACTAGCTCCAGTTCATCAATGTAATGTAGGCATGTATTCTGAATATAGTCATACGTGCTTATGGAAAAGAACTTTCATGACATCTTTTGTCCTACCCTCCCGTGGCAGCGGGGTCCTATTGGAAACTAAGGGATATTAAGGCCTCCTTTTAAAAGAGTACCGAACCAAAGCATTAACACATAGTGAATACATGAACTCCTCAAACTACGGTCATCACCGGTAGGTATCCCGATTATTGTCACTTCGGGGTTAACAGATCATAACACATAATAGGTGACTATATACTTTCAAGATAGGATCAAGAACTCTCATATATTGATGAAAACATAATAGGTTCAAATCTGAAATCATGGCACTCGGGCCCTAGTGACAAGCATTAAGCATAGCAAAGTCATAGCAACATCAATCTCAGAACATAGTGGATACTAGGGATCAAACCCTAACAAAACTAACTCGATTACATGATAAATCTCATCCAACCCATCACCTTCCAGCAAGCCTACGATGGAATTACTCACGCACGGCGGTGAGCTTCATGAAATTGGGGATGGAGGAGGTTGATGATGACGATGGCGACGGATTCCCCTCTCCGTAGCCCCGAACGGACTCCAGATCAGCCATCCCGAGAGAGTTTAGGGCTTGGCGGCGCCTCCATATCGTAAAACGCGATGAATCCTTCTGCCTGGTTTTTTTCTCCCTGAAAGTGAATATATGGAGTTGAGGTCGGTGGAGCATCAGGGGGCCCATGAGGCAGGGGGTGCGCCCCGGGGGTAGGGCGCGCCCCCCACCCTCGTGGACAGGTGGTGGCCCCCCTCACGTGGATCTTTATTCTAGTATTTTTTATATATTCCAAAATAAATCTCCGTTGATTTTCAGGTCATTCCGAGAACTTTTATTTCTGCACAAAGATAACACCATGGCAACTTTGCTGAAAACAACGTCAGTCGAGGTTATTTCCATTCAAATCATGCAAGTTAGAGTCCAAAACAAGGGCAAAAGTGCTTGGAAAAGTAGATACGACGGAGACGTATCACCTGTGTACGCGTCCTTGGCCGCGTACTTGACATGTTGTTCATCCAGTCTCTCATGTCACACACTATGCCAGACGTTCTTGTCCTTCTTGCTCTCATTCTTCATCTTCATGTAGTAGGGGTCGATGATGGCCGAGGAGAGGTCAACCGGGGAGTTTAGTTTGTTTTTGTCACTGCCCCAGACCTTGTAGTGGTGCTGGATGTTGACAAGATTCGGGCATTTCAAGCCCGAAACCTTGAGCGCTTTTAGATCGTTGGTGGTGTCCACCGTAGTGAAACTCTAGTCAGAGCTGTTGATAAACCTAGAGAAACGCTCACAAGGCCTTGTGGCGAGGTGATAGTGGTAGACGAGGACGTCATGTCGCACGCACAACTGGGCGACGGCAACTTTCTGATCGTGCCCGGCACGACCGATGGTGTACTCGAGGTCGAAGCCGACCACTTGGTACTTGTCCTCGGCAAGGAACTGCTCCATAGTTTGGATGGATCTCTCCACCGAGACCGGATCGTCGTGTACACCACCGAGAGGGCCTTCCCCCTCACGTGGGTGTCCACTACGTGATGCGTGGTGAACTGCCCGCCGTTGTCATCGTCGGCCGCTGGGAGCGCCATTGGAGCCACGGGGAGCGCCATTGGAACCGCTGGATGTCCTCTCTATATGTGTCGTCATGGGTGTGCTTATTGTGTCGTGTGACGCGAGAGATGAAGGTAAATGGCAGTAGGAATAAATGGGGGCCAGGCGGCCTGGATTCTCTACGCGTCCGCATGTCAATTTTTGCAGCGGGTAACTGCATTGTCGCACCGCGACCGGCACAACCGTATACACACGAACGTGTGTGATCATGCGCCGGCCCAATCACTGGCAGCGCGTGTGGAGGGACGAGGGAAGAGCACCCAAAGGGACGCGAGAGCAGAGCGCGCGCGCCGGGACACGAGTAGAGTGCGCCACGGCCGCCTGAACCGCAAGCAACCACACACATAGAGCAGTTGAACACGCAGGAAATGGTCGCCTACAAGCCGGCCGGCAGTTGTGTCGCTGCGTAGAGAGCGGTCGTGTGCTACTACCTCCGTCTAGTCTATAGTCCCCCTTATATTCTGTGTCATAATTTGCCCTCAAATTTAACCAACAAAATGTTAATGCATGTTATAAAAATTATATAATTAGAAACTATGTTCAAATACGAATCCAACTATATAATCTTTGGCGACATGCACTACAAAAAAAAGACACATCCGTGACATTTTGGGGCGAACGAATTTTTTTTCTGTCATACATATGACACTTCTATGACGATAATTGTGACAAAACCCGGTATCATCATAGATGTGGTGGGCTCCTACTTCTATGACAGAAAATCATGATAGAAAATGGGCTTTTCGTCCTGGGAGGGCCGGAGACGCAGCTGCATGACATTCTTTGGGCCGTCCATGATGGAAAATCCATGGTAGAAGCGAGGGGGAGGAAAATTTCAGGGAGTTCCCGGTTACGGTGGGAGGTCGGGGGCCGAGCGATGCGCGTTTCTCTCATACACGTACGCGCGTGTGTGCGAGGCGTTGGCCCTAACTGAACCCGAGCGAGGCGTTGGGCTCTAACTGAACCCGAGCGATTGCACTGCAGGCTACGCGTTACTGAACCTGAGCGATCGATCGATGGCTGTTAACTGAACCCGATCGAGCGATTCCTTCGCTACTGCTGCTAACTGAAGCCGATCGATTGGATGAACAGTGAGCATTGCAGGGGGGTTGGATGAACAGTGAGCGGTGGCGTTGCCTTTGGATGAACAGGACCCCGTGGTGTGGAGGGCTGGATGAATAGTAGACGGTGGAGGGGTGCCGTGGAGGGGTGGTTGAACAGGACCCCGTGGTGTGGAGGTGTCGGAGTAATGGGCCACGAGTAGGCCAACCCGAGCCCTAGAACCTTTCAAGACATCGGGGCAGGCCGCGCCCCTCAAGACCCCAAGGCGAAGAGCCGCCTTCTAAGGAGCTGACGGCAAGACGGCCGACTGACCACTCACGGCCGAGTCCCAGGGACGACTACAGGGTAAGCCGACTCCTGACTGGCGACTTCCAGAGAAGCCGGCTTTGAGGAGTCGGCCCACGACTCCAACAAACCCCACGACCTCATCAAGAGGGACGGGGCAGGGGAGTGGCTACAGTAAGGCCCACTCCCGCCCCTTACCAAGGGCAGGCATGGCTACAGCATGCCGTACCCTGGAAGATCTCCGTGCGGCGTGGCACTGTTGCCATGCCGGCCCTGACATCAGCACTACAGGATCGAATCCTGCACCCACGACGGCTTGTCTATACGGCCCAGAGGCAGCGGGTCTCACCAGTCAGTGATACCCCAGGAGACGGCAGGAGGATCACCAGTCGGACCCGTTGGAGCCGGCCCCGGGAAGTCGGCCGACCCCTCCCCCGGGGCCCACGCGCCATTAATCAAGATGTGATGGAGAGTGGCAATAGTGATCGCCCGCCAGGTGGCGGGGCTGTGGCCACGACCCCATGATCAAGACGCGTCATCAGAAGCGCGGCTACAGTAATCAGCAACCGGCAAGACCCGCCCACGGCGGACGCGGCCCGTCGGCTCCGTACCAGGCCAGTCAGCGGGCCCCAGTAGTCGGCGGAGAAGATGGAGGCCAGAGGCGCTGACGGCCGGGCCCGCGTCCAGCTGGATTACCATTGTACCCCTGGGGGGTAGGCCTATATAAACCCCCCAGCGCACCCATGCAAAGGGTTGGAATCCATTAGCTCTAGGCCAGATCATATAGGGGGCAGAGAGCTAGCCTTGCCCTCTCCTACCACCAGGAAACAGCTCAAGGAGCAACCTGTAAACACTTTGCCATAGTGATCATGTGGAGACCCCGCAGAGCAGCAGTAGGGGTATTATCTCCCCGGAGAGCCTTGAAGCTGGGTAAGATTCGCCGGCGTGCATGTCTTCGCCTCATCCCGTTTCCAGGCACCGGCGATGTTCTACTCGCCCCCACCATGATAAGCCATCCTTTGGCATATGTTGCACCCAACCCCGACATTTGGCGCCCACCATGGGGCCTGGTGCACTGCCGTCCGGAGACCTGTCCTGGACGGGAACCCTTTTCCTCCCTGGCGAGCGCAGCCAGCCAGGCACCCCAGACGGAGCTTGCGCCGATGCGCTACGCGGCGTTGAGATCGCCTGCGCAGCCAACTGCCTGGCCGAACTTGTCGGCGAGGTTCGCCTCTCCGATGAACCTGCATCCAACACAGGCACGGGCGGCTCCGAGAGCCTCCTTGCGGGCCTCCTCGATCAACTCCATGTTTCCGACGTGCCTGCCGTAGACTTGGAGTCTGTAGGCTCCACCGACCCGATGCTGGTCGACTCTGACACTGCGTCACTCGACGCGTTCCCCACTAATGTGGTGGTCTACGACGAACCTCTCCCTCGCGCGGAGAGCGACGGAAGCACCGTCACCGAGGTGCTAGTCATCAGTCATGACGAGCTCCCGGTGGAGGAGCGCACGACTCACTCGGCGCGGCGCTACAAGACCTACCTGCGCCCATTCCGGAAGACGCTGACACAGAGACGCTGGAGGTGCGCCGCCTTCAGCTCGTCGAAGGCGCGAGGAAGCTGGCCAGCATGAGGCGCTTGTCAGAAGCCAACCAGCGGGAAATGGATCACGCCGTTGGCGGCTCGCCGGCCCCGGCAGGGCCCAGCCGCCTTGGCGCGGTCCAGCAGCGCGGCGTAGCCATCGCCAGCCTGTTTGGGGCCAGCCGCCCTGTGTACGCTACACCAGTAGAGAACATCCAAACCGCCCAGGCAGCGGCGAACGAGTTGGACAATGTCGAGGGCGAAGAACACCGCCTGATGATGGAGCGAGTCTAGCGGCTCCTCGACGCGGCTGCCGCGCAGAACGAGGCGGGCTGCCGCACGGAGCGCCGCAGCGGCAAAATGACGACCTTCGCTGAGATCAAGGCGCGATGTCTCGGACACCGACTGGCGGCGCCCGAGGAAGAAGAGACAAGGATCTGGCTGTCAGCCACAATCGGACTCACATTACCATAGAGCGCGACCGAGACGGCCGCCCGAGAGCAGTGGAACGATGGGATGACTGTCCGCCTCCTCCTCCTCGCAAGGAGAGGCGAGTCTCTCCGCCGCCTATTGACCATCTGACTCTCAGCGATCGCCTTGGCCACCGAGAGGGAGTCGGAGAGAATGACGCCCGCCACCGGATCGACCGACTTCACCGATCCCTAGCACTGGAAGAAGAAGACGAGTTGGGTCCGCCTTGTTTCGGACCCCGCATTCGAGACGAGCCCTATCCCAGAGGATTCACACTCCCAAGAGACATGCCCAAGTATACCGGCTCCGTGAAGCTGGAAGACTGGCTAGTCGACTACTCCACGGCTGTCAGCATAGCAACCGGCAACAAGTGTGTCGCTGTAAAGTACGTTCCGCTCATGCTCCAGGGCACGGCCCGGACATGGCTGAACAGCCTGAAGCCCCGCAGCATCAACAGCTGGGTCGACTTCACCGAAGCGTTCGTCCGCAACTTCACCAGCACATACAAGCGTCCTCCCAAGCCTCGTCAGCTCTCCTTGTGCGTGCAAGGCCCCGACGAGTCGACTCACGATTACCTCACGCGTTGGGCCGAGCTTCGGAACTCCTGCGAGGGCGTGCACGAGGTGCAGGCTATCGAGTACTTCATGGCCGGGTGCAGAGAAGGCACCCTCCTCAAGCACAAGCTCCTCTACGACGAGCTAGGGACCCTCGACGAGCTGCTAATCATAGCGGACAAGTATGCCACGGCCGACTCCTCCATGAAGGCGGAGATTCAAATCATCACAACTGGCAAAGTAGCCCCTCAAGCTTCAAGGACTCCGGCGGGAGACGCCAATCGGCGACAACAGCAGGGCGACCACAAGCGCAAGGCCCCGCTGCCGGCTTCCAGCAGCCGGCAGGTCGCGACCGTCGAAGCCTAGCAACCGGACATGCAGCCTCCGCCCAAGCGACAGAAAGGCGGCAAGCCCAACTAGTTGGCAGCCATCTCCTACGAGCAGACTCTGGATGGGCCTTGCAAGTTCCATAGCGGCGCAAAGCCGTCAAATCACACCACCCGGAAATGCCACTGGCTCACCAGGATCGCCAAGGGAGACGGCCTCCTGCCTCCCCCGTCTGCAGGGCAGCCGCCTCCGCCTCTGCCCCAGCAGCCGGCTGTCAGGCCAGTCAGCGCAGTACAAGACGAATACCCTGAAGAACACGGAGCCTACATGGTGTTTACCAGTATGGCCGATGATCATCGCAGCAGACGGCTGCAGCGACAAGAGGTGAATGCAGTAGCATCAGAGACGCCAGAGTTCATGCACTGCTCCGACAAGCCCATCAGCTGGAGCAGGGCTGACCACCCAGAGGTGATGCCGAGTCTGGGCTCCTATGCCTTGGTCTTGGACACCACCTTTTCTATGGATAGACGAGCCGCGCGTTTCTCGCGAGTTCTGATAGACGGAGGTAGCAACATCAATATCCTGTACAAGGACACCATGGAGAAGTTAGGAATCAAGCAAAGACAACTTCAGAACAGCCGGACAGTGTTCCACGGCATTGTTCCTGGGCTTTCCTACTCACCAATCGGCAAGATTTTGATGGACGTCCTCTTCGGAGAAAAAGATCACATCCGCCGAGAGTCGGTTTGGTTTGAAGTGGTGGACCTTGAGAGCCCATACCATGCGCTACTCGGCCGACCCGCTTTGGCCAAGTTCATGGCGGTCCCCCACTATGCCTACCTCAAAATGAAGATGCCCAGTTCCAGGGGAATTCTGATTGTAGCCGGCGACTACCGGAAGTCGTCTGCCTGTGCGGCTGAGAGCAGTGGGCTAGCCGAGTCCCTAGTGATCGCGGCCGAGAAGCGGCTCCATGAGCGAGTTGTGGCGATGGCCGGCAAGCAGCCAGAGGTATCGCCCAACCCAAAGGAGTCGGAGTCTGAGGGTTCATTCAAGCCGGCCAAAGAGACAAAGAAGATACCCTTGGATCCGGAGCACCCGGAGAGGTACGCTGTCGTAGGCGCGAACCTCGACAGCAAATAGGAAGGCGAGCTCGTCAATTTCCTCCGTGAGAATCGGGACATCTTCGCATGGTCCCGCTAAGACATGCTAGGTGTACCAACGGAATTCGCCGAGCACAAGTTACATGTCCGATCTGATGCAAAGCCGGCCAGGCAGCCCATGCGCCGCCTATCAGAAGAGAAGAGAAGAGTTGTCGGAGAAGAGATAGCCCGACGCCTAGCAGCCGGCTTCATTATGGAAGTATTCTTTCCAGAATGGCTAGCAAATCCGGTCCTGGTACTGAAGAAGAACAAGTAGTGGCGAATGTGTATTGACTACACGAGCCTCAACAAGGCCTGCCCTAAGGACCCGTTTGCTCTACCGAGAATCGATCAGGTGATAGACTCCACAGCCGGATGCGAGCTGTTGAGTTTTTTGGATGCATACTCAGGATATCACCAGATCTAGCTGAACCTGGCTGACAGACTGAAGACCGCCTTCATCACGCCGTTTGGAGCCTTCTACTACCTCACCATGACGTTCGGCTTAAGGAATGCCGGCGCCACCTTTCAGTGTTGCATGCAGAAGTGCCTCCTCAAGCAGCTCGGCAGGAACGCCCACGTCTACGTGGACGACATAGTGGTGAAGATGGAAAAGCGTGGAACACTGCTGGAAGACCTCAAGGAGACCTTTGTGAACCTGCGCCGATTCCAGATCAAGCTCAACCCCGAGAAGTGTGTCTTTGGAGTACCAGCCGGCCAGCTCCTTGGCTTCCTGGTCTCTGAAAGCGGCATAGAATGCAACCCTGTAAAGATCAAGGCCATTGAGAGAATGGAGGTACCCAGCCGACTGCTGGATGTGCAAAAGTTCACCGGCTACTTGTCATCCATCAGCCGATTCATCAGTCGGCTGGGAGAGAAAGCTCTCCCCTTATACCAACTCATGAAGAAGACCACTTTTTTTGAGTGGAACCATAAGGCGGACGAAGCTTTTCTCCATTTGAAGAAGATGCTGACTACTCCACCCGTCCTGGCGGCTCCGACTCCCAAGGAACCCATGCTCCTGTACATCGCCGCCACCAGCCGGGTAGTCAGCACGGTCATTATAGTGGAACGCAAGGAGGAAGGCAAGGCACTACCTGTCCAGAGACCGGTATATTACCTGAGCGAAGTACTGTCGACCTCCAAACAGAACTACCCGCACTACTAGAAAATGTGCTATGGCATACACTTTACTGCCAAGAAATTGAAGCCTTACTTTCAAGAGCATCCGATCACTGTGGTCTGCACGGCCCCACTTGCCGAGATCATCAGAAGCCGAGATGCTTCTGGCCGAGTGGCCAAGTGGGCCATAGAGCTAGCTCCCTACACCATCCACTAGTAGCCCTGCACCGCCATCAAGTCACAAGCACTGGCCGACTTCCTCGTCGACTGGGCCGAGACCCAGTACCTACCTCCAGTGCCTGACTCCACCCATTGGCGGATGCATTTCGACGTCTCCAAGATGCGCACCGGCTTGGGAGCCGGTGTCGTCCTCACCTCTCCTAAAGGCGACAAGCTCAAATACGCACTGCAAATCCATTTTTCCGCCTCCAACAACGTCGCCGAGTACGAGGCGCTCATTCACGGGCTCCGGCTTGCCGAAGAACTTGGCATTTGCCGGATCTTGTGTTATGGCGACTCGAACTTAGTGGTCAAACAGTCATCTGGCGACTGGGACGCCAAAGATGCAAACATGGCGAGTTACCGTTTCCTCATGCAGCAACTCAGTGGGTATTTCGAGGGGTGCGAATTCCTCCATGTGCCAAGAAACGACAACTACCAAGTAGACGCCTTGGCACGAATCGGCTCTACCCGCCAAGCAATACCATCTGGCGTTGCCCTTCAACGCCTCCTCAAGCCGTCTGTCAAGCCTTCACCAGAATCAGACTCCATCTTTGTACCGGCTCCCCCCGAGGAGGTCGGATCCGACTCCAGAGCCCCAGAAGACGGTACGGGGATTTTAGCAGATGACTCCAAAGCCGGCACAGTCGAGGCCGGCCCAGGGACCTCAGTACCCGGCCCGGGGACTGCGGCGGCGGACTCGAAGACTCTAGAACTCAACCCAAGGGCCGCTCCAGTCAGCCTCGGGACTTCATTAACCCAGCAAGCGGTTATTGACTCCAACCCGCCGCCTCCCAGCCCATCCACCCTCGTCCAAGTCAGAGTTCTAGCAGTCGAAGAAATAGCAGCACCCTCATGGGCCCAGCCCATCCTCAAATTCCTGGTGAGCAAAGAGTTGCCGACTGATGAGACCTCAGCTCAGCAAGTACAACACCGAGCGGCAGCCTACACCATCGTCAACAGAGAGCTGGTCAGGCGCAGCGTCACTGGTGTCTACCAGCGCTGCATAGAGCCAGAGCAAGGCCAAGCAATTCTCAAAGACATCCATCAAGGCGAGTGCGGCCACCATGCGGCCTCAAGAGCACTCGTCACAAAAGCCTTTCGACACGGTTTCTTCTGGTCGACTGCCTTAGAAGAGGCCAAGGAATTGGTCCAAAAATGAAAAGGGTGCCAGAAGTTCAGCTCCAAGCCGCACCAGCCGGCTTCTGCACTCAAGACCATCCCCATTGCCTGGCCTTTCGCAGTTTGGGGTCTAGACATGGTGGGACCATTCAAGACAGCATGAGGTGGCCTAACTCACTTGTCGCAGTGGACAAGTTCACCAAGTGGATAGAAGCAAAGCCAATCAAGAAGTTGAACGGTTCGACTGCCATAACTTTCATCTCCTATATCACAATTCGGTATGGCATACCACACAGCATCATCACCGACAATGGCACAAATTTTGCCAAAGGCGCCTGGGCCCGTTTCTGCGCAACACAGGGCATCCGACTGGACCTAGCGTCCGTCGCCCACCCACAGTCAAACAGCCAGGTGGAGCGAGAAAACGGCCTCATCCTGTCCGGCATCAAACCCCGGCTGATCGAGCCTCTGGAGCGCTCGGCTGGCTGCTGGCTCGACGAGCTACCAGCCGTCCTCTGGAGTCTGCGCACGACTCCAAACAAGTCAACCGGCTTCACGCCTTTCTTCCTCGTCTACTATGCCGAAGCCGTCATCCCAACGGACATAGAGTTCGACTCCCCACGAGTCACCATGTACACCGAGGAGGAAGCAGAAGAAGCACGACAAGACGGCGTCGATCTGCTGGAAGAGGGCCGACTGTTGGCACTCAGCCAGTCCAGCATCTACCAGCAGAGCTTGCGCCGATACCACAACAGGAAGGTCAAGCCAAGATCTTTCCAAGAAGGCGACCTTGTGCTCCGGCTAATCTAGCAAACAGCCGGCCAGCACAAGCTGTCGGTGCCTTGGGAAGGCCCTTTTATCATCAGCAAAGTACTGGGCAACGACTCCTACTACCTGATTGACGCTCAGAAGCCCCGAGCACGCAAGAGGGACGACTCCGGCAAGGAGACAGAGCGGCCATGGAATGCAAACCTCCTACGAAGATTTTACAGTTAATGCAGTATGTACCATGCTAACTTTTGTATTAAAGTACCAAGACTTCGGCCCCCCCAAGACGAGCTCGGGGACTGCCCTCTTTTGTCTGTATGATAAAAATTATGCCTACAAGTATGTTACTCTTTGTTATGCCGTTTGGCACCGGGCTCGACAAGTCGGCCCGGGGACTTGCCGCCTTGCACTATGAAATGCTTCCTGTAGTTGGACAAGTAGTGTGTAAATGCCTAAACTGTCTCCTGTCAGAAGCCGCAGCTCGCAGAGCGACTATACGGTGGGTAGAAGTAAGGTAGAATGGGCGTTCGCATGAAAAATGGCTAAGGATTCAAAGCATAAAGCATGGTTCAAGACGGCTTCCAGCCTTTTTTGCAAACCGACTCTTGAATAGTCGGATTGCCGCCTTCTATTCAACTTGCTCAAAAACTCTTAAAACGGCTAAGTACTTGCTTTCCCAAAGTAGCCGAGCATTTGATCCAGCGGCAGTCCGTAGAGCGGCTGTTCGATTGACAAGACAGGCAACTAAGGGAAAGCGACAAAGGAAAAAAGCCAAAAGAGCAATGAGCAAGAAAAGCTAGAACTTGGGTAAATATATTTACATAACGTAGGCCCTTGGCCGAATCTTCGAGCAGAAGTTCAAAATACACCCCGCGGGTGGAATTGTGCGAATTAACAAGTTCTTAAAAGACTACTAAAGCAGATAAAATAAAGATAAGGCGGTAGCTTAGGAAGCAGCAGATGGATTCAGAGGGTCGGAGGAGGCGGCAGCGTCAGGCGTCGGGGCGGCCGGCTGGGTAGTCTCGGCTTGATCGCCTCCGACGGCAGTCGGCTCGGTCGCACGCGACTCATTGCTGGAGGCGCGGTCGAGCTAAGGCTGGCCGTCTGCTCCGTCTTTTGGCGCCTCCGTCTCGCCTCCGTCCTCCGCCTCGCCATCCTACTCGACGCTGGAGCCAATCACCTCCGCTGAGTCTTCGCCGTAGTCTGGGTTCATCCCAAACCACTCCGGGGGTATCTCCTCGCCGTCTTCAGACCGCTCGGGGACAAAGATGCTGGTGTCGGTGTACTCGGCGATCGCCGCAGCATGCTTGGCGAGGGCGTCTTCCGCAGCTGCCAGCTCCGGCTGGGCCTCCGACCGAAGTGTGGCCAGCCGGTCTAGATCCAGCCCAGGATACCACGCCTTGACGAACTCCAAGGCCCGGCGCGCTCCAGCTCGGGCCGAAGAACCCTTCCAAGCCTCAAGACGACCAGCCGCGACCTCTAGCCAGTCGGCCGTCATGCTGGGGGTGCGCGGAGCCTGCATGTCCGGCCACAGGGCGGCAATCGCCTGGGCACCGACGCGATGAAGCCGGCGCAACATCCAGTGAGTCGGCCGAAGGCGAGCCTCGATGCTCAGGATGTGCTCGTCAAGGGTTCGGGGGGGCGTCGGCGGCGATCTCTGCGCCCTCCGCCCTCCGACCTTCACGGTCAGCCTCGATGGCTTGGATGGCGACCTGCGAGTGCCCAGGAAAGAAGTCTGCCAAGACGGAAGAAACAAAGAAGCAAGTCAAAAACCAGGAGTCGGCACGACTTATAATCAGTAGCTCGAAGAAAGAAAGCAAAGAAACTCACCATCAATGATGTCTTCAATCTCATGGAAGCCGGAGGCTAGCATCGCCTCCTTGTCAGACCAGGAGGAGCGCTCGCTCACGAATTCAGCCAGGAGGGCGGTTTCCGTCTCTTCCGCCTCCCTCTGCATCTTCGCAAGCAGCACCCTCTATTCTGCCAACTGAGTGGCCAGCAGATCGCGCTCTGTGGCGAGCTTGCTGCACTCCTCCCCTTTGGCGCGCAATGCAGAGTTGGCTTCGCTCAGCTGCTGTTGAAGAGCAGCGTTGGCTCCTGAAGAAAAAGGAAGAAAGAAGGCGTTAAGTCATCAATAAAGAAGGTCGCCGGGGAGATCCGGCCCAACTTCTCAGGAGTCGGCCCGAATCTCGGGGACTACAGCCCGCGGGTGCGCAAGCACGCCCTTGCAAAGAAGGAAAAGGACTTACTCCGACTCTCCCACAAGTCGGCGGTCCGCTTGCCCAGCTCTTCGATGTTACGGTGAAGGCGGTGACGCGGAGGTTGTGGTAATCCTGCGACAAGCGTTTCAGACAAAAAGTTAGTACCCAGAGTTCATCAATTGGAGTTCTGGGCCGCCTGCTCAGCAGCCAGCCCGAAACTCGGGGACTACACCCAGTGGGTGCGCAGGCGCTCCCCCATAGAGAGGAACGAGAAAACAAGGACCAAAGGAAAAAACATACCCGGACGGCTGCCCGCGACGCCAGGTACGCCTTGGTGCAATTCTGGAGAGCGTCGCCCTCAGCACGAAGCTTCGCCTGGATGTCCAGAAGCGCCTGGTTCAGCGGCCCTGTGCCGCCTCCTCGCACCCACCCAATGGGCGCGGTCCTCGTCACTTCGGCGTCTGGGATCGCCGAGCTGGCGGTGCCGGCCTCCAGGGGGCGGGGTGCCGAAGTAGCCTTCTCCAGACGGCGGCGCGTTGGCGAGCCGACTTGGAGGAGTAACCTCGCCACGGCCTCATCTTTGATCGGCCGCACCAGAGGATCCGCTGGCTGTTTGCCTTGCACGCTCTCAGACGGCAGCGGAGGTGGCGGCGGAACGATCACGTCCACGACGGGGTTCTCGCTGCCGGCTTCCCCAGTCCGCCCCGTGAACTCTGGAGGCGGCGGCGTAGAGTTCAGCGGGGGTGACAAACACCGCCGATTGGCGACGTGCGGCTTCCTCAGCCTGCCTCTTCGTCGCGGCAGCGGCTTCGGCCTCCGCCAGTTTTTTCTTAGCGGAGGCCTCCGCCCTATCGGTCTCCGCCTTCTCCAGGCGAGCGGCCTCTTCTTTGTTGCGCTTCTCCTGCACATTCCGCTCTGTCGCCTCCCGGAGGTCAGCAGCGGGGTCAATCCGCCGAGTGGTGGCGGACGTCTCCGCTGACCCCATGACGGAGGCAGCGGTGACCCTCTCAAGAGTGAGGGGAGCCCTGAAGCAAGGGAGGCAAGCAAAGACTCAGACAAAGCCACAGAGAAAGAAAAAAGCGTTGAGACAGAATACTCACGCAGAGACCAGTGGCGGCTTCTTCACTTCCTTACAGAAGCGGACGGCCTTCGCAGCCGCCTCGTCCCGCCGGGTCGCCGCAGCCGAACCCTTGGGCTTCTTCGGCCGACTGCCGAACAAAGTCGGCACGGCCTTACGCTTCTTACCGCTGCCTAGAGCACCCGCCGTGGCAGAAGAGCTCGCGCCAGGCTGGCCGGCTCCTAGCCGATGGCGGGGGGCGTCTTCTCCCTCAGCGTCTTCGTCAGGCCAGTCGGCGAAAGTGGCCGAAGGCCTGAAGTCGCCTGCTGCTCCTCCTCCTCCCTCGGCATCGTCCTCCAGAGCCGTCGCCCCCAGATCGGGGTCATCGACGTCGCTCTCCGCCCGGTCGGCAAGGAACTCGCGGGTCGGCCCCGAGGTGCCGGCTGGTGGATGGAGGAGGGGATTCTGATCAAAGCCGACTGGTCAAAACAAACTTGGCAAGAAAGAAGACAATCCAAAGAAGAAAGAAAAGGCAACTCACCACGGGCGGGGGGTTGGCGCGGGAGTACGGCTCCTTGCCGAACCGCCAATCCTCCAGGAGCTTGCTTTCCGAGAGGTAGTTCACCATGAAGGCCACCTCCTCGTGAGGCATGTCCTTGGTGCACATCTGACTCGGGTCGCGGTGCCCGCTGATTTGGCATATCATGTGGGGGCGGCCTTGGAGCGGGAGAACTCGGCGTGCCACGAAGGCGGCCAGCAGGTCTGGACCAATCAAGCCCTCCGACTGTGTCAGCACTCGGAGTCGCGTGATGGCGCCGGCTCCCGCAGGCGTCAGCGACTTGGCCCGGTACGACCAGTTGGGCAGTCTCCCAGCTGGCGGGCCGGCTTCGAAAGCCGGCAGGTTGACCCAGTCGCCCCTCACAGAGACGCTCCTGATGTAGAAGTACGATCTCTGCCACATCTTCACCAACTTTATCAGCGAGATGGAGGGGAAAGGGTTGTCGGCCCCCGACCTTCGCACAGCGATGAAAGCGCCGCATTGAGCCGGCACGCCTGCAGCCTGGGTGCCGAGCTTGGAGAAGAAGAACTCCCCCAGAGCTCGAGGTGGGGAGGACTCCGAGGAAGCCTTCGCACAAGGCCACGAAGGCGGACAGTAGCACCACCGTGTTGGGGGTGAGGTGGTGCGGCTGGAGGCCGTAGAACTCCAGGAAGGATCGGAAGAAACTGCTCGCCGGCAGCCCCAAGCCGCGCAAGCAGTGCGAGCGGAAGATGACCCGCTGGCCCTTCTGCGGCGCGGGGGAAATCTCCCCCTTCGGCGCAAGGCGCACCCGCACGTGATCCTCGCCGGGGAGCCGACGAGTCTTGTGAAGGAACTCGATGTGGTCGTCGTGAACTTCGGAACCGTCCCAAGTGCCGGAGCGCACTGGGGGAGGCACGGCGGCAAAGGAAGAACTCATCGCGAGCTGATCGCCGCGGCGTTCGTCGGAGCTTGGGCGCGCGGCAGAGCGAAGAAGAAGAAGGAGGAGGAGAGCGAGGAGCAGTGAGAAGGAGGAGAGCGAGGAGTAGTGGGAAGGAGGGGCGCGCGTGCCCCCCTCTTTCCCCGACTTATAGCCTCGTGGGCTGTGAAGCCGAGGGGGCGGTCGTGGGATTTACTGCGCCCACAGCCCCATGACCCCCACGTTCCATGACAAAGTTACTGCGTGCAGTAACTCCACGGGAATCCCAACCGTCCGCCGACGCCGCAGCAGATCGCTCGGGCGCCGAGGCGCGGTAGTGGCGGGCCCTGCCTATGGGCATGTCCCGTCGCGTGCGTAGGCCGGCAGGATGGCCCAGCCACATGTCATCGCATGACAGGCCTAGAATGGGCGGCAGACTGGAGGCTTAGCTAGCACGCTACTTGGATCCCGCCACGACGTTCGAAATATTGTGTGAGTCAGAATTGAGCGAGTCCGACTCCTTCTAGTCGGCCCAGCAGGAGTCAATCCAAGACCATGTGTTGAGCACCCAGAAAGAGAAACTGCTGAGGCCTCTCGGCCGATCGTCCACGACGCCTCACCAGCTTCGGGGACTACTATCAGAGTAATGGGCCATGGGTAGGCCAACCCGAGCCCCAGAACCTTTCAAGACATCGGGGCAGGCCGCGCCCCTCAAGACCCCAGGGCGAAGAGCCACCTTCTAAGGAGCCGACGGCAAGACGGCCGACTGACCACTCACGGGCGAGTCCCAGGGACGACTACAGGGTAAGCCTACTCCTGACTGGTGACTTCCAGAGAAGCCGGCTTTGGGGAGTCGGTCCGCGACTCCAACAAACCCCACGACCTCATCAAGAGGGACGGGGCAGGGGAGTGGCTACAGTAAGGCGCACTGCCGCCCCTTACCAAGGGCAGGCATGGCTACAACACGCCGTACCCCGGAAGATCTCCGTGCGGCGTGGCACTGTTGCCATGCCGGCCCTGACATCAGCACTACAGGATCGAATCCTGCACCCATGACGGCTTGTCTGTACGGCCCAGAGGCAGCGGGTCTCACCAGTCAGTGAGACCCCAGGAGACAGCAGGAGGATCACCAGTCGGACCCGTTGGAGCCGGCCCCGGGAAGTCGGCCGACCCCTCCCCCAGGGCCCACGCGCCATTAATCAAGATGTGATGGAGAGTGGCAATAGTGATCGCCCGCCAGGCGGCGGGGCTGTTGCCACGACCCCATGATCAAGCCCGCGCCATCAGAAGCGCGGCTATAGTAATCAGCAGCCGGCAAGACCCGCCCGCGGCGGACGCGGCCTGTCGGCTCCGTACCAGGCCAGTCGGCGGGGCCCACCAGTCAGCGGGCCCCTGTAGTCGGCGGAGAAGACAGAGGCCAGAGGCGCTGACGGCCGGGCCCGCGTCCAACCGGATTACCATTGTACCCCTGGGGGGTAGGCCTATATAAACCCCCCAGGGCACCCATGCAAAGGGTTGGAATCCATTAGTTCTAGACCAGATCATATAGGGGGGAGAGAGCTAGCCATGCCCTCTCCTACCACCAGGAAACAGCTCAAGGAGCAACCGTGTAAACACTTTGCCATAGTGATCATGTGGAGACCCCGCAGTGCAGTAGTAGGGGTATTATCTCCCCGAAGAGCCCTGAAGCTGGGTAAGATTCGCCGGCGTGCATGTCTTCGCCTCATCCCGTTTCCAGGCACCGGCGACGTTCTACTCGCCCCCACCATGATAAGCCATCCTTTGGCATATGTCGCACCCAACCCCCGACATTTGGCGCCCACCATGGGGCCTGGTGCACCGCCGTCCGGAGACCTGTTCTGGACGAGAACCCTTTTCCTCCCTGGCGAGCGCAGCCAGCCATGCATGCCAGACGGAGCTTGCGCCGACGCGCTACACGGCGTTGAGATCGCCTGCGCAGCTAATTGCCTGGCCGAACTTGTCGGCGAGGTTCGCCTCTCCGATGAACCTGCATCCAACACTGGCACGGGCGGCTCCGAGAGCCTCCTCGCGGGCCCCCTCGATCAACTCCACGTTTCCGGTGAGCCTGCCGTAGATTTGGAGTCTGTAGGCTCCACCGACCCGATGCTGGTCAACTCCGACACCGCGTTGCTCGACGCGTTCCCCACTAATGTGGTGGTCTACGACGAACCTCTCCCTCGCGTGGAGAGCGACAGAAGCACCATCACCGAGGTGCTCGTCATCAGTCATGACGAGCTCCCCGGCGGAGGAGCGCACGACTCACTCGGCGCGGCGCTACAAGACCTAGCTGCGCCCATTCCGGAAGACGTTGACGCAGAGACGCTGGAGGCGCGCCGCCTTCAGCTCGTCGAAGGTGCGAGGAAGCTGGCCAGCATGAGGCACTTGTCAGAAGCCTACCAGCGGGAAATGGATCGCGCCATTGGCGGCTCGCCGGCCCCGGCAGGGCCCAGCCGCCTTGGCGTGGTCCAGCAGCGTGGCGTAGCCATCGCCAGCCCGTTTGGGGCCAGCCGCCCTATGTACGCTACACCAGCAGAGAACGTCCAAGCCGCCCAGGCAGCGGCGGACGAGCTGGACAATGTCGAGGGCGAAGAACGCTGCCTGATGATGGAGCGAGTCCAGCGGCTCCTCGACACGGCTGCCGCGCAGAACGAGGCCGGCTGCCGCACGGAGGCGCCGCAACGGAAAAACGACGACCTTCGCTGAGATCAAGGCGCGACGTCTCGGACGCCGACTGGCGGCGCCCGAGGAAGAAGAGACAAGGATCCGGCTGTCAGCCACAGTCGGACTCACATTACCATAGAGCGTGACCGAGACGGCCGCCCGAGAGCAGTGGAACGACGGGACGACTGTCCGCCTCCTCCTCCTCGCAAGGAGAGGCGAGTCTCTCCGCCGCCTGTTGACCATCCGACTCTCGGCGATCGCCTTGGCCACCGAGAGGGAGTCGGAGAGAATGACGCCCGCCACCGGATCGACCGACTTCACCGATCGCTAGCACTTGAAGAAGAAGACGAGTTGGGTCCACCTTGTTTCAGACCATGCATTCGAGATGAGCCCTTTCCCAGAGGATTCACACTCCCAAGAGACACGCCAAGTATACCGGCTCCATGAAGCCGGAAGACTGGCTAGTCGACTACTCCACGACTGTCAGCATAGCAACCGGCAACAAGCTTGACGCCGTAAAGTACGTTCAGCTCATGCTCCAGGGCAAGGCCCGGACATGGCTGAATAGCCTGAAGCCCCGCAGCATCAACAGCTGGGTCGACTTCACCAAAGCGCTCGTCCGCAACTTCACCAGCACATACAAGCATCCTCCCAAGCCTCGTCAGCTCTCCTTGTGCGTGCAAGGCCCCGACGAGTCGACTCGCAATTACCTCACGCGTTGGGCTGAGCTTCGGAACTCCTACGAGGGCGTGCACGAGGTGCAGGCTATCGAGTACTTCACGGCCGGGTGCAGAGAAGGCACCCTCCTCAAGCACAAGCTCCACTGCGACGAGCCAGGGACCCTCGACGAGCTGCTAATCATAGCGGACAAGTACGCCACGGCCGACTCCTCCATGAAGGCGGAGATTCAAATCAGCACAACTGGCAAAGTAGCCCCTCAAGCTTCAAGGACTCCGGCGGAGACGCCAATCAGCGACAACAGCAGGGCGACCACAAGCGCAAGGCCCCGCTGCCGGCTTCCAGCAGCCGGCAGGTCGCGACCGTTGAAGCCCAGCAGTCGGACGGGCAGCCTCCGCCCAAGCGATAGAAAGGTGGCAAGCCCAACTGGTTGTCGGCCTTCTCCTACGAGCAGACTCTGGATGGGCCTTGCAAGTTCCATAGCGGCGCAAAGCCATCGAATCACACCACCCGGAAGTGCCACTGGCTCACCAGGATCGCCAAGGGAGACGGCCTCCTACCTCCCCCGCCTGCAGGGCAGCCACCTCCGCCTCCCCCCAAGCAGCCGGCTGTCAGGCTAGTCAGCGCAGTACAAGACGAATACCCTGAAGAACACGGAGCCTACATGGTGTTTACCAGTATGGCCGATGATCATCGCAGCAGACGGCTGCAGCGACAAGAGGTGAATGTAGTAGCATCAGAGACGCCAGAGTTCATGCACTGGTCCGAGAAGCCCATCAGCTGGAGCAGGGCTTACCACCCAAAGGTGATGCCGAGTCTGGGCTCCTATGCCTTGGTCTTGGGCGCCACCTTTGCTACGGATAGACGAGCCGCGCGTTTCTCGCGAGTTCTGATAGACGGAGGCAGCAGCATCAATATCCTGTACAAGGACACCATGGAGAAGTTAGGAATCAAGAAAAGACAGCTTCGGAACAGCCGGACAGTGTTCCACGGCATTGTTCCTGGGCTTTCCTGCTCACCAGTCGGCAAGATTTTGATGGACGTCCTCTTTGGAGACAAAGATCACTTTCGTCGTGAGTCGGTTTGGTTTGAAGTGGTGGACCTTGAGAGCCCATACCATGCGCTACTCGGCCGACCCGCTTTGGCCAAGTTCATGGCGGTCCCCCACTACGCCTACCTCAAAATGAAGATGCCCAGTTCCAGGGGAATTCTGATTGTAGCCGGCGACTACCGGAAGTTGTCTGCCTGTGCGGCTGAGAGCAGTCGGCTAGCCGAGTCCCTGGTGATCGTGGCCAAGAAGCGGCTCCTTGAGCGAGTTGTGGCGATGGCCGGCAAGCAGCCAGAGGTATCGCCCAACCCAAAGGAGTCGGAGGCCGAGGGTTCATTCAAGCCGGCCAAAGAGACAAAGAAGATACCCTTGGATCCGGAGCACCCGGAGAGGTACGCTGTCGTAGGCGCGAACCTCGGCAGCAAATAGGAAGGCGAGCTTGTCGATTTCCTCCGTGAGAATCGGGACATCTTCGCATGGTCCCCCAAAGACATGCCAGGTGTACCGACGGAATTCGCCGAGCACAAGTTACATGTCCGATCTGATGCAAAGCCGGTCAGGCAGCCCCTGCACCGCCTATCAGAAGAGAAGAGAAGAGTTGTCGGAGAAGAGATAGCCGACTCCTAGTAGCCGGCTTCATTATGGAAGTATTCTTTCCAGAATGGCTAGCAAATCCGGTCCTGGTACTGAAGAAGAACAAGTAGTGGCGAATGTGTATTGACTACAGGAGCCTCAACAAGGCCTGCCCTAAGGACCCGTTTGCTCTACCGAGAATCGATCAGGTGATAGACTCCACAGCCGGATGCGAGCTGTTGAGTTTTTTGGATGCATACTCAGGATATCACCAGATCAAGCTGAACCCGGCTGACAGACTGAAGACCGCCTTCATCACGCCATTTGGAGCCTTCTGCTAACTCACCATGACGTTCGGCTTAAGGAATGCCGGCGCCACCATTCAGCGTTGCATGCAGAAGTGCCTCCTCAAGAAGCTCGGCAGGAACGCCCATGTCTACGTGGATGACATATTGGTGAAGACGGAAAAGCATGGAACACTGCTAGAAGACCTCAAGGAGACCTTTGAGAACCTGCACCGATTCCAGATCAAGCTCAACCCCGAGAAGTGTGTCTTTGGAGTACCAGCCGGCCAGCTCCTTGGCTTCTTGGTCTCTGAACACGGCATAGAATGCAACCCTATAAAGATCAAGGCCATTGAGAGAATGGAGGTACCCACCCGACTGCTGGATGTGCAAAATTTCACCGGTTGCTTGGCATCCATTAGCCGATTCATCAGTCGGCTGGGCGAGAAAGCTCTCCATTTATACCAACTCATGAAGAAGACCACTTTTTTGAGTGGAACCATAAGGCGGATAAAGCTGTTCTCCAGTTGAAGAAGATGCTGACTACTCCACCCGTCCTGGCGGCTCAGACTCCCAAGGAACCCATGCTCCTGTACATCGCCGCCACTAGCCGGGTAGTCAGCACGATCATTGTAGTGGAACGCAAGGAGGAAGGCAAGGCACTACCTGTCCAGAGACCGGTATATTACCTGAGCGAAGTATTGTCGACCTCCAAACAGAACTACCCCCACTACCAGAAGATGTGCTATGGCGTACACTTTACTTCCAAGAAATTGAAGCCAAACTTTCAAGAGCATCCGATCACTGTGGTCTGCACGGCCCCACTTGTCGAGATCATCGGAAGCCGAGATGCTTCTAGCCGAGTGGCCAAGTGGGCCATAGAGCTGGCTCCCTACACCATCCACTACCAGCCCCGCACCGCCATCAAGTCACAAGCACTGGCCGACTTCCTCATCCACTGGGCCGAGACCCAGTACCTACCTCCAGTGCCTGACTCCACCCATTGGCGGATGCATTTCGACAGCTCCAAGATGCGCACCGGCTTGGAGCCGGCGTCGTCCTCACCTCTCCTAAAGGCGACAAGCTCAAATACGCACTGCTAATCCATTTTGCCGCCTCCAACAACGTCGCCGAGTACGAGGCGCTCATTCACGGGCTCCGGCTTGCCAAAGAACTTGGCATTCGCCGGATCTTGTGTTATGGCGACTCAGACTTAGTGGTCCAACAGTCATCTGGCGACTGGGACGCGAAAGATGCAAACATGGCGAGTTACCGTTTCCTCGTGCAGCAACTCAGTGGGTATTTCGAGGGGTGTGAATTCCTCCATGTGCCAAGAAACGACAACGACCAAGCAGACGCCTTGGCACGAATCGGCTCTACCCGCCAAGCCATACCATCCGGCGTTGCCCTTCAACGCCTCCTCAAGCCGTCTGTCAAGCCTTCACCAGAATCAGACTCCATCTTTGTTCCGGCTCCCCCCGAGGAAGTCGGATCCGACTCCAGAGCCCCGACAGACGGTACGGGGATTTTGGCACACGGCTCCAAAGCCGGTACAGTCGAGGCCGGCCCAGGGACCTCAGTACCGGCCCGGGGACTGCGGCGGCGGACTCGAAGAGTCCAGAACTCGACCTAAGGGCCGCTCCAGTCAGCCTGGGGACTTCGTTAACCCAGCAAGCGGTTATTGACTCCAACCCGCCGCCTCCCAGCCCAACCGCCCTCGTCCAAGTCGCAGTTTAGGCAGTCGAAGAAATAGCAGCACCCTCATGGGCCCACCCCATCCTCAAATTCCTGGTGAGCAAAGAGCTGCCGACTGATGAGACCTCAGCTCGGCAAGTACAACACCGAGCGGCAGCCTACACCATCGTCAACAGAGAGCTGGTCAGGCGCAGCGTCACAGGTGTCTACCAGCGCTGCATAGAGCCAGAGCAAGGCCAAGCAATTCTCAAAGACATCCATCAAGGCGAGTGCGGCCACCATGCGGCCTCAAGAGCACTCGTCGCAAAAGCCTTTCGACACGGTTTCTTCTGCCCGACCGCCTTAGAAGAGGCCAAGGAATTGGTCCAAAAATACAAAGGGTGCCAGAAGTTCAGCTCCAAGCCGCACCAGCCGGATTCTGCACTCAAAACCATCCCCATTGCCTGGCCTTTCGCAGTTTGGGGTCTAGACATGGTGGGACCATTCAAGACAGCATGAGGTGGCCTAACTCACTTGTCGCAGTGGACAAGTTCACCAAGTGGATAGAAGCAGAGCCAATCAAGAAGCTGAACAGTCCGACTGCCATAACTTTCATCTCCGATATCACAATTCGGTATGGCATACCACACAGCATCATCACCGACAACGGCACAAATTTTGCCAAAGGCGCCTTGGCCCGTTTCTGCGCAACACAGGGCATCCGACTGGACCTAGCGTCCATCGCCCACCCACAGTCAAACGGCCAGGTGGAGCGAGCAAACGGCCTCATCCTGTCCGGCATCAAACCCCGGCTGATCGAGCCTCTGGAGTGCTCGGCTGGCTGCTGGCTCGACAAGCTACCAGCCGTCCTCTGGAGTCTGCGCACGACTCCAAACAAGTCAACCGGCTTCACGCCTTTCTTCCTCGTCTACGGTGCCGAAGCCGTCATCCCAACGGACATAGAGTTCGACTCCCCACGAGTCACCATGTACACCGAGGAGGAAGCATAAGAAGCACGACAAGACGGCGTCGATCTGCTGGAAGAGGGCCGGCTGTTGGCACTCAGCCGGTCCAGCATCTACCAGCAGAGCCTGCGCCGATACCACAACAGGAAGGTCAAGCCAAGATCTTTCCAAGAAGGCTACCTTGTGCTCCGGCTAATCCAGCGAACAGCCGGCCAGCACAAGCTGTCAGCGCCTTGGGAAGGCCCTTTTATCATCAGCAAAGTACTGGGCAACAACTCCTACTACCTGATTGACGCTCAGAAGCCCCGAGCATGCAAGAGGGATGACTCCGGCAAGGAGACAGAGCGTCCATAGAATGCAAACCTCCTACGAAGATTTTACAGTTAATGCAGTATGTACCATGCTACCTTTTGTATTAAAGTACCAAGACTTCGGGCCCCCCGAGACGAGCTCTGGGACTGCCCTCTTTTGTCTGTATGATAAAAATTATGCCTACAAGTATGTTACTCTTTGTTATGTCATTTGGCACCGGGCTCAACAAGTCAGCCCGGGGACTTGCCGCCTTGCACTATGAAATTCTTCCTGCAGTTGGACAAGTAGTGTGTAAACGCCTAAACCGTCTCCTGTCAGAAGCCGCAGCTCACAGAGCGACTGGACGGTGGGCAGAAGTAAGGTAGAATGGGCGTTCGCATGAAAAATGGCTAAGGATTCAAAGCATAAAGCATATTTCAAGACGGCTTCCAGCCTTTTTTGCAAACTGACTCTTGAATAGTCAGATTGCCGCCTTCTATTCAACTTGCTCAAAAACTCTTAAAAACGGCTAAGTACTTGCTTTCCCAAAGTAGCCGAGCATTTGATCCAGCGGCAGTCCGCAGAGCGGCTGTCCGGTTGGCAAGACAGACAACTAAGGGAAAGCGGCAAAGGAAAAAAGCCAAAAGAGCAATGAGCAAGAAAAGATAGAACTTGGGTAAATATATTTACATAACGTAGGCCCTTGGACGAATCTTCGAGTAGAAGTTCAAAATACACCCCGCGGGTGGAATTGTGTGAATTAACAAGTTCTTAAAAGACTACTAAAGCAGATAAAATAAAGATAAGGCGGCAGCTTAGGAAGCAGCAGACGGATTCGGAGGGTCGGAGGAGGCGGGAGCGTCAGGCGTCGGGGTGGCCGGCTGGGTAGTCTCGGCTTGATCGCCTCCGGCGGTAGTCGGCTCGGTCGCACGCGGCTCGTTGCTGGAGGCGCGGTCGAGCGGAGGCTGGCCGGCTGCTCCGTCTTTTGGCGCCTCCGTCTCGCCTCCGTCCTCCGCCTCGCCTTCCACCTCGACGCCGGAGCCAATCACCTCCGCCGAGTCTTCGCCGTAGTCTGGGCTCATCCCAAACCACTCCGGCGGTAGCTCCTCGCCGTCTTCAGACCGCTCGGGGACGAAGATGCTGGTGTCAGTGTACTCGGCGATCGCCGCAGCACGCTTGACGAGGGCGTCTTCCGCAGATGCCAGCTCCAGCTGGGCCTCCGACCGAAGTGTGGCCAGCCAGTCTAGATCCAGCCCCGGATACCACGCCTTGACGAACTCCAAGGCCCGGCGCGCTCCAGCTCGGGCCGAAGAACCCTTCCAGGCCTCAAGACGACCAGCGACAACATCTAGCCAATCGGCCGTCAGGCTGGGGGTGCATGGAGCCTGCATGTCCGGCCACAGGGCGGATATCGCCTGGGCACCGACGCGCTGAAGCCAGCGCAGCATCCAGTGAGTCGGCCGAAGGCGAGCCTCGATGCTCAGGATGTGCTCGTCAAGGGTTCGGGGGGCGTCGGCGGCGATCTCTGCGCCCTCCACCCTCCGACCTTCACGGTCAGCCTCGATGGCTTGGATGGCGGCCTACGAGTGCCCAGGAAAGAAGTCTGCCAAGACGGAAGAAACAAAGAAGCAAGTCAAAAACCAGTACTCGGCACGACTTATAATCAGCAGCTCGAAGAAAGAAAGCAAAGAAACTCACCATCAACGATGTCTTCAATCTCATGGAAGCCGGAGGCCAGCATCGCCTCCTTGTCAGACCAGGAGGAGCGCTCGCTCGCAAATTCGGCCAGGAGGGCGGTTTCCGTCACTTCCGCCTCCCTCTGCATCTTCGCAAGCAACACCCACTGTTCTGCCAACTGAGTGGCCAGCAGATCGCGCTCTGTGGCGAGCTTGCTGCACTCCTCCCCTTTGGCGCGCAATGCGGAGTTGGCTTCGCTCAGCTGCTGTTGAAGAGCAGCATTGCCTCCTGAAGAAAAAGGAAGAAAGAAGGCATTAAGTCATTAAGAAAGAAGGTCGCCGGGGAGATCCGGCCCAACTGCTCAGCAGTCGGCCCGAATCTCGGGGACTATAGCCCGCGGGTGCGCAAGCGCGCCCCTGTAAAGAAGGAAAAGGACTTACTCCGACTCTCCGACAAGTCGGCGGTCCGCTTGCCCAGCTCTTCAATGTTACGGTTGAAGGCGGTGACGCGGAGGTTGTGGTAATCCTGCGACAAGCGTTTCAGACAAAAAGTTAGTACCCAGAGTTCATCAATTGGAGTTCCGGGCCGCCTGCTCAGTAGTCAGCACGAAACTCGGGGACTACACCCAGTGGGTGCGCAGGTGCGCCCCCACGGAGAGGAACAAGAAAACAAGGACCAAAGGAAAAAACATACCCAAACGGCTGCCCACGACGCCAGGTACGCCTTGGTGCGATTCTGGAGAGCGTCGCCCTCAGCACGAAGCTTCGCCTGGACGTCCAGAAGCGCCTGGTTCAGCGGCCCTGGTGCTCGTCGCTTCGGCGTCTAGGATCGCCGAGCTGGCGGTGCCGGCCTCCAGGGGGCGGGGTGCCGAAGTCGTCTTCTCCAGACGGCGGCGCGTTGGCGAGCCGACTTGGAGGAGTAACCTCGCCACGGCCTCGTCTTCGGTCGGCGGCACCAGAGGATCCGCTGGCTGTTTGCCTTGCGCGCTCTGAGACGGCGGCGGAGGTGGCGGCGGAACGATCTTGTCCGGCGTAGAGGAGTCGCCGCCTTCCCTCTCCACGACGGGGTTCTCGCCGCCGGCTTCCCTAGTCTGCCTCGTGAACTCCGGAGGCGGCAGTGCAGAGTTTAGCGGGGTGACGAACACCGCCAATTGGCGGCGTGCGGCCTCCTCAGCCTGCCGCTTCGTCACGGCAGCGGCTTCGGCCTCCGCCAGTTTTTTCTTGGCGGAGGCCTCCGCCCTATCGGTCTCCGCCTTCTCCAGGCAAGCGGCCTCTTCTTCGTTGCGCTTCTCCTGCGCATTCCGCTCTGTCGCCTCCCGGAGGTCACCAGCGGGGTCAATCCGCCGAGTGGTGGCAGACGTCTCCGCTGACCCCATGACGGAGGCAGCGGTGACCCTCTCAAGAGTGAGGGGAGCCCTGAAGCAAGGGAGGCAAGCAAAGACTCAGACAAAGCCACAGAGAAAGATAAAAGCGTGGAGGCAGAATACTCACGCAGAGACCAGTGGCGGCTTCTTCACTTCCTTACGGAAGCGGACGGCCTTCGCAGCCACCTCGTCCCGCCGGGTCACCGCAGCCGAACCCTTGGGCTTCTTCGGCTGACTGCCGAACAATGTCGGCACGGCCCTACGCTTCTTCCCGCCGCAAGGAGCACCCGCCGCGGCAGAATAGCTCGCGCCAGGCTGGCCGGCTCCTGACCGATGGCGGGGGGCGACTTCTTCCTCAGCGTCGTTGTCAGGCCAGTCGGCGAAAGTGGCCGAAGGCCTGAAGTCGCCTGCTGCTCCTCCTCCTCCCTCGGCGTCGTCCTCCTGAGCCGTCGCCCCCAGATCGGGGTCGTCGACGTCGCTCTCCGCCCGGTCGGCAAGGAACTCGCGGGCCGGCCCTGAGGTGCCGGCTGGTGGATGGAGGAGGGGATTCTGATCAAAGCCGACTGGTCAAAACAAACTTGGCAAGAAAGAAGACAATCAAAAGAAGAAAGAAAAGGAAACTCACCACGGGCGGGGGGTTGGCGCGGGAGTACGGCTCCTTGCCGAACCGCCAATCCTCCAGGAGCTTGCTATCCTAGAGGTAGTTCACCATGAAGGCCACCTCCTCGTGAGGCATGTCCTTGGTGCACATCCGACTCGGGTCGCGGTGCCCGCTCATCTGGCATATCATGTGGGGGCGGCCTTGGAGCGGGAGAACTCTGTCGGATTTCGGGTTCCGGCAGACCCTTGAGGTTCGAACACTGGGGTGCGCGCAGAGATTTCGCTTCCTACCTACCTGCACCCCTCCGCCTCGCTAAGATCTAAGCTATGGGAAGAACAACACAAGGGACACGGGGTTTATACTGGTTCGGGCCACCATTGTGGTGTAATACCCTACTCCAGTGTGTGGCGTGGTGGATTGCCTCTTGGGCTGATGATGATGAATGATACAAGGAAGAACAGCCTCGCGAGGGTCTGTCCTTGGCTGGGGCGATGAACTGCTGGGAGGAGTTCAGCCACCCTTCTCTCTCTCTCTCCCTCTCTGATCAAACCCCCCTCCTCTGTGGGTGGCTAGTCCTATTTATAGAGGCCCTGGTCCTCTTCCCAAATATCGAGCGGGAAGGGAGCCAACAATGGCGGGCTAATTTGAAGGGGGACAGCTAGTACCAGCTATCCTGACAAAAATAGTCTTCGCCTGCACAAGCTCTGGTGGTGACGCCGTCTTGGGCTCCACAGTGACCTCCATCTTGCGGTCCTCCTGGTCCTGGTCTTGTTGCACCGAAATGGCAACCTTTGCCTGATGCTTCGGTACTTCGCGGCTGTGCTTGCTCCCTTTGCACCAAAGAGGAAAGGAGGACACTGCGCGGGCTGGCACCCGCCTGGCGCCCTTGGTCGTCATGGCTTGTGTCACGGGCACCTCGTGAGGTACCCCACCTTGATCTATCCGCCTGCTCGTGAGCCAGCCTGGTGAGGTCGTGCCTCGGGAAGCTCCGCGTCGTCCGCCCCGCGAGGCTTGGCCCCTCGCGAGGGTCTTGGGTCTGTGTTGACGAAGATGGGCCGTACTGGGCCCCCTTTTAAGCCACGCCGCAGGCCGCAGGGAGGCAAGTCTGGGGACCTCCGTTCCCAGAATGCCGAGAGTAGCCCCCGGGCCCAAGGCACGCCCGGGCTTGGCCGTGCAGGGAGGCGGAAGGGCAAGAGTGAAGCGCCGCGGGCCCTAACAGCCTGCGGTCTTGTGCGCCGCGTGGCGGTAGATTGGACGTGGGCGTCTCCACTTCCCCATGGTGCCTCGGCAACTGCACGGATTGGACAAGTCCCTGCATGCAAAGCGGGTCATGATTACCTGTGATAGTGGGGGCCGATGGTTGGCCCTCGCCGGCTATAAGTACGGATTAGCGCGCGCCCTTCCAGCTCATTCCCCCTTGCTTCTCCTTCTTCTTCATGGCCCCGGCGAGGAGGTTCTCGACCGCAGAGAAGGGGAAGGCTCACCGGGTAGAGTCTGCCTCTTCCCCGCCCAAGCGCGGCCGAGGGCGCCCTCGCAAACATCCTGTGGCCTCCACGGCAGCTCCCCGCGGCCGCGGAGACGATTCCCAGCATGGTGACGGTCGGGCTGCAGCGGCCAGGGGGCGCGCTTCGGTCGCGCGTCCCCCTAGGCCGCGCTTTCGCGCTGCAGAGGTGCTGCCGGAGTTCGTCGTGTGGTCGGTGGAGCCGACTAGCACCCGGCTTCCACTTCCTCGCTTCCTCCTCGGCGAGCTTCCGGCTGGCGCCCCGGGCGGCCTCTCACTCCAGGCTGACGGCTGCTGCAGCCGGGCCTCATGGGCTTCACTGCAGGTCTCCGCAGCTGGGAGCCTGGCCTTGGCCTGCGGTTGGCAGACGTTTGCTCGTGCGCGCGGCCTGAGGTGTCGGTGCACCCTGCACTTCAAGTTTGACGGCGATGCCACCCTCTATGTGAGGGTGTTTGGGGAAGATGGTCGCCACGCGGGGTGCTACCCTGAGGAGGACGACCGCGGTCGGGAACCCAGCTTCGACGACGAGGGAGAGGACAGCGCTCGCATGTCTGGCGGCGCTCAGGGTTCCTCAAGATTCTCTGGTTCTTCTTCAAGCGGCGACTCTTCTAGCGGTGGCCGTGGTCAGCCTCCACGCCGTCATATCTGCTTGGGGGGGTGGTGGCGTGTCTGCCCGCCGTCGCGCCTCGGTGAAGCGCGAGAGGGAGTCTGCCTGAGCCCCTGGGGCGGCTCGAGTCCTCCCTGCAGGCCGGTGTTAGGCGGGCTGCGCCTGACTTGTTCTTTCTTTTCCTTTTTCCTGCGCAAAAAGACAGTAGCGTGGAGCCCCGGGGGGGCGTGTTTGGGTTATTCCTGTTAATCATCGTTGCTTCCGTTATCGTTCCTTCCGGCTACGTGCCCGCGCGTGGGTAGTTCCCGGCCCCAGCCGTGGGGGCGACCGACCCAGGCCCTGTGTTCGTGTCGCGGTGCCCGTGGGGCACGGACTGGAGGGGTGCTCCCGTAATGGACCCAGGTCGCGAAACCCTTGAATGAATAGGATAGGAACACTCGCGAGGGCGCTCGGCTGTCCCCCTCCCTTGCGAGGCCTTGCAAAAGAGAAATCGAGGCAGGAGAGCGAAAAGTCAAAGAACCACAAGCCAAAGACGGCAACAACTTCAATAAAACCTCAAATGAGAAGGAACAAGCCAACTGCGGAAAGCAAATGAAAAGCCGCGTCCGGCACCTAATCTAGTCTTTGACGTCTTCTCACCAGCGCGGAGCTAAGTGCTTCCACTGGGCGTGGGAGGGAGCCCCAGGGCCTGAGGCCGGCGCTCCTGAGACTCCGGGGCATGTACAGCCCCAACTCATTATTATGTGAGAGTGTCACGGGCGGCGAGCTTCACAGGCGTTGGCCTTCTTCACAGGCTCCGGGCCTTTTCCAAAACATGACAGCTTCACAGGCATTCGCCTTCTTCACAGGCTCTGGGCCTTTTCCAAAACGCAACAGCTTCACAGGCATTCGACTTCTTCATAGGCTCTGGGCCTTTTCCAAAACACGACAGCTTCACAGGCATTCGCCTTCATCACAGGCTTTGGGCCTTATCCAAAACGCGACAGCTTCACAGGCATTCGCCTTCTTCACAGGCTCCGAGCCTTTTCCAAAACGCGACAGCTTCACAGGCATTCGCCTTCTTCACAGGCTCCGGGCCTTTTTAGGGGTAGAACCTCCGGAGGTGCTGGATGTTCCATGCGTTTTGGACTGGCGCACCCTCCTGGGTCTCCAAGCGCGCGGAGCCGGGCCTGGAAACATGAACAACTTTGAACCGGCCCTCCCACATGGGAGAGAGCTTGTGCAGCCCCTCCCTGGAGAGAACCCGCCTGAGCACGAGGTCTCCTACCTCGAGAGTTCTGGGGCGGATGTTGCGGCAGTGATCGCCGCAGTGCTTGTTGGCTCCTCGCCGCTCGCAGCGCGGCTTCTCGGTGATGTTCCTCCCCCAGCACGAGGTCCATCCCCCGCATGGCGTCCTGCTGCGCCTCGTTGAACGCCAGGACCCGCACGGAGCGACGTCTGACCTCGTGAGGGAGGAACGCTTCGGCTCCGTAGACCAGGAAGAACGGGGTCTCTCCAGTCGGCTTGGTCGCGGTTGTGCGGATGGACCACAACACGGACTGAAGCTCATCGTACCAACCTCTGCCGCAGGCCTCCAGCTTCTTCTTGAACGTTCTGGTCTTGAGGCCCCTCAGGACCTCCACGTTGGCTCGCTCGGCCTGGCCGTTGCTTCGGGGGTGCGCCACCGAAGCATAGCATATCTGCGTTCCAAGGTTAGCATAGTATGTTTTGAAGAGGTTACTGGTGAACTGTGAACCGTTGTCCGTGATGATGCGGTTCGGCACCCTGAACCAGCTCAAGATGCCCTTGATGAACTTGACCGCGGAGCCCGCGGGAATGGTGCGGACAGCCTCTACTTCAGCCCACTTGGTGAACTTGTCCATGGGGACGTACAGGTAGCGGTAGCCCCCTGGCGCCCGAGGAAACGGGTCCAAGATGTCCAGCCCCCAGACTGCGAATGGCCATGAAAGGGGTATAGTCTGCAGGCCTCCTGCTGGCTGATGGATCTGCTTGGCGTGGAACTGGCAGGCCTCACAAGCTTTCACTAGTTCGACGGCGTCACTGAGTGCGGTGGGCCAATAAAACCCACTGCGGAACGCCTTGCCGACGAGGGTCCGTGATGATGAATGATGTCCACAGTCTCCGCCGTGTATATCTTCCAGCAGTTCCTTCCCTTGCTCCCTGGAGATGCAGCGCAGGGATACATCGTTTGGTCGCTTCTGATACAGCTCTCCATCCTTGATGCAGTATGCCGTGGCCTGGCGTGCCACTCGCTCCGCTTCCTCCTCCTTCTCCGGCAGGGTCCCTTGTGTTAAGTAACTCCGGAGCTCCGTGATCCAACATCCCTCCTAAGGTTCCATCGTCAGGAGTAGGCGTGCTCCTGAGGCCGGGCCACAGGCCGGGGCTCCTGAGGCAGGTGGCTGGGGGAGCTCCTCCCAGGGCTGAGCCGTGTTTGATAATGACGGCAGGGCCGAGGGCTTGAAGAGCCGCTCCTCGAAAACGCCAGGCTCCTGAGGTAGCCGCCTGGACGCCCGTTTGGCGATGTCATCGGCCTCCTGATTGGTGCCACGGGGCACATGCTGCAACTCCAACCCCCAGAACTGCTTCTCCATCCTGCGGACCTCCGCAAGGTAGGCTTCCATGTGCTCATCTTTCGGCTCGTACACCTTGTTGGAGAAATTGACAAGGAGCTGCGAATCGCCCTTGATGGTGAGGCGTTTCACCCCCAGGGCAGCTGCGGCCTTCAAGCCCGCTATTAAACCCTCATACTCCGCTATGTTGTTGGAGACTTTTTCACCTTGCTGGAAACAGAGCTGCACAGCATAGTAGAGCTTGTCCTGAGTGGGCGATATAAGCACCGCCCCAGCCCCAGCGCCATGCCTGGAGAACGCCCCATCGAAGTACATGACCCAGCCTTCTGGCGCCTCGCTTCCCGGGGAGAGGGACCGATCCTCATCGGCCTTGAGGCCTGGTGCCTCCGTCCATTCTGCCACAAAATCCGCCAACGCTGCTCCCTTGATGACTCTGGTCGTGCTGAATTCGAGCTGAAACGCTTACAGTTCTATGTTCCACTCAGCGACCCTTCCAGCTGAGTTAGGGCTCCTGAGCACTCTCTCCAGGGGGTATGATGAGACGACCTTGATGGAGTGACCCTGAAAATAGTGCCGCAGCTTGCGCGAGGCCACCAGTAGCGCTAGGAGGAGTTTCTGAGGCATGGGCTACCGTGCCCTCGCATCCCGCAACACCGTGCTGACGAACTACACCGGGTGCTCTACGAGGTTGGGTGCATCAGTGCTGGCGGCTCCCTTCGGAGACCATGGCGCTTCTTGAGGTGATGAGGCCTTATGAGGCTGGCCATTTGGGGGAGGAGCCTCTTCCGCCTCCGGTGCACTCCTCTGCGGCGGCTGATCCTCCTCAGCCGCGGTGGCGGTTTCTGTGGGTCTTTCTTGTTCCTGCTTTGCCTTGTCCCGGGCTGCTGCTGCGGTTTTGATTCGACGCTCCTCTCTAACCGCCACTAGGGCTGCGCTGGTGCAGTACGGAGTGGCGGCGAGGTAAAGCACCAGGGGCTCTTGAGGGCGCGGAGCCACCATGACCGGTGCGCTGGTCAGGTATCTCTTGAGATCCTGGAACGCCTTGTCGGCCTCTTCAATCCACTCAAAGGGCCCCTTTTTCTTCATTAGCTGGAAGAAGGGCAGCGCTCGTTCCCCCAACTTGGAGATGAAGCGCTCTAGCGCGGTCACGCACCCAGTGAGCTTCTGCATTTCTCTGAGGGTCTTTCGCGGGCTCATGTCTTCCACCACCTTGACCTTTTCCGGGTTAGCCTCGATGCCTCGGTGGGACACGAGGAAACCTAAGAGCTTGCCTAAGGGGACTCTGAACACACACTTCTCTGGGTTGAGCCGTAGGTTCACCGCGTTGAGGCTCACGAAGGTTTCTTCCAGGTCTTGTATCAGGGTCCTGGCCTCCCGAGATTTTACCACAATGTCATCGACGTAAGCTTCAACATTCTTCCCAAGCTGCGGGCCCAAGGTGATGTGCATCAGCCGCTGAAAGGTCGCCCCTGCGTTACGCAGCCCGAATGGCATGCACGTATAGCAGTACACCCCACACGGGGTTAGGAAGGCTGTCTTTTCGACGCCTTCCACCGCCATCTTGATCTGGTGATACCCAGAAAAGGCATCCACGAAGCATAGCAGGTCGCATTCTGTGGTGGAATCAACGATCTAGTCGATGCGGGGAAGCGGGAACGGATCTTGCGGGCATGCTTTGTTGAGGTTGGTGAAGTCGACACACATGCGCTCCTTCCCTCCCTTCTTTGGCACAACAACAGGGTTGGCCAACCAATCCGGGTATCGGACCTCGCGAATGACCCCAGCGGCTTCTAATTTGCGGGTCTCTTGGACGATGAAGGCCTACTTTTCTATGGACTGCCGCCTGGCCTTCTGCTTCACAGGGCGCACGTTGGGGCACACGTTGAGGTGATGCTCGATTACTCTCCTAGGGATCCCTGCCAACTGGTCAGGCTCCCATGTGAATACCTTCTTGTTTGCGCGTCGGAACCCGACCAGGGCCTCCTCCTGCTCGGGTTTGAGGTTGGCGCCTATGGTGAAAGTGGCGTTGGTGGACCTGTCCTCATCGACGGGTATCTACTTGGTTTCTGCCTTGTCTTGGGTGAACAACTGTTTCTTCTTGGCGGATGCAGCCCCCTTGGGCTCGGGGGTCTCCGAGTCGGCGGGCTGCGCCGACGCCGCCGTCTTGAAGGCGAGCTTGAGCACCCGCAGCGCGTCTCCGGTGTCCCCGTGCACGGTGAGGACACCGCTGCTCCCGGGCATCTTCATGAGGTTGTATGCCGGGTGCGTCGCGGCCATGAATTGGGCCAGCGCTGGGTAGCCGAGGATGGCGTTGTAGGGGAGGACGATGGGGGCGATGTCAAAGTCGACCAGCTCCGTGCGGAAGTTGTTGTAGGTGCCGAAGGTTACTGGGAGCCGGATCTGTCCCAAGGAGCTGGATGATCCGTCCCCAACGCCTGAGAAGGGCTGGCTGGGTTGCAGCCGTTCCAGGGGTATGCGAAGGAGGTCGAAGGCCTCAACCGAGAGCACGCTGAGGCCCGCACCGCCATCTATGAGAGTTCTGGTGACGGCCACCTGGCAGATGGTGGGGGTGCACAGCATGGGGAGCGCATCCGAGCAGGCTGAGTTGGGAGGGTGGTCCTCCGAGCTGAAGGTCAGGTCGGCCTTGGGCGCCGCCCGGTCCGGGAGAGCCCCCTGCCGCATAGAAGTGGCACTGACCCGGCGGATGAACGGCTTGACGTGGTGAGTTGTAGGCGGCGCCTGCGAGCCGCCCAGGAGGGCCGCGACGACCGGGGTGTTGGTGTAGCGCAATGGGCGGGGAAGAGGTTGTGGGGCTCTTCCCAAGAGGCCACACAGGCTGCCGGCGGGTGGAGCAGCCATGTGTGCGGAGCGCCGGTGGGGGCCATGGGGAGCCAGTTGGCCATGACCCTATCGTCACCTCCAGCTTCGAGGAGGGCCTCCTCGCTCACCAGCAAAAAGGCCAGTGGATCTGTCGCGCCGCCGTAGTACGGCGGCGTCGTTGGCTTGAACTTGTCCGGCCACCGTACCTGTTGCAGGGCTGGGGTCAGGGCTCGGAGCCCCCTAGCCCCCGTGCTGGCGCTGGCGGCCGGAGCGGGCGATGCGCTACTCATCGCGAGGCAGGCCGTGGCGGTGGCGGAAGAGAAAACTCCGGTGCACCCCTACCTGGCGCGCCAAATGTCGTATTTCGGGTTTTGGCAGACCCTTGAGGTTCGAACACTGGGGTGCGCGCGGAAATTTCACTTCCTACCTACCTGCACCCCTCCGCCTCGCTAAGATCTAAGCTATGGGAAGAACAACACAAGGGACACAGGGTTTTTACTGGTTCGGGCCACCGTTGTGGTGTAATACCCTACTCCAATGTGTAGCGTGGTGGATTGCCTCTTGGGATGATGATGATGAATGATACAAGGAAGAACAGCCTCGCGAGGGTCTGTCCTTGGCTGGGGCGATGAACTGCTGGGAGGAGTTCAGCCACCCTTCTCTCTCTCTCTCTGATCGAACCCCCCTCCTCTATGGGTGGCTGGTCCTATTTATAGAGGCCCTGGTCCTCTTCCCAGATATCAAGCGGGAAGGAAGCCAACAATAGCGGGCTAATTTGAAGGGGGACAGCTAGTACCAGCTATCCTGACAAAAGTAGTCTTCGCCTGCACCAAGCTCTGGTGGTGACGCTGTCTTGGGCTCCACAGTGACCTCCGTCTTGCAGTCCTCCTGGTCCTGGTCTTGTTGCACCGAAATGGCAACCTTTGCCCGATGCCTCGGTACTCCACGGCTGCGCTTGCTCCCTTTGCACCAAAGAGGAAAGGAGGACACTGCGCGGGCTGGCACCCGCCTGGCGCCCTTGGTCGTCATGGCTTGCGTCACGGGCACCTCGTGAGGTACCCCACCTTGATCTCTCCGCCTCCTCGTGAGCCAGCCTGGTGAGGTCGTGCCAGAGGAAGCTCCGCGTCGTCCGCCCCGCGAGGCTTGGCCCCTCACGAGGGTGTTGGGTCTGTGTTGACGAAGATGGGCCGTACTGGGCCCCCTTTTAAGCCACGCCGTAGGCCGCAGGTAGGCAAGTCTTGGGACCCCCGTTCCCAGAACGCCGACAAACTCGGCGCGCCATGAAGGCGGCCAGCAGGTCTGGACCAATCAAGCCCTCCGACTGCGTCAGCACTCGGAGTCGCGTGATGGCGCTGGCTCCCGCAGGCGTCAGCGACTTGGCGCGGTACGACCAGTTGGGCAGTCTCCCAGCCGGCGAGCCGGCTTCGAAAGCCGGCAGGTTGACCCAGTCGCCCCTCGCAGAGACGCTCCCGACGTAGAAGTACGATCTCTGCCACATCTTCACCGACTTTATCAGCGAGATGGAGGGGAAAGGGTTGTCGGCCCCCGACCTTCGCACGGCGATGAAAGCGCCGCATTGAGCCGGCACGCCTGCAGCCTGGGTGCCGAGCTTGGAGAAGAAGAACTCCCCCAGAGCTCGAGGGTGGGGAGGACTCCGAGGAAGCCTTCGCAAAAGGCCACGAAGGCGGACATCAGCACCACCATGTTGGGGGTGAGGTGGTGCGGCTGGAGGCCGTAGAACTCCAGGAAGGATCGGAAGAAACTGCTCGCCGGCAGCCCCAAGCCGCGCAAGCAGTGCGAGCGGAAGATGACCCGCACGCCCTCCTGCGGCGCGGGGGAAATCTCCCCCTTCAGCGCAAGGCGCACCCGCACGTGATCCTCACCGGGGAGCCGATGAGTCTTGCGGAGGAACTCGATGTGGTCGTCGTGAACTTCGGAACCGTCCCAAGTGCCAGAGCACACTAGGGGAGGCGCGGCGGCAGAGGAAGAACTCATCGCGAGCTGATCGCCGCGGCGTTCGTCGGAGCTTGGGCACGCGGCGGAGCGAAGAAGAAGAAGAAGGGGGAGGAGAGCGAGGAGCAGTGAGAAGGAGGAGAGCGAGGAGTAGTGGGAAGGAGGGGCGCGCGTGCTCCCCTCTTCCCCCTACTTATAGCCTCGTGGGCTGCAAAGCCGAGGGGGCGGTCGTGGGATTTACTGCGCCCATGGCCCCATGACCCCCACGTTCCCCGACAAAGTTACTGTGCGCAGTAACTCCACAGGAATCCCAACCGTCCGCCGGGGCCGCAGCGGATCGCTCGGGCGCCGAGGCGCGGTAGTGGCGGGCCCCGCCTATGGGCCTCTCCCGTCGCGCGCGTAGGCCGGCAGGATGGCCCAGCCACATGTCATCGCATGACAGGCCTAGAACGGGCGGCGTACTGGAGGCTTAGCTAGCACGCTACTTGGATCCCGCCGCGACGTTCGAAATATTGTGTGAGTCAGACTTGAGCGAGTCCGACTCCTTCTAGTCGGCCCGGCAGGAGTCAATCTAAGACCATGTGTTGAGCACCCGGAAAGAGGAACTGCTGAGGCCTCTCGGGCGATCGTCCGCGGCGCCTCACCAGCTTCGGGGACTACTGTTGGAGTAATGGGCCATGGGTAGGCCAACCCGAGCCCCAGAACCTTTCAAGACATCGGGGCAGGCCGCGCCCCTCAAGACCCCAGGGTGAAGAGCCGCCTTCTAAGGAGCCGACGGCAAGACGGCCGACTGACCACTCATGACCGAGTCCCAGGGACGACTGCAGGGTAAGCCGACTCCTGACTGGCGACTTTTAGAGAAGCCGGCTTTGGGGAGTCGTCCCGCGACTCCAACAAACCCCACGACCTCATCAAGAGGGACGGGGCAGGGGAGTGGCTACAGTAAGGCCCACTCCCGCCCCTTACCAAGGGCAGGCATGGCTGCAGCACGCCGTACCCCGGAAGATCTCCGTGCGGCGTGGCACTGTTGCCATGCCGGCCCTGACATCAGCACTACAGGATCGAATCCTGCACCCACGACGGCTTGTCTGTACGGCCCAGAGGCAGCGGGTCTCACCAGTCAGCGAGACCCCAGGAGACGGCAGGAGGATCACCAGTCGGACCCATTGGAGCCGGCCCCGGGAAGTCGGCCGACCCCTCCCCCGGGACCCACGCGCCATTAATCAAGATGTGATGGAGAGTGGCAATAGTGATCGCCCGCCAGGCGGCGGGGCTGTTGCCATGACCCCATGATTAAGCCCGCGTCATCAGAAGCGCGGCTATAGTAATCAGCAGCCGGCAAGACCCGCCCGCGGCGGACGCGGTCTGTCGGCTCTGTACCAGGCCAGTCGGCGGGACCCACCAGTCGGCGGGCCCCAGCAGTCGGCGGAGAAGACGGAGGCCAGAGGCGCTGACGGCCGGGCCCGTGTCCAGCTGGATTACCATTGTACCCCTGGGGGGTAGGCCTATATAAACCCCCCAGGGCACCCATGCAAAGGGTTGGAATCCATTAGCTCTAGACCAGATCATATAGGGGGGAGAGAGCTAGCCTTGCCCTCTCCTACCACCAGGAAACAGCTCAAGGAGCAACCGTGTAAACACTTTGCCATAGTGATCATGCGGAGACCCCGCAGAGCAGCAGTAGGGGTATTATCTCCCCGGAGAGCCCTGAAGCTGGGTAAGATTCGCCGGCGTGCATGTCTTCGCCTCATCCCGTTGCCAGGCACCGGCGACGTTCTACTCGCCCCCACCATGATAAGCCATCCTTTGGCATATGTCGCACCCAACCCCCGACAGGAGGGCTGGATGAACAGTAGACGGTGGAGTGGTGGTTGAACAGTAGCCGGTGGAGTAGCGCGCGGTGGAGGCTGGATGAACAGGAGCCCGTGGAGGCTGAGGAGGTCGACGGTAGCCCGTGGAGGCTGGAGGAGGTCGACGGTGGAGATGAACAGTATCCCATGGAGTCCCGTTTTGCGGTACGCCACACCCCTCCCGATGAACAGGACCCCCGTTTCGACCGTAGGAGGTCCGTTTCATCTGTTTTGTGATATGCCACACACCTCCCGATCAACAGGACCCCCGTTTCGACCGTAAGAGGTCTGTTTCCTCCGTTTTGCGGTACGCCACACCCCTCCCGATCAACAGGACCCCCGTTTCGACCGTAGGAGGTCCGTTTCCTCCGTTCTGCGGTACGCCAGACCTCGTTTCCATCGCCTGTTCTGTCCAAGCCCTCCCGGTGAACATGACCACGCATTCCGTTCTGACCCAACCGGTTGGCTCCCATGCGTTCCGTTGCCTCCCGATGAACACAAGCATTTCGTTGCATCCAGATGAACACGACGCATTCGGTTGCCTCCCCATGAACACGACGCATTCCGTTGCCTCCCCATGAACACGACGACGACGCTGTTTCTCCGTTCCGACCCAGCCATGTACACGAGCTCTCGCCGTACGTATGCATGAGTAGGCGTACATGCTACGTGCGCGCCTCTACTACGACACATGCGCGCCTCTACATCCACTAGTATATATGTACGTACACGTTCGCGACCAGAATGACAACGCTATGTATGCTTTGACTAGGTGGGTCCTGACTGTCAGGCACTTCCTTGCGTGCGAAGATGTAGCTGGTGGGTCCCGGCAGTCAGGGGGCGAATCATTTTTTTGCCCGGACGCACTTCCCTGCGTGCGAAGATGTAGCTGGTGGGTCCCAGCAGTCAGGGGGAAACGTTTTTTCGCGAAATACAGTGGCCCGTTCGGTGGGTCCCAGCGGTCGGGTGGAGGAATTATTATTTTCCGCGTAATAAGGAGGCACTTCCATGTTGCAGCCGTGGACCTAGCTGTCAGCCTCTCCACGTACAGTCCGCGTCCGATGGAAGTCGTTCCTTGACTATGTTGACCACGCCGCGCCGAGAGCACCAGGGCGGTGGACGACGGCGAGGCCTAGGAATGGGACAACGCGGAGCTGGCGAAGACGCGGTAGTGGAAGCCCGCGTGGAGAGGAGTTCGAGGGTTCACTGGTTCGGCTACGGTGTGAGGCTGCCGTCGCCGCAGGGCCTGGCCAGCGGTGGGAATAGTAGGGAGCGGTGAGGCCTCCGCGGCAGCACATCCAGTCACGGGAGGCAGGAGCATGCGGCACAACCGGCGCTGCTTTGGGCGGCTGGAGCAAGAAGACCAGAGGTTGAAGAAGCACTATGGCCATTGGATGGACATCATACGGTCACTGGAGCTAGAATCATTTATATTGACTAAGTTGACAAAGCCCTCCGTCCCCGTCAACTTAGTAGGCCCACAAGTCAGCCTCCCACCAAGGTGGATCCCAGCTAGCAGGGGGTATTCATTTTTTGTGCGTAATAAGGAGGCACTTTCGGTGGGTCCGAGCTGACAGCAGGGGGAAAGTTTTTTCGCAAAATACGGTGGCCCGTCGGGTGGGTCCCAGCAGTCAGGGGCAAACGTTTTTTTCGCGAAATACTGGTGGGCGTCCGATGGGTCCCTGCTCTCAGGTGGAGGAATAATTATTTTCCGCGTAATAAGGAGGCACTTCCTTGCAGCTGTCGTGGACCTAGTTATCAGCCTCTCCACGTACAGTATTCTTCCGATGGAATTCGGTCATTGACCACATTGACCACGCCGCGCGGAGAGCACCACGGCGGTGGATGACAGCGAGGCCTAGGAAGGGGACGACGTGGAGCCGGGGAAGACGCGGTAGTGGATGCCCACGCAGAGAGGAGTACGAGGGTTCACTGGTTCGGCTACGCTGCCGTCGCCGCAGAATAACAGGGGGTGTGGGTGAGTGGAGTGGAGGGATGGCCTGGCCAGCGGTGGGAGTAGTATGGGGGCGGTGAGGCCTCCGCGGCAGCACAGCCGGCCACGAGAGGCAGGAGCAGGCGGCACAACTGGCACTGCTTTGGGCGGCTGGAGCAAGAAGACCAGAGGTTGAAGAAGCACTACGGCCGTTGGATGGACATCGTACGGTCAGTCGAGCTAGAATCGTGCATATTGACTAAGTTGACAAAGCCCTTCGTCCCCGTCAACTTAGTAGGCCCACTGAGGGAGTCCTGGATTAGGGGGTCTCTGGACAGCCGGACTATCTCCATTGGCTGGACTGTTAGACAATGAAGATACAAAATTGAAGACCTCGTCTTGTGTCCGGATAGGACTCTACTTGGCGTGGAAGGAAAGCTAGGCAATACGGATATGGATATCTCCTCCTTTGTAACCGACCTTGTGTAACCCTAACCCTCTCCGGTGTCTATATAAACCGAAGGGTTTTAGACCGTAGGACAACAACCACAACATACAATCATACCATAGGCTAGCTTCTAGGGTTTAGCCTCTCTGATCTCGTGGTAGATCTACTCTTGTATTACCCATATCATCAATATTATTCAAGCAGGACGTAGGGTTTTACCTCCATCAAGAGGGCCCGAACCTGGGTAAAACATCGTGTCCCCTGCCTCCTGTTACCATCCGACCTAGACGCATAGTTCGGGACCCCCTACCCGAGATCCACCGGTTTTGACACCAACATTGGTGCTTTCATTGAGAGTTCCTCTATGTCGTCGCCGTCAGGCTTGATGGCTCCTACTATCATCGATAGCGATGCGGTCCAGGGTGAGACTTTTCTCCCCAGATAGATCTTCGTGCTCGGCGGCTTTGCACTGCGGGCCAATTCGCTTGGCCATCTGGAGCAGATGGAAAGTTACGCCCCTAGCAACATGGTCAGGTTTGGAAGCTTAAACTACATGGCCGATATCCGTGGAGATTTGATCTTCGACGGATTCGAGCCTCTGCCTTGTGTGCCACGCGGTCACGATGAGTGAGGGAGTCCTGGATTAGGGGGTGTTCGGATAGCCGGACTATATCTTCAGACGGACTCCTAGACTATGAAGATAAGAGATTGAAGACTTTGTCCCGTGTCCGGAAGGGACTTTCCTTGGCATGGAAGGCAAGCTTGGCGATACGGATATGTAGATCTCCTACCATTGTAACCGACTTTGTGTAACCCTAACCCTCTCCGGTGTCTATATAAACCGGAGGATTTTAGTCCGTAGGACAACATAGACAACAACAATCATACCATAGGCTAGCTTCTAGGGTTTAGCCTCTCTGATCTCGTGGTAGATCTACTCTTGTACTACCCATATCATCAATATTAATCGAGCAGGACGTAGGGTTTTACCTCCATCGAGAGGGCCCGAACCTGGGTAAAACTTCGTGTCCCTTGCCTCCTGTTACCATCCGGCCTAGACGCACAGTTCAGTACCCCCTACCCGAGATCCGCCGGTTTTGACACCGACATTGGTGCTTTCATTGAGAGTTCCTCTATGTCGTCGCCGTCAGGCTTGATGGCTCCTACGATCACCAATAACGATGCAGTCCAGGGTGAGACCTTCCTCCCCGGACAGATCTTTGTCTTTGGCAGCTTTGCACTGCGGGCCAATTCACTTGGCCATCTGAAGCAGATCGAAAGCTATGCCCCTGGCCATCAGGTCAGATTTGGAAGTTTAAACTACACGGCTGACAACCGCGGGGATTTGATCTTTGATGGATTCGAGCCACTGCCGAGCACGCCGCACTGTCCCAACGAGCATGATCTAGCTCTGCCGCCGAACAGTGCCCTGGAGGCCGCACCCGCATCGGCTTCGACCCTTAATTCGGAGCCAACTGCGCCGATCGAGGATGGGCGGTTGGACGCCGCCTCGGGGGCTGCGATCCCAACGGCGATCGAGCCGAACACCAGCCCCGCACTCCGCGAGACTCGTGACTCCAAGGAGCCGGACTCCTCTCCGGACTCCGAACCATTCGCGCATCTGCCGATCGAATCCGATTGGGCGCCGATCATGGAGTTTACTGCCGCGGACATCTTTCAGCACTCGCCCTTCGGCGATATTATGAAATCACTAAAGTCTCTCTCTTTATCAGGAGAGCCTGGCCGGACTACGGTCAGCAAGATTGGGATACGAACGATGAAGAAATTCAAAGCCCACCCACCACCCACTTTGTAGCCACTGTCGACGATTTAACCGACATGCTCGACTTCGACTCCGAAGACATCGACGGTATGGATGCCGATGAAGGAGACGACGAAGAACCAGCGCCTATTGGGCCCTGGAATGCCACCTCGTCATATGACGTATACATGGTGGACGCACCAAAATACGACGACGAGGAGCGGAAGGACGCACCGAAAGCTTGTTCCCTCGAAAGGCGATGCAAGCGCCGCCCCAAATCCCGCCTCGACAAAAATAGTGATCACACAGACCCAGCGCTGGAGCAGGGCGAACCGCTGCCGGACAACGGCAATCCAGATAATCAAACCAAACAAACAAATTCTATCAAGGATATTAGTCCGGACGACATAACGCTGGACAGGCACCCGGAGCAGCAGAATGCCCGTAAAAGGCTTGTTGCCACCGCGAGGAGTCTTAAAAAACAGAAGCAAAGGCTCAAGGCCGCGCAAGACACACTCCAAATCAGATGGAGTAAAATACTCAACACTGCAGCAAGGTACGGCGACAATCGCCCCTCCAAGAGCTACCCAAAGCGGAAGCTGCTACCCGAATTCGATGAGGAGGCCTCAGACCCCCCATAACCAAATATCAAAGCAGCCACCTGGTCGGATAGACGACCCCTCTACCAACACAGAGTGGCATACAACGCCGCTCACAATACAACACGCGACCCATGCGATGGCTCACTCCCAAAGGACGGCGCAACAAGATCCATCTATGGACAACGCAAGCGCGCCCCAGCATACAATGCAGCACAACAAACATCCGAACAACGCGGTACACCCAGCTACAGGGGTGCCGCACATCCCCTATGTTTCACCGATGAGGTGCTGGACCATGAATTTCCAGAGGGATTCAAGCCCGTAAACATAGAGGCATATGACGGAACAACAGACCCTGGGGTCTGGATTGAGGACTACATCCTTCATATCCATATGGCTCGAGGAGATGATCTCCACGCCATCAAGTACTTACCCCTCAAGCTTAAAGGGCCAGCTCGTCACTGGCTCAAAGGCCTCCCCGAAAGCTCCATTAGAAGTTGGGAAGAGCTCGAAGACGCCTTTCGGGCAAATTTTCAAGGGACTTATGTCCGACCTCTGGATGCGGACGATTAGAGTCATATAACTCAACAGCCCAGAGAGTCAGCCTGAAAGCTTTGGAACAGGTTTCTTACTAAAAAGAACCAGATTGTCGACTGTCCGGACGCCGAAGCCTTGGCAGCTTTCAAGCATAGCGTCCGTGACGAATGGCTCGCCAGACACCTCGGCCAAAATAAGACGAGAACGATGGCCGCATTAACAAACCTCATGACCCGCTTTTGCGCGGGTGAGGACAGCTGGCTAGCCAGATGCAGCACCAGCGACCCCAGTACATCTGAAGTTCGAGATGGAAACGGGAAATCACGGCGCAACAGCAATAACAAACGCCGGAATAAAGAAGACAGCACGAAGGGCACGGTAGTAAATGCCGGATTCAAAAGCTCTCGGCCAGGTAAAAAGCCGCCCCCTAAAGGCACCAGGGATGAACTGTCTAGCCTTAACAAAATTCTGGACCAAGTATGTCAGATCCATAGTACCCCTGGTAAACCTGCTAATCATACCCACAGAGAATGTTGGGTCTTCAAGCAGTCCGGCAAGCTCAACGCCGTACACAGGGGGGAGGATACACCAAGTGAAGACGAGGACGAGCCCCCCAAGCAAGACACGGGGGAACAAAACAAATTTCCACCAGAAGTCAAAACAGTAAACGTGTTACAGGTGATCAAGGGAAAAAACAACGCGGCACTCCCAGAAAAATATACCCAAATGCCTGTCACTGCGAAGTCCTGCCACTGGTCGTCTCAACCGATCACTTTCGACCATCGCGATTACTCAGCAAGTATCCGACACGCAGGATGGGCTGCCCTGGTATTAGACCCAGTAATTGGCGGATATCACTTCACACAAGTCTTGATGGATGGCGGCAGTAGCCTAAACCTAATATATCAGGATACAATCCGCGGGATGAGGTTAGATCCAACACAAATTCGCCATAGCAATACTACCTTTAAAGGAGTAACGCCAGGACCAGGGGCTCGTTGTACGGGCTCCCTCCTACTACAAGTCATATTCGGCTCCCCCGATAACTTCCGTCGTGAGCATTTAACTTTCCACATCGCTCCGTTTCAAAGTGGCTATCAAGCACTGCTCGGACGCAAAGCTTTTGCTCGCTTTAATGCAATACCACACTACGCCTCCCTCACACTCAAGATGCTCGGTCCACGTGGCATCATTACAGTGCACGGAAATATCAAACGATCTCTGCGCGCCGAAGAGAGTGAGGCTGCCTTGGCAGCCGCACACTAAAGGCGCCCGGACCAACGAAAGCATCCAATAGGTCATCAAGACCTCAGACACAACTAATCGAGTCCAGCGCCGCTACTTATACCGCATAAATGGTCACACCCCTATTTGTCAATACAAGGGGCTCAACACGCGCAGACAAGTGGCAATTTCTTCTCATCTTGAATTATACATGGTTTCTTTAAACTATCTTTTTGCACGACAACTTTTTCACCTAAATTCCTCTCTTTTACAGACGATCATCGTGCTACACCCGTCCAGGATACGGCACAACGGAGACACAGGCACAGACGTGCAGCAGGGACCCGCTCCAAGGATTCTTTTTAGATTAAGACCCTGCGTAAACCTTTTTTACTGTCTCTTGTTGATACATATCCACCGTTGAGAAGGATGCTGACATCTTGGCATGTGGCCACACCAGAACAATGCATGTACCTAGACACAAGGGGCTTCTTACAAAGGCCATTATTTAGGCCCGATTTATACCACAAAGACCGAATACCTTAGGGAGTGTTCGGCGTCATGAGTTTGGCCCTATATGCATCAGCTCCGAATCATTGTCTTTGGTCAAATGTTGGGTTTGCCCGGCTCCTGTGTTTTGGTGCCTTACGTTCCGCTTTACCGGCTAAGGTAGCACCAGGAGAACTACTGCGATTGTGCCCTGGTTCATCTGAACGAGCACCTCAGTAGAGAAAGCCGAAAACTGACTGTCATGATATAGCGTGAGACTGGTCAACCACTCGATGACCTATGGGAATGTTAGAATTCCTACGCCTTAACAAAGGGCCGCTTTCCGGCCAGGCATGTACGCACCCCAAGATCGGGAGAGTGCGGAGCCACCAGGGGCTATCTAGTAGACCCACTGTCAAACTCCTATGGCTAAGTGAAAGTGCTAAAGCATTATAGTCCGGTCGCCTCACTCGCTCCGCTATCACCTCCTTAATAGGACCAAGACGTTGGGTTATGTGTGAATGTGAGTTTTTGCGAGCACCTCCGTATTATATGCGTGGGGGTTGAAGCCGACGACTGCAATCTTTTAGGTTATACACATGTATACATAAACGGCCGCCCAGGAGGCATCATATTACTTTCAGGCAAAAGTATAAAAATAGCCTTATGAAAATTTATAAAAGCATTTCGCTTACAATGAGATTACATATCACTCAAACATAATATTTTTTGAGCACTGGGTCTCTATCAAACGAGCACCCTCAAGAACTTCTTCAAAGTAGTGCTCCGCAGCCCTTCGACCTATGGCCGAATCCCGCGCTGCAACAGTGGTAGCATCCATCTCCGCCCAGTATGCTTTAACACAGGCAAAGGCCATCCGGGCGCCCTCTATGCACGCCGACCACTTCATCGCATTAATGCGCGGCACCACGTCAAGGAACTGCTGCACCAAGCTGAAATAGCTGTTTGGTTTTGACCTTTCCGGCCATAGCTGATCCACAACAGACCTCATGGATAGTCCGGACAACCTATTTAGTTCGGCTCATTCGGCTAATTGGTCAATCAATGAAAACGGACGCTCGGGAGAATGGAATTGTCTCCAAAACAGCTGGTCTACTTCACGGTCTGTCTGACCCTGGAAGTACTTGGCCGCACCGGCAGCGCTCGCCGCCAAATCCATATACACATCCTCCGAACTCCACAGCCGATCCAGAGGGGCATACCGTGGATCTCCGAACTTCCTCCACAACATAAAGGATTTCCCAGCCACAATATACCCGGCTTCCCGCAGCTCCTCCTTTTTCGCCCTTATAGCAGAGCGAAGGTCTTTTCTCGTCGCAGCGGCCTTCTCAAGGTCTGATGCCTTCGCCTGGTTTTCCTTTTCAAGAACCCAGCAACGGTTGGCGGTGGCTTTTAATTCTATGGCCATCTTGGCCATCTTGTCTCGGCTCTTGCCATGCGCGGCCTTCTCGGCTTGCAACTCTTCAGCCGCCTTCAAAGCAGCCGCATTACCCAACCTCGCCTGTTCCTTGGCTCGGGCAAGTTCTGCCCGCAAGGCCTCAATAGTGGCAGCTCCATCTGCAGTCACAACATATTAAAGATACTGGCATCATGCTGCTCTTCCTATGTGACGTTTACCAGATAATGACACTTACCCTATGCCTCGTCAAGCCTTTTGTTAACAAGCTCGATGTCGGCGTCTGCCGCATCCAACTGCCGTTCTAAATGGGCAAACTGGCTAGTCCGGCTAGCCACCGGAGCTTCCATCACCTGCACATAGAGGCAGTATGGTTACTACCTGGGAATATGATCCTCTGTTCATCGTCATTTCCGACGAGAACCAGAGTCTCAGGGGCTACTATCTACACAGGGCACACCTAGCATGTGCAGGACTATCATACATTCTTTTACGTACCTCAAAGCCTGTCAGTAGACTCATAAAAGCTTCATGAAATCCGCTTTCGGCGGATGAGATTCTCTCCATCACCGTATTCATCAGCACACGGTGTTCAGCTGAGATGGCCGCTCGCCCCACCAACTCCCTCAGAACATCTGATCGCACACTAGACGGTGCCGGACTCTTTTGTCTTCTCTCTTCGGGAGCCGGACACTGGGAGCTTTGGGGGTCAATGGGATTATCTTCTGGCCTCACCGGACTCGGAGAGGCCCTCTGCGATGACACTTCAGGGTTGCCCGCTTCCGGAGCGGAGGAGTCTGGAGGAGGCATTTCGCTCTCCATCATCTCTGGAAGAAGATCCCCTGAAGACGAGCTCATTTGAGAGGGTCTAAGGCCCGAGCTGCAAAAATATATGCGGTGGTTATTTTCTCAAAGGAAAAAGATGGCATATCTGTACTATTAAAGTATTTCGGGTCACTTACGACTCGTGGGAGAATTGATCCCCCCGCGGACTTTGTGTGGCAACAGCACCCCCCAAGGTAGGACCCTCCGTGGGAGACTTCTTCTCCCGTTTGGAAGCTTCGGCTTCTGAATCCCCGGGCGCAGTCCTTTTCCTCTTCTGGTCGTCTTCCATCATGGAGACGCTCGCTCCCTCGGTTAGAATGGGCAGCGTTGGGGGCCCGCGTCCGCCCGTATTATCCTCCACAGTATCTTCTTTCAAGGGCTCTGGGCAAGGTGCGGTCTGGAGCATCTTTTCCAATACCGGATTTTCCAAACCCTCAGGGAGGGGGGCCGAACACCGAATCAACTTCGCCTTTGTTAGCCAGTCCTGGTCAAAAAGCAAACTCTCAGAAATAACTTTGTAACAAAGGAGAGATAGTATGTTCAGCCGAAAGATGCCTTACCTGTTCGGCGGCGCGGTTACTACTCAGGCCCACGTCCTCGGTGATTTCCGGACACTCCACCTGAGGTCCGAAGAATGACTTGTACATCTCCTCGTGGGTCAGGCCGAGGAAATTTTGAATGACACGCGGTCCCTCGGGATTGAACTCCCACAAGTGAAGGGGCAGGCGTTTGCAAGGCTGGACTTGATGGACCAGGATAACTTGTATTACCGCAACCAAACTGAAATCTCCATTAAAGATATCTCGAATGCGGCTTTGCAGTATAGGCACGTCCTTGGTTGGACCCCAGCTCCGTCCTCTGCTAATCCATGACATCAGTTGTGGTGGAGGGCCCGAGCGGAAAACGGGGGCGGCCGCCCACTTGGCACTTCTAGGAGCCGTGATATAGAACCACTCCTGTTGCCACAATTCAGACACCTCTGGAATGGAACCTTTGGGCCATGAAGCTCCCGTCATCTTGCGTATTGAGGCACCTCCACACGCCGCATGTTGCCCCTCGATCATCTTTGGCTTTACTTCAAAGGTCTTGAGCCATAGGCCAAAGTGAGGGGTAACTCGGAGGAAGGCCTCGCACACGACAATAAATGTCGTGATATGAAGAAAGGAGTCCGGAGCTAGATCATGGAAATCTAGCCCGTAATAAAACATCAAGCCCCTGACGAAAGGATCCAGAGCAAGGCCTAGACCTCGGAGGAAGTGGGAGATGAACACGACGCTCTCGTTGGGTTCGGGGGAGGGGACGGCCTGCCCCCGGGGAGGCAGCCGATGCAAAATCTCGGCGGTCAGATATCTGGCCTCCCTCAACTTTTTGATGTCTTCTTCCGTGACGGAGGAAGGCACCCATCGGCCTTGAAGGCTAGATCCGGACATGACTGAAGGTTCGGAACACCTGGCCTGAACTTTGGGCGTTTGAGCTTGAGGCGGGGGAAGGATTCGATTGAGCACGGGAGGGAAAAATAAAAGCCTTGTCCCTTTATAAAGAGGGTGAATATCAAGCGTCCTCTCCGTGTCCGTTTGGACTTGCCTATAATCTAGGAGTCCTAGAAGCGGTTGGGTTACCCACGCCCGTATTGATGAGAATCCTGGAATATGGGGACATGATCTCTGCTTCAACAAGACGTGCCAAGGAAACCGCCTCGCATTACGTGCTGAGGTGGGATAATAAAATGACTCGGATAAAGGCTTGGCCATGGTGTGTCACACTACAGAATACGTCAGCAGATTAGATTTGTGTAAATGTTATTCTCACTATGGAAATATGTGGAAACTTATTTTGCAGAGCGGGACACTATCTTTGTGTTCAAAATCTTCTATGAAGTACTTGGAGGAGGAACCCGCCTTGCAATGCCGAAGACAATCTGCGTGCCGGACTCGTCGTCATTGAAGCCTGGTTCAGGGGCTACTGAGGGAGTCCTGGATTAGGGGCTGTTCGGATAGCCAGACTATATCTTCGTCCGGACTCCTGGACTATGAAGATACGAGGTTGAAGACTTCGTCCCGTGTCCGGAAGGGACTTTCCTTGGCGTGGAATGCAAGCTTGGCGATACGGATATGTAGATCTCCTACCATTGTAACCGACTTTGTGTAACCCTAACCCTCTCCGATGTCTATATAAATTGGAGGATTTTAGTCCGTAGGACAACATAGACAACAACAATCATACCATAGGCTAGCTTCTAGGGTTTAGCCTCTCTGATCTCGTGGTAGATCTACTCTTGTACTACCCATATCATCAATATTAATCGAGCAGGACGTAGGGTTTTACCTCCATCGAGAGGGCCGGAACTTTGGTAAAACTTCATGTCCCTTGCCTCCTGTTACCATCCGGCCTAGACGCATAGTTTGGGACCCCCTACCCGAGATCCGCCGGTTTTGACACCGACAATGAGCATGACTTAGCTCTCCCATCGGACAGTGTTAAGGAGATCACGCCGGTAGCCGCTCCGACCCTCAATTCGGAGCCAGTCGCGCCTTCCGCGGACGGGTGGATGGACCCCGCCACGGAGGCCTTACCCTCAGCGGTGATCGAGTCAAACATCGACCTTGCCTTGCACGAGAGCCGTGTTGTTAAACTGCCGGATCCTTCTCCAGCCACGGACTTCGAACCGCCTGCGCCCATTCCTATCGAATCTGATTGGGTGCCGATCATGGAGTTTACCTCCGCGGATATTTTTCAGCACTCGCCCTTTGGCGACATACTGAACTCATTAAGGTATCTCTCCTTGTCAGGAGAATCCTGGCCGAAATATGTCCAGCAGGACTGGGATGCGGACGACGAAGAAATTCGAGGCCCACCCACCACCCACCTGGTAGCCATTGTCAATGACTCAACCGACATGCTCGACTTCGACTCCAAAAACATCAACGGTATGGACAACGATGCGGGAGTCGAAGAGGAACCATCGCCCACAGGGCGCTGGACGTCCACCTCATCATATGACGTATACATGGTGGACACACCAAAAGAAGACGACGACGAGGAACGGAAGGACGCAGCGAAGGCTTGTCCCCTCGAGAAGCATTCAAAGCGGCGGCGTAAGCGCCGCCCCAAATCCCGCCTCGGCAGAAATAACGATCATACAGACCCAGCGTTGGAGCAGGGCGAACCACTGCCGGACCACGGCAATACGAAGAATCAAACCGAACAAACCAATTCTGTCAAAGATAATAGTCCGGATGACATAACACCAGACAGGCACCCGGAGCAGAAGAATGCCCGTCAAAGGCTTGTTTCCACCGCGAGGAGTCTGAAAAAGCAGAAGCAAAGGCTCAAGGCTGCGCAGGACGCACTCCAAATCAGATGGAGTAGAGTACTCAACACAGCAGCGAAGTATGGTGGTAATCGCCCGACCAAGAGCTACCCGAAGCGGAAGTTGCTACCCGAATTCGATGAGGGGCCCCTAGATCCCCCACAACCAAAAATCAAAACGGCCACCTGGCCGGATAGATGACCTCACGGCCAACATGGAGCGGCAAACAACTCCACTCACAAGCGAATAAGCGATCCACACGAGGGCTCGCACCAAAAGGACGGCGCAACCAGATCCATCTATGGACCACACAAGCGCGCCCCAGCATATGATGTAACACAACAAACATCAGAACAACGTGGTACACCCAGATACAGGGGTGTCGCACACCCCCTATGTTTCACCGATGAGGTGCTGGACCATGAATTTCCAGAGGGATTCAAACCCGTAAACATAGAAGCATACGACGGAACAACAGACCCTGGGGTCTGGATTGAGGACTACATCCTCCATATCCATATGGCTCGAGGAGATGATCTCCACGCCATCAATTACTTACTGTCGGTGTCAAAACCGGCGGATCTCGGGTAGTGGGTCCCGAACTGTGCGTCTAGGCCGGATGGTAACAGGAGGCAGGGAACATGATGTTTTACCCAGGTTCGGGCCCTCTTGATGGAGGTAAAACCCTACGTCCTGCTTGATTAATATTGATGATATGGGTAGTACAAGAGTAGATCTACCACGAGATCAAGGAGGCTAAACCCTAGAAGCTAGCCTATGGTATGATTGTTGTATATGGAGTTGATCGCCTACGGACTACAACCCTCCGGTTTATATAGACACCGGATAGGGTTAGGGTTACACAGAGTCGGTTACAATGGTAGGAGATCTTGAATATCCGCATCGCCAAGCTTGCCTTCCACGCCAAGGAAAGTCCCATCCGGACACGGGACGAAGTCTTCAATCTTGTATCTTCATAGTCCAGGAGTCCGGCTGAAGGTATAGTCCGGCTGCCCGAACACCCCCTAATCCAGGACTCCCTCAGTAGCCCCTGAACCAGGCTTCAACGACGACGAGTCCGGCGCGCAAATTGTCTTCGGCATTGCAAGGCGGGTTCCTCCTCCAAGTCCTTCATAGAAGATTGTAAACACCAAGAGTAGTGTCCGGCTCTGCAAAATAAGCTTCCACATATTGCCATAGAGAGAATAATATTAACACAAATCAAATCTGCTGACGTATTCCGCAGTGCGTCATCACACTACAACCAAGTCCTTCACTCGAATCGTTTTCACTTTTCCACCTTAGCGTGTTTTGCGAGGCGGTTTCCTTGGCATGTCTTGTCAAAGTAGAGATCGTGTGCCCCCTTTTACGGGATTCTCATCAATACGGACGTGGGTAACCCAATCGTGCCCGTTAGCATGTTTTCTCGATTAAAGGCGAGTCCCAAACGGTTACGGGGAGCGCTCCCGGTACTCAACCTCTTATAAAGAGACCAGGGCCTTACTCCTTTTCTCCAATCCCAAAACAAGTTTGCCCGTCGCCTCGAGTTCCAACACCCTAGGCTCCAGATTCCGGGCGCCTCAGACCTTTGACAATGTCCGGTTCCGACCTTCAAGGTCGATGGATGCCCTCCTCCGTCACGGAGGAGGACGTGATAAAGTTGAGAGAGGCTAAGTTCTTGACCGCCGAAATTTCGCACAGGTTGCCTGCTCAAAGGCAGGCTATCCCCAGTCCCCAGCCCGGTGAGAGCGTAGTGTTCATGTCTCGCTTCCTTCGGGGGTTAGGCTTCCCGATGGACCCCTTTGTGAGGGGACTGCTGTTTTATTACGGGCTGGAATTCCACGACTTAGCTCCGGAGTCCATCCTCCATATCTCCTCATTTATCGTTGTATGCGAAGCGTTCCTCCATGTTACCCCTCACTTCGGATTATGGATCAAGACTTTCAAAGTGGAGCCGAAGATGATCAAGGGACGGCACGCAAAGTGCGGAGGCGCTGTTATAAGCAAAAATGCTGATGCTCCATGGCCCGAGGGCTCTTCTCAAGAGGAGCTAGGCTTGTGGCAACGAGAGTGGTTTTATATCACCGCTTCCCGGAGCACCAAGTTGAAAGTGCGTTATATCGACTAGAGGGGGGTGAATAGGCAATTTTTATGAAAGTCTTCAAAACGTGGAAGTTATGAAGACAAACGATAGAAATAAACCTATTACCATGCAGCGGAAGGTAGACTACACTAGGCAAGCCATAGTCAAGTATTCAATAAAGTGAAAGCACAATGACTTAATAGCAGCAATGTAGTAAGGATCAGGTAGGAAGATATTATGAAGCCATACAGAACATGCAGTCACTCAGTGAAGACAAAAGATAGTGCAAACATACAATGACTTCACAAGGAGCAACAGTAAGTAAAGGGAAGGGAAGATGAAACCAGTGACACGCTGAAGACAATGATTTGTTGGACCAGTTCCAGTTGCTGTGACAACTATACGTCTGGTTAGGGCGGCTAGGTATTAAACCTTAGGACACACAGTCCCGGACACCCAGTCCTGAACACGCAGCTCAGGACACCCAGTCCTCACCGTATTCCCCTTGAGCTAAGGTCACACAGACCTCGCCCAATCACTCTGGTAAGTCTTCAAGGTAGACTCCCAAACCTTCACAGACTTCGTTCACCGGCAATCCACAATGTCTCTTGGATGCTCAGAACGCGACGCCTAACCGGCTGGAGGATGCACAGTCCTCAAGTGTAATAAGTCTTCAGATCACACAGACAAGAAGACTTAAGTGATGCCCAATTATCTTTGGCTCTGGGTGGTTAGGGCTTTATCCTCGCAAGGAATTCTCTCTCAAAGGCTTCGAGGTGGGTTGCTCTCAAACGACAAAAGCCGTACTCTCAATCTGAGCAGCCAACCATTTATGGTTGTAGGGGGTGGGCTATTTATAGCCACTTGGCAACCCGACCTGATTTGTCCGAAATGACCCTGGGTCACTAAGGAACTGACACGTGTTCCAACGGTCAGATTTCAAACTCACACGGCAACTTTACTTGGGCTGCAAGCAAAGCTGACTTGTCTGACTCTGGACAAGATTTGCTCTCATAGTCTTCACTCGAAGACATAGGTTTTGGTTAGGCATCACTTCAGTCATTCTGACTGGTTCTCTTGGACCCCACTTAACAGTACGGTGGTTCCTATGACTCAACAAAAAGAAAAAGAACTACGAAAGATCTAAGTCTTCGAGCTCCATAGGCTTCATGTGGTGTCTTCTCTTGTCATAGTCTTCAATGTGAATATCTTCATATACCACCTTTGACTTCAATGTCTTCATACATTTTTAGGGGTCATCTCTGGTAGGAAAACCGAATCAATGAGGGACTTCTACCTGTGTTATCCTGCAATTCTTATAAACACATTAGTCCCTCAACTAGGTTTTTCGTCAATACTCCAAAACCAACTAGGGGTGGCACTAGATGCACTTACAATCTCCCCCTTTTTGGTGATTGATGAAAAACTAGTTGAAGTTTTCAACGGGGAATATAATCTGTGAAATTGTAAAGGATAAGGAATTGTCTGCATAAGTTGCAAGGGCTCCCCCTGAAGATGTGCATATAAGTAATTTGCTTTTGGAATGCAAATGCACATGGAAGGTTGTACTTGTGGAGATCCACTTCAACTTATGATGACAATCCACTATGCATGTGAAAGTATATGAAAATAATGACAATGCATAATGGAAAATGGACGTCTGCAGAATGATCTAAGTGCGGAATTTATCATCGCAAAACAAAGTGGCAGATACGTAGCAGACGACCATCGAGTTTAAGTGTTACAACTCAAAGAACCAAATGTAGAAAAACGAGAGTTGTAAGCATGAAGCAAAATATAAAGCACCCGCCCATATGGACCCGCTCGAAGACTATCAACCTCATATGCTTCTCCCCCTTTTGTCAGTAAGGACCAAAAAGGTTTGAAGACATAGAGATCTACTCGTTCCCATGCGGAGTAGGTGTAGTAGCAGGGTCGTTGGTGGTGTTTGGCGGTGCTGAAGAGCTTGGAGCAGAGTTGACGCGTGCTGAAGGAGGTGGTGGTGAAGTAGCATCATCTTCATCCTCGATAACTCTGGCAGTCACTGTTGCAGCAGATGAAGAGAACTCAGAGTCTTCAAGGGATGGATTTCCTAGCAGCACAGCTCTTCGAGGAGGTGTGGAGTCAAACTTGAATCGCTCAGTGAAGCCATCCTCTTGGAGATCATCTTCAGAACACATCATCGTTAGCCCTTTCCATGTGCGGCGACAGGTTTCATGGGCAACGAAAGCATTCTTGGTGGCAAGATTGCGAATGCGATTAACATCCACCAAGAGGCTTTTCATCTGACACTTCAGCCAGTCATGATGCCTATCCTGTTTCTGATGAAGAGCCACAAGAAGCTCTCGGTCGTTGAGAACACGAGTGTGCTTCTTGGGTCTTGGAGCAGTTGTACTATCAGTGGCTTCAGTAGACGCAGGGTGTGGTGCACGTGTAGTGCCAGCCAAAGGATACACCCGAGTGACTGCTTCAACTCCTTCAATGTTCTGTGAGAAACTCTGATGCTCTGCATTCTGAAGACTTAGAGGCTCCTTTGCAGGCTCAGGATAGATGGCTTCAGTAGAGATATCCACATCAGGCAGAAAAATCCTATGATTGCGAGCAGATGGCTGATATGAGATATCGGAGTGAAGTTTAATTAGCCGCATTACCCATGGGGCGTAGAACTTCAAGACAAACAGATCAGAGCCTGATGCAGCAAGTTGGCGGATGAATAAGTCCTGTGCATTGAAGCATTTTCCATGAAGAATATAGAAGACCAAAGTCTTCATTGCACCCTCAAGCTTGGCATTTGGAGAGTGCCCTTTGATGGGCCAGAGAGTTCGCCTGATGATGTGATAGATGGTTCTTGGCAGATACTCAAGGTCTTCAATGAAGAACTCTGTTGGATTAGCAGCATCTTGGGGCAATGGCTTCATCATGCTGAGCATCTGACTCATATCAGGTTCCGGCCTCTTAAAGATGCTCTCAATAGCTTCACTATGCAGCAGACAGCCATGCTCGTAGAGATCGCCAGGAGTGGGCAAACTAGTGAGCTCAATGATGTCAAATGCATTGGCTTTTTGATGAACGTTTCCGGTCATCCACTCCAGGACCCAAGTCTTCGGATCTCTGCTGTACCCGTGGATGTGAAGTGTGGCATAGAATTGGAGCAGCAGCTCTTCATTCCAATGCTCTTGGTCAGTAGCAAACGGCAACAGTCCAACTTCCTTGAAGCAATCCAAAGCTTTTTCCAGACAGGGCAGACCAGCTATGGCTTCAATGTCAAGGCGCTTGTGTGGGAAGATGCGACCTTGGTTGTAAAGAATGCATGAGTAATAGCTTCGCTGAGGATAGCTCCAGAACCGATCAGATGATATCCTTTCCCTTGAGTAGGGGTTCCTGGAGCTATCGAAGAATGTGTTGTCTGCCCTGAAACCATTGATATTGAAGGAGCCAGGTGCTGATGCAGGACCTGGGAACCTTGGAAATCTTGGGATTGGCTTCTGTACCTGAGGCCTGTGCTCAACATGATAGTCGAACTGTGGACCGGCAGCAGACTCAGGAATAGAAGTGACGGGATCAGTGGCTTCGCTGTCTTCTTCTTCCATTGGGGAGGGCTCCACATTAGCTTCATTGTTGATTGTGGCAGCCTCAAGATGTTCATCCTCCACTTGACGAGCTGGAGGGTCGGTAACAAGCACTTTCTCCTTGAGAACTGCTTCTTGGTGGGACAGGGGGACTTGTGGGACTTCTTCTTCCGCGGCTGATGCAGCCGGATTGTCTTCAACAGAGATATGAGGCCTTGGACCTTTGCGAAGCCTGCGCAACACGGGCGACGCCTGTGGAGTTGGAGTGGGCTGGGCCTCATAGTCTTCTTCCTCTTGTGGGTGATCTGCCCATGAAGCATCCTGTGCAATTGGCGTCGGTGGACGACCAATGCTGATGAGTTCGCTGTTTTCAAGTTGAGGAAGGACTGCACCATCTTCTACATTGTCATGTTGACCAATGTCTTCAGCAGCGATGGGATCAGCTGTTGGAAAGTCTTCAGCTTCATGAGCCTCTGTGGAAGCAGGCTCATGGATAGTCAGTTGGCGTTCAGCTTCAGGATAGACCATAGAAATGGGTTCAACTATCAAGGGCTCTGTGGGAGCAGCCCGATCTTTCTTGGTCTTCCTCTTCTTCTTGGAGGGGGCAGTTGGAGAGGCTTCAGAATGTTTCCTCTTCCTGGCTTCAGCCTCAGCGGTCCTTGTCTTCTTGAGCTCTGAAGCGGTTGACCGGCTTTTTGGCTTCGAGCCAGTCAGTCTAGTTGGGAAGACAATCGGAACTGCTTCCTGCCTTGGTGCGTCAGGTTCAGCCGTAGCAGGCTTCTTCTTCTTCTTTGCGGCCATCCTGGGGTCGATGCCAGGACGCCCAAGGGCCTTGCGCTTCTCAGCCTCATTGTAGGCTTGCACACATCTGTCAACCAGAGTCTTCATGCGCTCACGCGAACCCTGAGCTTCTGCACGTTTCTTTACAAAGGCTTCCTTGAGCTCGTGCATCATACTCTTGAAGTTCTTCACTTCCTGCACGCTGAGCTTGGCCATATGCTTCTTGAACTGAGCCTTTTCATAGTCAATCTTTTGCTTCAGTTCAACAATGCGCTGGGCAATAGCGAGTTCTGAAGCAATGGCGCCTTGGAAGGCGACACTGAGGCCAACTGGTAGCTGCAGATCTTCAAAGCTGATGTTTGGCGTGTCAAACCACTCATCAATGAAGTTGTGGATGATGGTCACATCAAAGAGAGGCAGATCATTGAAGATTTCTTCTTCTTCTTTGCTCTTGATGAGTTGCTCAAGAGCGTCATCTGCTAGATCTTCATCACTTGACAGATCAATGTCGTCATTGCGCAGAATGGCAGCAGCAGTTAGCTCTTGTCCGGTGTGAGGCAGAGGCATCTTGACCTTCTGGGGCTTGGAGATGCGAGATAAGTCTTCGGACTGCACACTGTCTTCAGGAGGTGCAGTTGCCAGTGGCTTCGCCCGTGAGATTTTTGGTGAAGGGGCAGGCTTTGAAGCTTTAGGCTTCTTCAACTTCTTTGTCTTCGGCGCTGCAGGTGCTTCATCTGATTCAGCGTCAGCTGCAGGCTCATTCACTCCAGTCCCTTGAACTAAGATGCGGGTGATGAGGCCTTCAAGGTTGTAGAAAGGACCGATGACATTGGGTTCTGCATGTCGTGTGCCATCTGCCCTTGGTGCTGAGGGACCAGGGTTGAAGTCTACCCCCAAAGTCTTCTTGTTCTGCTTCGCAGAGTTCTGGGCAAACTGGAAGTTGCGCTTGAACAGATTGTCGTCACGACACCATAGTAGTGACGATGGGTGTGCATCAGCAGGCTGTGGCCCACGGACCATGCAGGGATAGAAGCCTTGTGCAATGGCTTCATCTCTGGACCTGGGTAGAAGATTCTTGTATAGGATGTCTCCCCACGGTCTCTTGATGGCATTTTTCTCAGCATATTCCTGGGTTACAAATTGGTATTTGAACCATTGTTCTGCCCAATATCTTCGAATCCATTGGATTCGGGTCTTGTGCTAATTGTAATCCTCTTCAGGATCTGTCTTGTACAGTTCTGAGAGTTCATCTGGCAGATCTCTGGATGTTTCTCCATGACGCTTTCTGCCACCCTTCCTTGCTGCTTTCTCTGAAGCCATAAATAACTTGAAAGGCTTCAACACGTTCAAAGGCTTTAAAGGTTTTTGCTTGCTGGACCAACAGGAACTGGCTTCGGGAGAATTAATGTGATGCTGTAAGAATTCTACAAATGAATGCAGACTATGAGAACCAAAGGATTCTCCCACGGACATGTACCTGTGACAGCATTAAGGTGCGAGGGAAGGGGAAGAGGTCATATGCATTCTCAGAAGATTTTGAAGATAAATCAGTTTAGAAGACATTGACCTCATCGTGCGAAGACATTCACTCATAGATAAGGAGTTGGTTCCAGATTTGTACGAATCCACAGATCAGTACAAGTGAGGAATCTAACTACTTTGTGAAGCATAAGTGAATATACTAGGCATGTTATGAGATGCAGTATGAGAGAGATCTAACTTGTGTGAATAGAAACTACTTGTGCTAGAAAGTGACAAATCCATAGGATCAATGGTGCTGTAAAAAGGAAGTTTTATTTACCACACTAAGAACTGCTAGACGAAGTGGAAGATGAGGCCGAGCAGTTCGATCTTCCGTGCCCTAACTTGGCGATGGAGGACACCTACGGCGACGGCGGAGAGGATGATGTCCGCGGTCGGCGTGAAGACGGCGTCGGAGAGGTTGCGGCAGCGAAGCGCTTCGTCACCGGCGTCGTCGAGGGCTAGCGGTGGCGCTAGGGTTCGTGCGAGAGTGGAAGAAGAGATAATGACCACTGTGAAGTGTGTATTTATAGGTACATGGGCGGCACTGCGCTATTACACAGGTGCCCCCGGCGATTCGCATCTGAGGAACACGTGGCCATTATGCGTAATTTTGGGGTTTGTTCCACGTCCCACGCACGCCTTGATTGTCGGGTGGTCGTTCCTACTTCTCCGGGTTTCATGTGGAGGAATGAGCATTGAAAACGGACTTAATGGTTGTCTCTGTATCTTCTGCTGACAAGGACGCAGAGAAGACATTCGACAGTTTCAATAGAATGCATATGATTTGGAGAGATAGAATTTGAGATAGAAAGCATAGAGAGGTTAGGGTCCGATCACATTCACTTAGTTCAAAAGATTCAACAATGAAAACATAGCTATAAGTGAATGCTGTAGAGGACAGAACACTAATATATATATATATAATCAACATAGTGAAGATAATCATGAAGATATGTTGAGATAGAAGCCAAACCAAATGTGAAGACATTGCAAGGTAACGCCATGAGTGAAACACTTCAAAATAGGACATTTGGTGGTGGCGTTACCCACCGTATAGGAAGTATTAGACCCAGACACGGCGCACAATTATCATGACGCTCCAAAGTCAAATTCCACATTAATGTATTCACACTTAGAATGTATGTCTTCATTGATTGAAGATATACTTTACTTCGTGTGTTGCACATCTAAGTCATCAATATGCATTAGGGTTAGGATGTGTGCCTGATCATAGGACATTTGAGGATTCCAGGATATTTAGCTCACACCGTAACTTGCAAAATCTCTTCTCATCCAAGGGCTTGGTGAAGATATCTGTCAATTGCTGTTCAGTGTTGACGTGTATGATATCAATATCTTCCTTCACAACATGATCTATGAGAAAGTGATGACGAATTTCAATGTGCTTTGTCTTCGAGTGCTGAACTGGGTTGTTGGCAATCTTGATGGCGCTTTCGTTGTCGCAGTAAAGTAGAACTTGCCTCAGATGAATGCCATAGTCCTTGAGTGTTTGCTTCATCCACAGAAGCTGAGCGCAGCAAGATCCAGCAGCAATGTATTCAGATTCAGCAGTGGAGAGAGATACACAGTTCTGCTTCTTTGAAGACCAACATACAAGTGATCGTCCCAGAAAGTGACATGTGCCTGATGTAGACTTGCGATCAACTTTGTCACCGGCATAATCAGCATCTGAGAATCCAACCAGATCAAACTCTGAGCCCTTTGGATACCATAATCCTAGAGTTGGGGTGTGAGCCAAATATCGAAGAATTCGCTTCACAGCTAAGTGATGCGACTCCTTTGGTGCCGCTTGAAATCAAGCACACATGCAAACACTAAGCATAATATCTGGCCTAGATGCACATAGATAAAGTAAAGAACCAATCATGGAGCGGTATACCTTTTGATCGAACTCTTTACCATTGTCGTCGGGACCCAAATGATGTTTGGCTGGCATTGGTGTTGTGAAGCCTTTGCAGTCTTGCATACCGAACTTCTTCAGGCAATCTTTGAGATACTTCTCTTGAGATATGAAGATGTCATTGCGTTGTTGTCGTATTTGAAGACCGATGAAGAACTTCAGCTCCCCCATCATGGACATCTAATATTGCTCTTGCATCATATATCCAAACTCTTCACTGTACTTCTGATTGGTGCAGCCGAAGATAATGTCATCCAGATATATTTGGCACACAAACAGTTCACCATCATATGTCTTCGTGAAGAGAGTGGGGTCTAGGGAACCAGGTATGAAGCCTTTGCTCTTCAGGAAGTATTTGAGTGTGTCATACCAGGCCCGAGGGGCTTGTTTGAGGCCATACAGTGCCTTGTTGAGCTTGTATACCATGTCAGCATGTTTTGGATCTTCAAAGCCAGGCGGTTGTGCAACATACACTTCTTCTTCAATCTTGCCATTGAGAAAAGCACTCTTCACATCCATTTGATATAGAATTATGTTATGATGATTTGCATAGGCCAGCAGTATGCGTATGGCTTCAAGTCTAGCCACAGGAGCAAATGTTTCATCGAAGTCAATGCCTTCCACTTGAGTATATCCTTGAGCAACGAGATGAGCTTTGTGTCTGACAACTTGACCATGCTCATCTTGCTCCATTTGGTGCCTATTATATTGTGCTTCCGTGGATCAGGACGCTTAACTAGTTCCCATACATTATTCAGCTCAAACTGTTGAAGCTCTTCTTGCATAGCTTGAATCCATTCAGGTTCCATGAATGCTTCTTCAACTTTCTTGGGTTCTGTTATTGAGACGAATGCGAAGTGCCCACAGAAATTTGCTAGCTGAGTTGCCCTTGAACGAGTGAGTGGACCGGGTGCATTGATGCTATCAATTATTCTTTCAATCTGCACTTCATTGGCAACGCGAGGATGTACAGGGCGAAGACTTTGCTCTTGCTGATCATTGTCGTTGTTAGAAGGAATGTCTTCAGGCTGAGCATTGTCTTCATGTTGATCAGGTGCTGAGATGATAAGTTCTTCTTCAGGATGAGCTTCAGAAGGTATAATTTCTCCAGTTCCCATTAGCTTGATTGATTCACTGGATGTAACTTCATCTAGCACATTTGGCAGTTGCTCTCTTTGTGAACCATTGGTCTCATCGAACCGCACATCCACTGTTTCAACCACTTTGTAATGAAAGAGATTGAAGACTCTGTAGGAGTGCGAATCCTTTCCATATCCAAGCATAAAACCCTCATGTGCTTTTGGTGCAAACTTTGAGGTGTGATGTGGGTCCTTGATTCAGCACCTTGCGCCAAATACTCTGAAGTAACTAACATTTGGCTTCTTTCCAGTAAGGAGCTCATAAGATGTCTTGTTCAGAAGCTTGTGAAGATAAACACGATTGATTGTATGGCATGCAGTATCAATGGCTTCAGGCCAGAATTTTCTTGGGGTCTTGTATTCATCTAGCATCGTTCTGGCCATCTCAATGAGTGTTCTGTTCTTGCGTTCGACGACGCCATTCTGCCGTGGCGTGTATGGGGCTGAGAATTCATGTGTGATGCCCAAGATATCAAGATATGTATCAAGGCCAGTGTTCTTGAATTCAGTGCCATTGTCACTTCTGATGTGCTTTATCTTGGCGCCATAATTGTTCATAGCTCGATTGGCGAAGCGTCTGAAGACATCCTGCACTTCAGTCTTGTAAAGGATTATGTGCACCCAAGTATATCTAGAATAATCATCAACAATAACGAAGCCATAGAGGCAAGCAGTAGTAGTAAGAGTTGAGTAATGAGTGGGACCGAAAAGATCCATGTGAAGCAGTTCGAAGGGTCGAGTAGTGGTCATGATTGTCTTCGAGGGATGTTTGGCCCTCGTCATCTTCCCTGGTTCACAGGCACGCCTAAGTGATCTTTCTTGAACTTGATGCCCTCGATGCCTATGACATGCTTCTTATTTGCCAGGGTGTGGAGGTTCCTCATGCCAGCATGCCCAAGCCTCCGATGCTAGAGCCAGCATTCTGAAGCTTTTGCTAGAAGACATACGGCAAGCTGTGGTCCTGCTGAGAAATCTACTACGTACAGATCATCTTTTCGATACCCTTCAAACACTAGAGACTTGTCAGATTCCATTAGTACAAGGCAACGATATTTTCCAAATATTACGATCATGTTCAAATCGCAAAGCATTGAGACAGACATTAAGTTGAAGCCAAGGGATTCAACAAGCATGACTTTTTCCATGTGTTGATCCCTTGAGATTGCAACTCTACCTAGACCCAATACCTTACTTTTACCAGTGTCAGCAAATGTGATGTGGCTCTTGTCGGATGGACGTAAGGTTGAGTCCATAAGAAGACTTCTTTTGCCAGTCATGTGATTTGTACACCCACTATCAATAATCCATTCTGAAGACGCTGGTGTCGTACCCTACAGTGCAGTTAGGGGGATAGGCTTCACCAAGAGCATTGTGAAGCAAAAACATTTGACGAACCAGTGGTTTATGAAAGCTTAGATCCAGATTAGGACTAATAGGAAGAGTAGCAAGCGATTCAGGAACGAAGTACATAGTAAGACCATTCGGGCATTTGATCTTGCGCCCTACAAGTTGTTTAAGGTCCCCAGCAATAGCGTCAGATGATTTTGGTTTTCTGCTGGAGACCTTTCCCTGCAAAAAAGAGTTAAGCTTTCTTAGCCACCCACATCTTCAAGGGTGGCTAAGAAGCAATAAGTCTAAGTGCAGCATCTGAGAATTTTGGCTTTGGAGCCCTAGCAAACAGTCTTGCAGGCGGACAATAGTACTCATAAGAATAAGCAGAATAGTTCTTGGTCTTATGAACATGGCGGTTTGATGAACCGCTCCCATATTCATATGCCTGAGTATGGTTTCCCTGCAAAACATTTGCGTTAGTGCGACTCAGGTGAGTCCTCTGTCTGTATGAAGCCTTTGGACAGTATGAAGCCTTTGGTCTGAGGTTTGTCTTCTTCACGTGAGGTGTCATGATGACATTCACAGGAAGATTCTCCAGACACCTTTTCGGAACCCAGATCTTCTTCATAGGCGGTCCATTCCTGCAGTTAGTACCAATGTACCTGGCAAACACTTCACCATTCTGATTCTTAAACAGTATATAGTTTGCATCAAAGGATTCATCAATGATAATAGGGTTAGCACAAGTGAAGCCAGATAGATTGGATGGGTCTGCTGAAGGTTCCTTTGCAGCAACCCACATGGTTTTGGGGTACTGCTTAGGTTTCCAGTAAGAGCCATCAGCATTCATTTTCCTTACGAATCCAACACCCTCTTTCCTCGGGTTTCGGTTCAGTATTTGCTTTTTGAGGACATCACATAGTGTCTGATGCCCTTTAAGACTTTTTTACATCCCTGTTTCAAGCAATGTCTTCAACCTAGCATTCTCATCAGCAATAGCAGTGGTATCCTCAGCAGAGGGGTTAGTTACCACATCAACAGTTGAAGATATTGCAACAGTAGTAGCAGTAGAACATTCAGCAACAGAAGTAGCATTATCACGCTCAATGCATTTAAGACATGGTGGTTCAAATCCTTCCTGAGCGGGACTGATCTGTTTGGCGCGAAGTGACTCGTTTTCCTTTTGAAGATCTTCATGAACCGCTCTCAATTTCTCAAGATCTTGCTTCCTTTGAAGATAATCATAGGAAAGCTTTTCATGAGTTGTTGAGAGAGTTTCATGACGACTTTCAAGTTCTTGATACTTAACGTGAAGATTTTTTATGTCTTCAATTAAGGATTCGGATTGAGTCATTTCAGCACCTAACAGATCATCGCTTCTGTCTAACAGTTTTTGAATATGTTCCATAGCTTTCTGTTGTTCAGTTGCAATTTTAGCAAGTGTTTTGTAGCTGGGTTTTGAATCACAATCAGAGTCATCTTCACTAGATGTTTGATAGTGAGTAGTGCGTGTGCTTACCTTGGCACCGCGTGCCATGAAGCAGTAGGTAGAAGCGGAGTAGTCCTTGTCATTTGCATCGGTGTCGGTGACGAGGTCATTGTCTTCAGTATTGAAGATGGACTTGGCAACGTATGCTGTAGCCAGACTTGCGACGCCTGAATCGGACTCCTCCTCAGACTCCACCTCCGCCTCCTCAGAAGCGGACTCCTCCTATGAATCGATTTCCTTGCCAAAAAACGCACGTGCCTTGCCAGATGAGCTCTTCTTGTGTGATGAAGACTTTGAGGAAGACTTGGAAGAAGACTTTGAGTATTTCTTCTTCTTCTTCTTGTCGTCAGAGTCATATTCCTTGCTCTTCTTCTTCTTTTTGTTCTCATTGTCCCACTATGGACACTCAGAGATGAAGTGGCCAGGTTTCTTGCACTTGTGACATGTTTTCTTCTTGTAATCATGAGCAGAAGCTTCATCATTCCTTGAGCTTGATCGGGAAGACTTTCTAAAACCTTTCTTCTTGGTGAATTTTTGGAACTTCTTCACAAGCATAGCAAGTTCCCTTCCAATGTCTTCGGGATCATCAGAACTGCTGTCAGATTCTTCTTCAGATGAGGAGACAGCTTTTGCCTTCAAGGCACGAGTTCGCCCATAGTTTGGACCATAGATATCTCTTTTCTCAGAAAGCTGAAACTCATGTGTGTTGAGCCTCTCAAGTATGTCAGATGGATCGAGTGTCTTGAAATCAGGACGTTCTTGAATCATCAGGGCTATGATGTCAAACGAACTATCAAGTGATCTCAGTAGTGTCTTGACGACTTCATGTTTGGTGATCTCGGTAGCGCCGAGGGCTTGAAGCTCATTTGTGATGTCAGTGAGTCAGTCAAATGTGTGCTGGACATTCTCATTGTCATTTCGCTTGAAGCGGTTGAAGAGGTTGCGAAGGACACTGATTCTCTGATCTCTCTGGGTTGAGATGCCTTCATTGACCTTGGAGAGCTAGTCCCAGACCAGTTTAGATGTCTTCAAAGCACTCACACGGCCATACTGTCCTTTGGTCAGGTGACCACAGATGATATTCTTTGCAGTAGAGTCCAGTTGAACAAATTTCTTGACATCAGCAGCAGTGACACCTTCTCCAGCCTTGGGAACGCCGTTTTCGACGACATACCATAGGTCGACATCAATGGCTTCAAGATGCATGCGCATCTTATTCTTCCAGTAGGGATATTCAGTTCCATCAAAGACGGGGCACGCAGCGGAGACTTTAATTATCCCTGCAGTCGACATAGCTAAAACTCCAGGTGGTTAAACCAAATCACACAGAACAAGGGAGCACCTTGCTCTGATACCAATTGAAAGTGCGTTATATCGACTAGAGGGGGGTGAATAGGCAATTTTTATGAAAGTCTTCAAAACGTGGAAGTTATGAAGACAAACGATAGAAATAAACCTATTACCATGCAGCGGAAGGTAGACTACACTAGGCAAGCCATAGTCAAGTATTCAATAAAGTGAAAGCACAATGACTTAATAGCAGCAATGTAGTAAGGATCAGGTAGGAAGATATTATGAAGCCATACAGAACATGCAGTCACTCAGTGAAGACAAAAGATAGTGCAAACATACAATGACTTCACAAGGAGCAACAGTAAGTAAAGGGAAGGGAAGATGAAACCAGTGACACGCTGAAGACAATGATTTGTTGGACCAGTTCCAGTTGCTGTGACAACTGTACGTCTGGTTAGGGCGGCTAGGTATTAAACCTTAGGACACACAGTCCCGGACACCCAGTCCTGAACACGCAGCTCAGGACACCCAGTCCTCACCGTATTCCCCTTGAGCTAAGGTCACACAGACCTCGCCCAATCACTCTGGTAAGTCTTCAAGGTAGACTCCCAAACCTTCACAGACTTCGTTCACCGGCAATCCACAATGTCTCTTGGATGCTCAGAACGCGACGCCTAACCGGCTGGAGGATGCACAGTCCTCAAGTGTAATAAGTCTTCAGATCACACAGACAAGAAGACTTAAGTGATGCCCAATTATCTTTGGCTCTGGGTGGTTAGGGCTTTATCCTCGCAAGGAATTCTCTCTCAAAGGCTTCGAGGTGGGTTGCTCTCAAACGACAAAAGCCGTACTCTCAATCTGAGCAGCCAACCATTTATGGTTGTAGGGGGTGGGCTATTTATAGCCACTTGGCAACCCGACCTGATTTGTCTGAAATGACCCTGGGTCACTAAGGAACTGACACGTGTTCCAACGGTCAGATTTCAAACTCACACGGCAACTTTACTTGGGCTGCAAGCAAAGCTGACTTGTCTGACTCTGGACAAGATTCGCTCTCATAGTCTTCACTCGAAGACATAGACTGGTTCTCTTGGACCCCACTTAACAGGACGGTGGTTCCTATGACTCAACACAAAAGAAAAAGAACTACGAAAGATCTAAGTCTTCGAGCTCCATAGGCTTCATGTGGTGTCTTCTCTTGTCATAGTCTTCAATGTGAATATCTTCATATACCACCTTTGACTTCAATGTCTTCATACATTTTTAGGGATCATCTCTGGTAGGAAAACCGAATCAATGAGGGACTTCTACCTGTGTTATCCTGCAATTCTTATAAACACATTAGTCCCTCAACTAGGTTTGTCGTCAATACTCCAAAACCAACTAGGGGTGGCACTAGATGCACTTACACAAGTGGGTGGCGCTTCCTGCCTTTCGCTCGGGTCCCCCACCACGGCTAGCGTCATGGGTTAACAGAGGGTTAGATTGGGGTTTGCCCAAAGACATGCCCCTGTTACAGGGCCGAATTAAGGTTCTCTTGGAAAGAGACCTCAGCTTGGTCAACGTGACGCAGGTCATGCTGATTCGCCGAATATTGCCCGGCAAACATCGCCCCCTTCGCCTGTGGGAGTTTAATCCAGAGGGACCGCGAGCTCTCCAGAACTTTATGGGCACAACGCCCACGGAGATGTATAGACTGTTCTTCGGATCACAAGATATGTGTCCGTATTTAACCGAGGACACAGGCCTAAGCTGCAATCGTCTGGATACTCAAGTAAGCAACCTTGTGCCCGGACCTTCTATCCGTATAATTGTCATAAACTTGCCCCTAAAAGAGCCGTCCTTTTAAACAGGAGTGGATAGCGAAGGCAAAGCTGATCAGGTGTCCGGCTCCCCTTCCTGAAACCAGGCCGGATCCTGTGCTGGTCAGGATGCTGGAGATAATGCCTTTGGAGGGGAGGACAAGGAAGCTATGGCCTCCTCGAAGGAGGCTGCTCCGAAGGGAGGAACCGACAATTCCTCTCCTAAGGGGAAGAAGAGAGCCGCCTCAGACGACCCGGAAACCATGGCCTCGAAACGGGGGAGAAAATCCTCGTCAGAGGGTCCGATGCCGGGGAGTTCCTCGGCCGGACTACGCCCTCAAGGGGATCAGCCCTCCAGCGAGCCATAAGTGGAGAAAAGATTTTCCTTTTGAGGGATGAGGGAAGTCCTTGATTTATATCTGAGAAGATTAACCAAACCTTTATCTTGTAGCTCGGACCTCAGCCCTTCTCAGCAGAGCTCGTCTTTGGGGGATCTCCTTCCGGAGATGATGGAGAGCGGGACGCCTCCCCCTGCCGTGCCGCCTAGCGAGGCGGGTGACCCTGAGGTGTCGTCGCGGAGGGTTTCTCCAAATCCGACAGGGGCGGAAGGTGGCTATGCGCCCCCCCCCCCCCCCCCCGAGGTTCTCCACGTCCGGCCTTCGAAAGAGGTCATGGGACGAGCCCGGCACCGTCTGGTGCTCGGCCGGAGGAGCTAAAGATTCTGCTGGGGCGAGCTTCTATCTCAAAGGAGCACCGCGCATTGATGGGCACGGTGATTGAAAGGATTTCATCCGTAGAGAGCGGATTGTATGAGGCCGTCAAAAGTTTACTGACGGGTTTCGAGGTACATTAGATAATGTATACTTTTGTCAGTTGCGCATGAGTAAGATGCGCCCTGTGTAGATAGTAGCCCCTGAGACTCTGCACGTCATCAAGAAATGACGGCACGCGGAGGATCATAATCCCAGGTCTAAGATGTCGCCTTTGAATGTAGGCGGCAGGGTGTCTGAAATCGAGCCGAACTGATGATTTTGCCGAACTAAAGCGGCAACTGGACGTGGAAGATGCCGACATTAGGCTTGTCAATAAGCGGCTTGATGAGGCTCAAGGTATGTAATTCCTCGGGCGGCATCAGGTAAGAACAGTTTTATGCCTGTGTCTTACGATGTGTGTGCTTGACGCAGATGGTGCGGCCGCCGTGGAGATTCTTAGGGCAGAACTTGCCCGAGCTAAAGAACAAGCCAGCGAAACTGATGCGGCCACCAGGAAAGCCCTTGAAGAGCTGAGAGCCGAACAGGCTGCTCATTGCCGAAGCAAGGAAGAGATGGCCAAGATGGCCGAAAAGTTAAAAAGTGCTACAGACCGTTGCAGACTTCTTGAAAAAGAAGACCAGGCGAAACAGACGGACTTAGAGAAGGTCGTTGCCAATGCCAAGGACGCGCGCTCTGTGATGAGAGATGCGAAGGAGGAGCTGCGTCAGGCCGCACAGATTGCGGCTGGAAAGCCCTTTATGCTGCGGAGGAAATTTTGTGATCCGAAGTTTGCTCCATTGGACCGGATGTGGAGTGTGGAGGATACCTATCTGGACTTGGCAGCGAGTGCTGCTGATGCGACCGAACACTTTTGAGATCAGAAAGATCGTGAAGTGGAAAAGATTTTCTGGTCACAGTTTCACAATCCAGAGCGTCCACTGGCAGTGGATGATCGTTTGGCTTAATGGGCCGAACTGAATAGGTTGTCTGGACTCGCCATGAAGTACGTCATGGGTCACCTGTGGCCGGGGAGATCGGAGCCGAAGAGTTATTTCAGCTTGGTGCAGCAATTCCTTGACGCGGTGCCGCGTATAAATGCAATGAAGAGGTCAGCATGCATAGAGGGCGCTAGGATGGCTCTTGCCCGTGTTAAGACATACTGGGCAGAGATGGAGACCACCATTGTTGCGTCCCGAGATTCGGACAAAAGCCGAGTACCCTCCGAGCACTATTTTCAGGAAGTTCTTGAAGGCGCTCGTGTAATAGAGACGCAGTGCCCGAAAGATGCTATGTTATGATAGCATATGTAATTATAAAGTAATATTTTGATAAACTGTAGTGGCCTTTTTTATACTTGTGCCTCCAAGTATTGGGAACACCTCCTGTGCGGCCGTTTTAAGATATATATATATATACAGAATCTGAAAGATGGCAGTCGTTGGCTTCAGCCCCCACGCACATAGTGCAGGGGTGCTCGCAGAAGACGCATTTTCACACTTAACCCAATGTCTTGGTCCTACAAAGGAGGTGATAGCGCAGCGGGCCAGGCAACCGGACTATAATGCTTTAACACTTTCACTTAGCCATAGGAGTTTGACAGTGAGACTATTTAGGTAGCCCCTTGGTGGCAACTGCGCTCGTCCGAGTTCGGGGCACATATGTGCCTGACCGGGAAGCGGCCCTTCGTTAAAGCGGAGGAATCCGATAGATTCCGATAGGTCATCGAGTGGCTGATCAGTCTCACGCTACATCATGATAGTCAGTTTTCGGCTTTCTCTACTGAGGTGCTCGCCTGGCCGAACCGGGGCACAATCGCAGTAGTTCTCCTGGTGCTACCTTAGCCGATAGAGCGGAACGTAAGGTAGCCGAACTCAGGAGCCGGGCAACCCAACATTTGACCAAAGACATGATTCGGAGCTGATGCATATAATGCCAAAACTCGTGACGCCGAACACTCCCTAAGGTGTTCGGTCTTTATGAGTGCGGGCGAAACAACACTCTTTATTAAAAAAGCCCCTAGTGTCCAGGTACGTGCAAAAATTCTGACGTGGCCACATGCCAAGACGCTAGCCTCCTCCTTGGTTATATCAGAAAGAAAAAACCAGGGGATGTGTAGCAACAAGAGACAGTAAAAAAGGTTTACGCAGGGTCTTAATCTAAAAAGAATCCTTTAGGACAGGTCCCTACTGCACGTCTGCGCATGTGTCTCCGTTGTGCCGTGTCCTGAACAGGCGCCGCACGACGTTCATCTGTAAAAGAGAGGAACTGAGTTGAAAACGGGTCGTGCCGAAAAAGTTTAAAATAAGCAAAGTATAAAGTAAGATGTATAAGATTGAGCTTTATTGTCTCTTATTGTATATGCGTGGAGCCCCTAGTGCGGGGGTATATGGCTTCTAGGCCTGCATCAATGATGATTTTGCACCGAACTCGTCTATCCGCGTTCGTGGTCTTGAATGACCTATTTCGAAGTTTTTTTTGGCCGGTGAGGCCATTTTGCTGTGGGGCTGTCAAAGCGGCCGCACAGTCCTCCGCTTGGGGAGGCGCACTTTAGTGCTTCCCCTTCAAAGAGATGATGCCTCGTGGACCGGGCATCTTAAGCGTAAGAGATGCATAATGCGGTATTGCGTTAAAGCGAGCGAAAGCTTCGCGTCCCAGTAGTGCTTGATAGCGACTTGAGAACGGGACGATATGGAAGGTCAGCTTTTCATGGCAGAGGTTATCGGCAGAGCCGAATATGACTTCGAGCCAGAGAAAACCCATACAATGGGTGTCCGGACCAGGTATTACCCCTTGAAAGGAGGTTTTGCTGCGGCGGATTCTTGCTGGGTTTATCCCCATGTGCTGGATTGTATCCTGATATATCAGGTTTAGTCCACTGCCGCCGTCCATAAGGACATTTGAAAACTGGAGTCCGCCAATTATTGGATCGAGTATCAAGGCAGTCCAGCCTACATTCTTGATATTCCTAGAATAATCTAGCTGATCGAAGATGATTGGTTTTGACAACCAGTGGCAGGATCCTTTGGGGATGGGCCGTGTGGTGCGTACCTTTACGGGCACCGCACATTTTGTTATGTGAAGTGAGTTCACTGTTTTTACTTCTCGTGGGAAGTTCTTTTGTTTCCTAGTGCTCTACTTTTGGGGTTCGTCCTCGTCTTCGCTTGGTGTGTCGAGCCCCTTGTGTTCAGCATTGAGTCTGCCGGATTGTTTGAAAACCCAATAGTCTCTGTGGGTATGGTTAGCAGGCTTCCCGGGAGCACTGTGTATCTGACATATCCTGTCCAGGATTTTATTTAGGTTGGATGGATCGTCCCTGTTATCCTGGGGGGCGATTTTTCCTGATTTTGTCGTGAGCCTTTGAATCCGGCATTGACTGCCGTGCTCTTCGGACTTTTGTCCTTAGTCCAGCGACGGTCCTTGTTGCATCGTGGTTTTCCGTTTCCATCCCTAATTTCGGATGTACTTGGGTCGCTGGGGCTGCACCTTGCCAACCAGCTGTCCTCCCCTGCACAAAAGCGGGTCATGAGGCTTGTTAGTGCGGCCATTGTTCTTGGCTTTTCTTGGCCGAGGTGTCTAGCGAGCCATTCGTCTCAGACGTTATGCCTGAAAGCTGCTAAGGCTTCAGCGTCCGGACAGTCGACTATCTGGTTCTTTTTAGTGAGGAATCTATTCCAGAACTGCCGAGCTAATTCTCCGGGTTGTTGAGTTATGTGACTAAGATCGTCTGCATCCGGAGGGCGGACATAGGTCCCTTGAAAGTTTGCTCGGAAAGCATCCTCGAGCTCTTCCCAGCTTCCAATTGTGTTTTCGGGAAGGCCTTTAAGCCAATGCCGGGCTGGCCCTTTAAGCTTAAGGGGTAGATATTTTATGGCGTGGAGATCATCTCCTCTAGCCATGTGTATGTGGAGGATATAATCCTCGATCCAAACTCCAGGGTCTGTTGTTCCATCATATGCTTCTATGTTTACGGGTTTGAATCCCTCTGGGAATTCATAGTCCAGGACCTCATCGGTGAAACATAGGGGGTGTGCGGCGCCCCTGTATTTGGGTGTGCCGGATTCTGATGATGGCTTCATAGCGTTGCTTACGAGAGATTGCTTTCTTGGCCCATAAATGGACCTGACTGGGCCATGATGTGAATCCTTAAGTGGGTCGCATGCCGATTTAGGTGCGGCGCCGCTTGCCGCTTTATGGGGTCGTCTATCCGACCGTGTAGCTTTTTCATTTTTTGAATGCGAGGGCTCTAGGGCCTCTTCGTCGAATTCAGGCAGTAGCTTTCTTTTCGGATAGCTTTTAGTGCGGCGACTGACGCCGTACTTATCTGTGGTATTGATTACTTTGCTCCATCTAATCCGGAGTGCATCTTCCGTTGTTTTCAGCTTCTGCTTCTACTTTTTTAGGCTGCGTGCAGTTGCAACGAGCCTCTCGTGGAGATTCTTCTGCTCCATAGGTTTATTCGGCGTGAGGTCGTCCGGAATGCCGTTTTTGCCGGAGGAGGGATGTTCGGTTTCTCTATCCGTGTTGCCCTGTTCGGACGGTTGCTCTAAGGCCTGCTCGTCGTCTACCGGCTCGTCCTGCTCTATGGCTGGGTTTTTGTCGAGGCGGGGCTTGGGTCGGCGTTTACGTTGACGCTTTGATTGCTTTTCGGGGGGTCGATCCCCCGTCCCATCCCCTTTTTCCTCGTTGTCGCTTCCTTTAGGGGTATCCACCATGTACACATCGTGAGATGAGGTGGCCGTCCAATCCCTATGGGCGTTGGTTCGTCGGTATCTCCTGCATCGTCATCCATGCTGTCGATGTCTCCGGAGTCGAAGTTGAGCACGTCGTTTAAATTGTCGACGGTGGCTACCAAGTGGGTGGTGGGTGGGCTTTTAATTTCCTCATCATCCGTATCCCATCCTCGCTGACCGTAGTTCGGCCAGGGCTCTCCTGATAAGGAGAGAGACTTGAGAGAGTTCAGGATATCGCCACAAGGCGGGTGCTGAAAGATGTCTGCGGCGGTGAACTCTATTATCGGCGCCCAATCGGATTCGATCGGCAGGGGCGCGGGGGGGGGGGGGGGGGGGGTCGGAGTTCGGAAAGGAGTCCGGATCCTCGGAGTCACGGATCATGCAGAGTGCGGGGCTAGCGTTCGGCTCGATTGCCTTTGAGATCGAAGCCCCCGAGGTGACGTCCAACCGCTCATCCTCGATTGGCGCAATAGGCTCCGAGTTACGGGTCAGAACCGATGCATGTGCGGCCTCTAGGACACTGTCCGGAGGCAGAGCTAGATCATGCCCCTCGAGATAGTGCGGCGTGCTTGGCCGTGGCTCGAACCCGTTGAAGATCAAGTCTCCGCGGATGTCAGCCGTGTAGTAGTTTAAGCTTCCAAACCTGACTTGATGGCCAGGGGCGTAGCTTTCGATCTGCTCCAGGTGGCCGAGCGAATTGGCCCGCAGAGCGAAGCCGCCGAAGACGAAGATCTGTCTGGGGAGAAAAGTCTCACCCTGGACCGTATCATTGTTGATGATCAAAGGAGCCATCGGGCCTAAAGGCGACGACACAGAGGAACTCTCAATGAAAGCACCAATTTCGGTGTCAAAACCGGCGGATCTCGGGTAGTGGGTCCCGAACTGTGCGTCTAGGCCGGATGGTAACAGGAGGCAGGGAACACGATGTTTTACCCAGGTTCGGGCCCTCTTGATGGAGGTAAAACCCTATGTCCTACTTGATTAATATTAATGATATGGGTAGTACAAGAGTAGATCTACCATGAGATCAAGGAGGCTAAACCCTAGAAGCTAGCCTATGGTATGATTGCTGTATATGGAGTTGATTGCCTACGGACTATAACCCTCCGGTTTATATAGACACCGGATAGTGTTAGGGTTACACAGAGTCGTTTACAATGGTAGGAGATCTTGAATATCCGCATCGCCAAGCTTGCCTTCCACGCCAAGGAAAGTCCCATCCGGACACGGGACGAAGTCTTCAATCTTGTATCTTCATAGTCCAGGAGTCCGGCTGAAGGTATAGTCCGGCTGACCGAACACCCCCTAATCCAGGACTCCCTCGCTTACCCCTCAAGCTCAAAAGGCCATCTCGGAATTGGCTTAAAAGCCTCCCCGAAAACTCCATTCGAAGCTGGGAAGAGCTCGAAGACGCTTTTCAGGCAAATTTTCAAGGGACTTATGTCCGACCCCCGGATGCGGACGATCTGAGTCATATAACTCAACAGCCCGGAGAGTCAGCCCGAAAGCTTTGGAACAGGTTTCTTATTAAGAACCAAATAGTTGACTGCCCGGACGCTGAAGCCTTGGCAGCTTTTAAGCATAGCGTCCGCGACGAATGGCTTGCCAGACACCTCGGCCAAGAAAAGCCGAGAACAATGGCAGCATTAACAAGCCTCATGACCCACTTTTACGTGGGTGAGGATAGCTGGCTAGCCAGATGCAGCACCAGCGACCCAAGCACATCCGAAGTTAGAGATGAAAACGGGAAATCCCGACGCAGCAAAAATAATAAGCGTCGGAATAAAGAAGACAGCCCGAAGAGCACGGCGGTACACGCCGGATTCCGAAGCTCTCGGCCAAGTCAGCAAAAGCCGCCCTTTAAAGGCGCTAGAGATGAACTGTCCAGCCTGAAAAAAATTCTGGACCAAGTATGTCAGATCCATAGCACCCCTGGTAAACCCTCTAATCATACCCACAGAGAATGTTGGGTCTTCAAGCAGTCCGGCAAGCTCAACGCCGTACACAAGGGGGAGGATACACCAAGCGAAGATGAGGATGAGCCTCTCAAGCAAGACACTGGGGAACAAAATAAGTTTCCATCAGAAGTCAAAATAGTCAACGTATTACACGTGATCAAGGGAAGCAAAGCGGCCCTCCCAGATAAATATGCCCAAGGGCCTATCACCGCGAAACCCTGCCACTGGTCGTCTCAACCGATCACTTTCGACCATCGTGATTACTCAGTAAGTATCCGGCGGGCAGGATGGGCTCCCTGGTATTAGACCCAATAATTGACGGATACCACTTTGCACGAGTCCTGATGGACGGTGGTAGTAGTTTAAACCTGATAAACCAGGATACAATCTGCGAAATGGGGATAGACCCAACGAAAATTTGCCACAGCAACACTACCTTTAAAGGAGTAACGCCAGGCTCAGGGGCTCACTGCGCAGGCTCCCTGCTACTAAAGGTTATATTCGGCTTCCCCGATAACTCCCGTAGCAAACATTTAACCTTCCACATTGCTCCGTTCCAATGCGGTTTATCAAACACTACTCGGACGCGGAGCTTTTGCTCGCTTTAATGCAATACCGCATTATGCTTCCCTCACTCTCAAGATGCCCGGTCCACGTGGCATCATTACAGTGAACGGAAGTATTAAGCGATCTTTGCGTGCCGAAGAGAATGTGACTGCCTTGGCAGCCGCACACTAAAAATAGCCTTACCAACTAAAGCATTTGATAGGTCGTCAAGACCACGGACGCGGTTAGACGAGTCCGGCGCTGCTATATGTAATTTGTACCGGATTGATGGCCACATCCCTATTACAAATACAAGGGGCTCAACGCGCGCAGACAAGTGGCAATTTCTACTCATTTCTAGTTATACATGGTTTCTTTAAAAAACCAACTTTTTGCACGACAACTTTTTCACCTAAGTTCCTCTCTTTTACAGATGACCATCGTGCTACACCCATCCAGGATACGGCACAACGGAGACACAGGTGCAGACGTGCAGTAGGGACCCGCTCCAAGGATTCTTTTTGGATTAAGACCCTGCATAAACCTTTTTATTGTCTCTTATTGATACACAT